>NC_025998.2:121884612-122254864 GCF_000442705.2 Elaeis guineensis
CATGTTGCAAAAAAATTGGTTCTTGATTGCAAAACTTAGTGGAACTTTATATATTTGATGCTTTCTACCATATTATTGCATAAAGATGTATTTTTTTGCTTGAAAAAACATGATTCATCTTATACTTGCATGCCAAGTGAAGAAGAGTAGGAGGTAGAAAAAGAGATTTGTACAAAGTTAGAGTTATTTTATAATGTGACCAAGATCTTTTCTGAGACTATTTATCCTATAGTTAATACTTATTTTACAAAGGTATGTGAGGTAAAATTAGCATTAACGGGATGGCTTAGGTCTCCAAATGAGTTGATTAGAAACATGGCAGCAAGTATGTTAGATAAGTTTAACAGTTATTAGAATGTAATTCATGGTGTTATGGAAGTGATGGCTATCCTAGATCCAAGATTCAAGATGAAATTATTAGACTGGATCTTCACTCAAATCTATAATGATAAAGCTTTCAATGAAATTGCAAGGATTAAAAATATTTGTTATAAGTTACTTAATGAGTACAATAGAATGACTTCTAATGCTTTCTTTTTTGGTACTTCATCTACTATGGCAAAGGCTACTCAATCAATAGAAAATAACTTTCTTTCTAGTTTTGATTTATTTGTCAGCAGTGAGAAAAAGGTTGAGAAAATGAAAGCATAGTTGGATCACTATATTGAGGATGGTGTGTTGCCAAGAATTATGGATTTTTATATTTTAGCTTGGTGCAAAAATCATGGACTAAAGTATCATACTTTATGATTGATTGTTTAGGATATTCTGACCATTCCTATCTCAACAGTTGCTTTAGAGTCCACTTTTAGCACAAGTGGTATTGATGTATGCTCAAAATTGGTTATAGACGAAACTTAAAGGTAAGTAAAATATTTTTTTTTATTATATTTATTTATTTATTTAGGTTATATGTTAGACTCTATACATTATTGAATCATGGAGTTTTTTTCATTTTTTTTAGGTTCCTTTGTACCACCGGTAGCACAATTTTGATAATTCTTGATGATTATGATGATAACGAAGAAGAAAAGTTGATGGGGAGCTATGAGAAAGATTGATGAAGTGAAGAAACTTTTCTGCAAACACTCAATTGCTCCCTTTTTTACTGATTTTTTTTCTTATTATAAGGGAGAGATGACTTCCTAGAAAATAATACTTTTATTCTTAGAAAATAATACTTTTATTGTTATGTTTCTATTATTGTTTGTATTATGTGTTTTTTTTTGGTAATATTGTATTATGTGCTTTTGATATTTTGTTATGGGACTTGAATTTAAGTGAAATGGTTTGTCGCATTGTTTCTGTTCCATATTTGTGACATTCTATTCTTTCTCTTTTGGATAATGTTCTGTATATTATATAGATTAATTGTATATCTAAGTGTCAGTGACATCCCTCCTGCCTCTCTATTCTTTAACCCATTAATTCATGATTCAGTTATTAGCTGCTTCAATGACTTTTGAATACAAGCTTCTTGCTCGGGGTAAGATGGTTAATGTTGAGCATGGTTTCTGTTATTTAATTACTTCAATCTGTGTTCATATTTTCATATCTTAGTTTAGTATAGTAAATGAAAAATTCTTGATTTTCCAAGCAAATAGTTTTTTTTATGTGAATAGGAGGCAGTAGGAAGCCACCCCAATTTTATTCAATGAACAAAGTCTGACAATAGAAATTTAGCATACAAACACATTGCTAAATGGGAAACAGAAGCAAAAAAATAAGAAAGAGCTTTTAGATGCTGGAAGGGTGGGCTAACGATTGTGGCCTAATTCATAACTCTTGATGGAGAGTCTGAAATTTAGAAGAGCCCAAATATCTCCCACCATAAAAAGATTAAAACAACTTCTGCAAAAATTGAGAACACAAAATTTTTCTTGTTCAAAAATATGCAAGTATTTCTCTCTCTCCAAATCTTCCAGCAGATGGCTGCAAAAAGTTGATGTCCCACCTTCTTAGTCATGGTGGCTTTGTTCTTACTTTTCCAAACTATCCATAGGTCATGAAATATTGAAGGCCTTCTCTTTAATTTCAGCTATAACTTGATGGTTGTTTAGAGACTTCTTGCAAATGAACAACTGAAAAAAAGATGGTTAATAGACTCGATATTGGCTCCGCAACATGAGCATCTAGCACTAAAGCTCCATCCCTTCCTATTTAAAATTTCACCAGTATTTAGTTTATTCTTAGCAGCCAACTACAGAAATACTTTCACCTTCTCTAGATTTGGCGTCATCCAAATAGCATTGTGATATGAGCATCTCAATCGTCCAAAATTGAGAAAGCTATAGAAAAAGTCAAAAATGAAACACCCATTATAGGTCAATTTTCAAATTGGAACATCCACAATACGAGAGCGTAATTGAAGCAAGAAGGCCATACAAGAGATGCAGCCTTTGAGTCTCAAACCACGATAAAGGATCTCTTAGCCAAATACACCAGCTCAAAGTACTCCGATTCTAATAAGAAGAAACTAGAAGATTTGATTTCGATGTCTGAGCATAAAGATCCTCAAACTGAGAGCATAGGGGAATTGTATCAACCCACACATCTTTTCAAAATCGAATGGACTCTCCATTTCCAATTTGAAAGGCCACACAATTCCAAAAGGCTTCATTATTAGAACTCACTTCTTTCCAAATAGGTAAAAGGTCTGATGTTGACTTCCTTGCTCTCATCCCTAGCTTCCTCCTCGAATAGTAAGCTCTAGCAATCTGGTACCACCACCACACTCCCTTTGGCCCTTGGAGAAACTTTCATGCCCACTTTGCCAATGATGATTGATTCATGAGGGACAAATTTTTAACACCCAGACCACCATGTTCTTTGGATCTACAAACAACATCCCAATTAATTAGGCAATGAAAACCACTGACGATGTCAGATCCTTTCCATAAGAATGATTTTCTCATTTTATCGATTCTACTAATAACCCGTTTCAGCAATTTATATATAGACATGTAATAAAAAGGCACAGCTGTCATAACAAAGTTGATTAAAGTTAATCTGCCTTCCCAAGAAAGTAATTTTTCTATCTAAGAATCAAGTCTGGAGCTAACTTTATTAATTAAAGGCAGCCGGCATTGTTCGGGTAGCTTCCAAAAATGCAATGGAAGTCCTAGATAAATAAAAGAAAACTCACCTTTCTTGTAGTTCACCCATGATGCAAAATGAGAAGCCTCCCTATCATTCATGTTCATGCAATAACTAGAGCTCTTGTGAAAATTTATTTTCAGTTTGGAAGCACTTTCAAAAGCCAACAAAATAGCTTTAGCTGCCAACATGCTTCCTTATTTTTCAGCACAAAATAAAAATGTATCGTCTGCAAATTGCAAGCTCAAAATGCCATTGAACTCCTTCTAACAACCAATCCCCTCAATCAACCCAAGTGTGCCCACTCGTTTAAGCAGTCGAGCAAGAATGTCCACCGCCAGGACCGGTCCCGATATTTTTTAGGCTTGGGGCTAAATAAAAAAAAATTATTAAAAATTAATATATTTTAAATATTAATTATTATTAAAAAATTAATCTACGTACATTTTGTAATTCAAAATTTTTTATAATTTCTTTGTAATCAATATTTGACAATAATTCTTCTTCAATAGATAGCATAGCTAAACCATTTAATCTTTCTTCAATAGGTAAAACAAGGACTCTTTCTCTCTATTTTTTTTTTTTTTAATGAAACAGAAAACTCATCCCTGTTTCTGAGGTAAGGCCACAACCCACAAGGGAGATTCTCCTCTCCGGCCAACACCGCCCACAACTAAAGGGGCAGTCACGACGACAACCACAAGCTCCGGTGACCGGCGGTAGCCTAACGGTGCCGGAAAGATAAAAAACGAAAAAATAGGAAAACTTGTTGAACTAGGATTTCAAGAATTTTTCTGACAATAAATCGGCAAAAAATCAAGTTTAAAATTCATAGCAGATTGAAAGAGGAGGATTGAAGAGATTTACTTAACTTTTTGACGGATTTTGATCTGATTTTTGATGTCCAAAATAAGAAAGAATCACCGATGGACAGCAGAATAGGATGAAAAAATCGAAGACGGAGGAGGCGGGGGAGAGGAGCTACAGGTTGTGAGAGGGAGAAGATGTTTGGTTTATCCAGAAAAGCCGTTGGGGTGCTGGAACTCGGGAGAGGGAGAAAGCGTTTGGTTTACCCAGACAAAAAAAAAAAAAATAGGGGCCTGGGGCGGTCGCCCGCTTTGACCCGCCCCAGGGCCGGCAGTGTCCACCGCTAGAGTGAAGAGTGATGGGAGATTGGATCCTCCTGTCTAAGCCCTTGCTAGCATTTAATCCATCTACTCGATGAGCAATTCAAGATGAGAGCTATGAAAGCTGATGACAAAAGTTGATCCACCCAATCCATCTCTTAAGAAAGCCTCTAGCTTGTAGCATGATCAATACATGAATTATAACATTAGAAATATTAAATATTATATTATTTAATTTTTATTAATTAGAATTTGATGCTTCTTAATTTCTTTTGTAGATAATTAAGAGATTGAGCTCATTCAAACAAAACGGATTCAATTTGACTCGGACTTAAATCTTCAAGCACCAACTCCCTTCATATCACGTGCCAAGTTTCTTCATGCAGCTTAAAGCCACTCTTTCCCAAATTTATAGCATCCCACAAGTCTTCACAGAATAATGCTCCTCCTCCCAAAGTAGACCCCACTTTGTTTTCCTTTCTCTCTTAGCTCCCAGGTTCTCCACGTGACTCCCAGGTTTTCCTTTCTTTTTTCACGGCCATAACTCCAAGCGGCCCCCACTCCTATCCCAACTCTCATGCAATGCTCCAAAGTCCACGTACAAGAACAGAACTAAGATCCTCCACGTGGCAAACCTTCCTTTCTTATGCATTTCCTTACATCCCAACCTCATTTTAAATGCAGCAAGCTTGCAGGGAACAGGACGCGGAATTCAAATAGGCCTGGTGCGTGGTCTTCACGGCCTGGACGAGAATGGGACCGAGCGTGGGAACTGGTTAGCTTGCGTGGGTTCAAAAAGATGCTAGCTTCACGCGGATGTGCAGCAGACCGACAAGCACACATGATTTAAATACACTGGTTCATGTGAAAATAGTCATGAGACTGTTGAATGCGAAGCGATGATGCGAAGCGGGCAGAACGAACGCGATGGATTGTTGGACACGACATGGAACAAATGCATGATATGAAGTCTATAAAAAGGAGGCCGCAGAGGATCGAAAGGAGGGGATCTTTCCATGCCACAAGCCGGCCACCATCTTTCTCCACGCCTCCACCATCCTTCTCCACCTAAAAATTATTTCTGCTGCCATTTTTCCATCTCTTCCCTCCACACCTCCACCATCCTTCTCTACACTAAAACCCCTATCTCCCTAGCACCATCATCCCTCCTGCTATTGTCAACCATCTTCCAACTACTGCCCAATAGTCTCCTCAGCCCCAGGATATTAGCGAGCAAGAGTTCCATGGCTGGCTAAGCTTTTCTATCTCGAAAAATCTTTGAAGTGCTTGTAACAAGCAGTGGTGTTTTTGATTTATCTTTTGCATCTCTCCTTTCCATGCAATAAAACATCTGCTTTCAATTTTTTTATATTTTTTTATCTGAAATCATATTTAGAATAGTCGATACTCTTGAAATGAGCCGTGATTTACGGATATGGTTCGTACTCTTGGGGTAAATTTTTTTTAAACATGATTCCTTCTCACCTTATATGCATCTCATCTTAACTAGTCTATACTCCAGAAGAACGAACCGTGATCCAATGGATACAGGCCATGCTCTCACCAAATAGGTTATATCTTGATAGGTGGCATATAGATTAATTGTATAGTAGGAGGGTATTAACTGTTTCCCAGGTAACCGACGAAATCTCGAGATATTTTCTTAATTCTTGATATACCTTTCAGTTAGCATTTGATTTACTTGACTTTTGTTAATATTATTTTAGTAGATCGATCAATTTTAATTTTTGTTTAATTTTAGTACTCGAATGTAACTCAATTCACGATCCCTGTGGATACGAATCTGATTTGCATTATCTATATAGTAGTAAGTTAGTGATTTATTTTTGACCGTCTCGTGACAAGTGATCCACATCAAAAAAAAAGTTTCAATTCAACTTATTTAAGGCCTTTTCAAGGTCTAGTTTACAAAGCAATTGCTCCTTTCTAATTTGCTTGCAATATGCAACCATCTCGTACGAACTCAGAAAGTAGTCAATGATATTTAGTCCTTTGATAAAGGTTGACTAAGAATTATCAATGAGAGCTGGAAGAAACTGATCAAACCTCCTAGAAAGAACTTTAGTGATGATCTTGTAGAGCTTGTTCAATAGACTAATTAGCCTCGGATCTTTAGTTGTAAGAGTACTTTCCTTCTTAGGTATTAGAGAGATAAAAGATAAAGTTCAGTCGATCCAAGTCTAATTGACCTTTGTGGAAGTCCCTAAGAAGAATCATCAAATCATCTCTCAAAATGATCCAAAACTTTTGAAAAAAAAAAGAGAAGGTGACACCATCAGGACTTGGGGCTTCGTTACCATCAAAGAAAAAAAACTACCTCTCTAATCTCCTCCAGAGTAAAATCTTGCTCTAAATCAGACAAGTTCAGAGAGGGCATATCAAAAAGCAACTTCCAATAAATCTGTACCTTTGGGGTTAAACTCCTATCCAAAAACTTCTTAAAGAAGGTGCAGAGTTGTGAAGCAATATCTTCCTGGTTAGTGAACTCAATCCCACCTTCAGTCAAAGTGAAAAATGGTTCCTCCTTTTTCATCCCAAGACAACTTTACGAAAGAATGATGTGCTCCTATTACCTTCTTTTAGCCATGTAATCTTTGATTTTTGCTTCCAATAAATTTTTTTCTTTTTATATAAATCATCCAAAGACTCTCTAAGTATTCTTTGAGTGGAGAGTCCTAATGTTGAAAGGTCAACCACCTCTTCCTTCTTATCAAGGATGTTGATATCATCACGCATAATCTTCTTCTTTAAGTTTATATTAGTAATTATTCTATTGAAGGCCCACGATTTAATCATTGCTCAAATATTTCTTAGGTTTTTCACCCAAGCTTTAGTAGAGTTGCTACCACCCTTTATGTTCTTCCAAGAACCCTTCACAATGCCATCAAAATTTGGTTCTTTCAACCACCAAGATTCCAATATAAAGATTCTAGTTCTATGAAACTTATCCACATAGTTCAGGGCAATTAGCACATGGTCTAAGGCATTGCTAGGAAACGCCATTTGCATAAATGCCGGGAAGGTGTCCTCCCATTCTAAGGAAAAAAGGAATCGATCAAGACAAGCCATAGAATATAGGATGGCAATAGGCCGGGGATTGGTCAGATCAACCAATATCCATATATATCCCATGAGAATAAAATCCAAATCTATATCCACCCCATATCCATCTCAAGTCGGATCTGATCATTTTAGGCATACCCAAAATTTATTTCCTCTTCCAAACAAAAATCCCAACTCCCAAGCCCCTCTAATCTTCGATCAAGTGAAAAGAAAAAGTAAAAATTTAAAAAAAAAATATCAATCTATATGGGAAAAAGGCTTATCTTAATCAGATAGGAGGCCGAAGGTTTGGGGCGGCCAAATAGGGAGGCTTAGATGAAACCCATATTCTGAGACCTACTTTGGCAAAAAACCCCAAACCCACCATGGCACCGCCACCGGCTAGCCAAAACCCCTATGATTCTTAGTTCTCTCCTTCCCTATAGATCTCCGAAAAAGATAATAAAATGAAATAAAAAGGAAGTGAAAAGCAAAAAAAAAAATTTATGGAAATAAGCCTTACCTACAGCCAAATAGGAAAGCTTGGATGATGGCTAGGATTTTGCTGCCTATCAAAGCCCTCTCCTCCTCCACCATCGCCTAGTTATGAGAGTCGTGAAGGTCGCCGCCACCGTTTGTGACTTTGTGCTCGCTCCCTGCCTCCATTCCATGTGCAATCATGCCTCTCCATCTTTCCTCTATTTTTTCCATCCTCAAGAGCCTCAATCAGGCAGGAGGCTTGGAGCAGCCGAATAGGGAAGCTTAATCAAGTGGGAGGTCGGAGTGGCCGAATAGGAAAGTAGGAAGGGCTCAAAATAGTGTGGTAATATTAGAAATAATAAAAGATAGTATGCTTAATATAGAAAGCAGAAGAGAACATGGTGTGACCATACAATTAGAGGCATATGCTATAGAAAGGCAAGGGAAGAGTAAAACTAGAAATTTTCAAAATTTTAACAACTATGATAAGTCAAGGGAAAAGTCCAAATTCATAAAGAGATAAAATATTTTCATTGTGGTAGGCTAGGGTACATGAAAGGGAATATAGAAAATATTAAAGAGAGTAATCAAGAGAGAGTGGTGAAAAAAAAAGAAGAAAAGAATACCATAGTAGTTACATCTGACGGTGATGTTGTCATTATTTGTCATGATAATTATGTGAAACTTATATACTATGATTGTATTTGGATTGTTGACTGCCTCTTTCTATGTTATTTCTTGGCATGACTTTTTTTCATCTTACACTAATGGTGATTTTGACGGTATCATAATGAGAAATGATGGAGTAACTTGGATTATGGGCATGAGAGATGTTTGCTTGAAAACTGGTATAGAATGTCATCTATTACTAAAAAATATAAGACATGTTCTATATACCTTCCTTCAATTGATCACTGGAACACTTGATGATAAAAGATGCCACAACCATTTCAATGAAGTTAAATAGAAGCTCACCAAAGGTTCTTTAGTGGCAGCAAGAAGAAAGAAATCAAGTATAATTTATATGATGTAAATAAAATTGTGTAAGGAGGGGGTGGATACAATTGAATATTCCTCTATTAAGACATGACATTCTTGCTAGAAAAAAACTCTTTTTTATAAAAAGTACACCTTTAAAGACATGCACTCATGATTTATCTAGCAAACAATATGGAGCTGCATTTCAGCATTTTTTGAATCCCCTCCTTACAGAAGATCATATGTTTTGGATTTAATTCATACTGATATTTACACTTTGGATGCTAGAATTTTTTATGGTACTTTATATTTTGTTATTTTTATTGATGATCATTATAGAAAAATATGGGCTTTTACTTTGAAATTTAAAGACTGGGTGCTTGATGTGTTCTAGCATTTTCATCGTAGTATTGAAAGAGAATTAAAATGGCAACTAAAGTATATTCGAGCAGATAATGGTGGCGTATATAAGAGTCTATTTGAGAAATATTGCAGATCATGATATCAAGCTTAAGAAAACTATTCCTAGAATATCTTAATATAATGGAGTTATTGGAAGAATAAATCCTACTATTTATAAAAGAAGCCGGTGTTTACTCTCTCATGTTAAATTGCTTAAATCATTTTTGAGATGAAGCAATGAGAATTGCAATAGATTCGATCGACTTTTCTTCTTCAATTCCTTTAAAAGGTGATGTGTCAAACAGAGTATAGATTGGAAAAGATATATCATATGATCATTTGAGGGTATGTGACTGCAGAGCACTTCATTCCTAAAGACAAAAGATCCAAGCTTGATGGCAAGTCTAAATAGTATATCCAATTAGATTATGTACATGAAGAGTTTACTTACGCATTATATGATCATGTTGATAAGAAGATTGTTAGAAGCAGAGACGTATTTTTAAAAGATTACAGTATTAGAGGTTTTGAAAAGGTTGGGAAGCTAAAGTTTGTTATTAGAAATTATATTAATCTAAGTCTAGTGCCTCCCACCATAGTAAATGATGATAATGGGGGAGCCATACATAAAGATGATAGTAACGCAATTGACAAATCTATACCTAATAATGATGTGTCTGATAAACATGCTGAGCAAGCCTTTCCAAAAACATCAATTAAGTCTCAATTGAAAAAATCTATTAAAGAGCATCGACCTTCCCAGAGGTGTCTTTCTCATGAGTCTGTGATGATCACTGATAGAGAGAACCATAATGCTACTAGGAGATTATGAATTAGGAGCAAAAGAGAGAGTAGTTAAAAGCTATGCTGGAGAAGATAAAATTCTTATATGAGAACCACACATTTGAGCTTGTTGAACTACCAAGGATAAGAGAACAATCAAGAATGAGTAGGTGTTCTGGTTGAAAATTAAAGAGGAGCACACACAACTAAGACATAAGGTATGATTGGTCGTGAAGAAATTTGATCAAAAAAAAAGGTATTGACTTTGAAAAAATTTTCTCATCTGTGATTAAGATGTTCTCAAACTGAATATTTCTTAATTTAGCTAGAAATATGAATTTGGAGATAGAATAACTTGATGTAAATATTAATATCTTTCTCTATTATGACTTAGAGGAAATTTACATAGAACAGCTTAGAAAAATTACGGTTAATGGCAAAGAGCATCTTATATGCAAATTAAAGAAGATGTTGTATGGGCTCAAGCAGGTACCTCGATAGCAATATAAAATATTTGATTTCTTCATGATGGACTATGGGTATTGCCAAACCGCTTCTGATCATTATATGTTTGTAAAGAGATTCTCTAATAGAGATATTATTGTTCTCCTACTTTATATGAATGATATATTGATTATTGATTATGATACTAGAAAGATTGAAAGTTTGAAAAGAGAGTTGAACAAGTCCTTGCCATAAAGGATTTAGAGCCGATCAAACAAATTCTTAGCATGAGAACTAATAATGTGACAGAAAGTGGAGAATGTTTTGGTTATCTCAAGAGAATATATCGAAAAGATGCTAGAAAAGCTTAACATGAGCAAGTTTAAACGAGTTTGCTCTCCAATTGTAGATCACTTCAAGATAAATTCGAAGCAATGTCCTACAAGTTAAAAAGATAAAAAAGATTCCTTATGCATCTATCATCCGTAGTTTGATGGATGTCATGGTCTGTACAAGACCAAATATTGCTCATAGTTGGTGTTGTAAGTTGATTTCTCCTTAATCCTAATAAAATATATTAGGCAATTATTAAATAGATTTTTGGTATCTTAGAGCCACTTCTAAAGTCTATTTATATTTTGGCAATGGCAAAATTGTATTGAATGCACTACAAGAAATAACACAATTAGCAACAATCGGGACCATCGGGGAAAATATGGAAAACCACTAGAAAAATCTTCTGCATGTCGTTGATAAATATACTGTTGTTGTTTCAACCCTGACACTTTAAACAACCGCTGGGAAATGTTTAACAAATATTTACTAATGAAAACATGGTGGAGACTCTTCAAGGAGCAAGAAAAGCCTTGGGCACAAGTGATCCAAAAGGCCTATTTTGTAAACGGTCCCCCAAGGCAAATAATTTGTTGTGGAAGTAGATGAGGATCAGCGGTTTGGAGAAGTATTTTGAAAGTTAGCAGCATTTTCTTTCCAAGCTCAAGGTTCATTGTTGGAAGCGAGAATCAATTACCTTCATTCTGGCATGACCAATGGGCTGGACATCAACCATTCAAGTAGTTATTTTTAGGTGCACGCCTTCCTTGTAACTCATAATCCACACACAACAGTTCAGAAGTTTTTGAAAGAGGAAAATGAAAGTAATCTAGTCCATTCACCACTGAACTCGGTGGTAAAGGTAGGAATTTCAGCAACTAATGATGATAATTAATGCTATCAACTTATCACATTCTAAGGATTCGATTCAATGGAGATGGAATAAAAGCCAATTGTTCTTGGTCTGGAGCAGCTACAAATTTCTTAGTGACGGAGGTATCGCATCTCAGCATTTGCAAAGGTAATCTGGAAAATCCTAATACCTGAAAAAGTTGAGATTTTTAACTGATTGGCCTTCCAGAACAAAATTCTTATCTTGGAGATTTGGAGAAGAGGAAAATTCCATTCCCACTTGTGTTGAGGAAGAAAACTTGTTTTGAGGAAGAAAAGAAAAAAAGGCAACGGATCATCTATTGCTAAAATACAGGTTCTCAGGATCTGTTATGCGCACGTGTCAAGCGGTCGTCGGGGCGAACCACGCCTCAGTCCATGAAGTATTGTCCGCTCTGACTGGGTCCGGACGGAGAGCATTGCCCCGTGGTCCCCACCGGGGGCGAGTCCCCCCAGCGTCACGCAGACGGCCTCACGGTTTTGTCCTTACCTTCGGCGGAAAAAGACGCCTCGTTAGGGAAGGTATGTCCGTATCCCTCTTAAGCACATGCACATACCAGAATTGCTCGATGTGGGACTATTAAGGGAGATCCCCCCACAGCCTACCCACAACAGGATCCATATGGCAACACCTCACTCAGGCCAATGATCTATCTCAACCTTTAGATTCGCTAGAGGAGCTATGGACGTCGTGGCAGGAAAAGCTTCCAAGCAAGTTGAATAGAATGGCCTAGGATTGTTGTGTTTTAGTTTCATATTGTAATCTCTAGAAGGAGCGAAATGGTAAAGAGTTTTTTGTTTTGAAGCAAAAGCTCACAGCATAGTGCTTAATAATGCTATGCATCTGCTGCAGAACCGGACCTCAGGTCTATGCTGGCAAACCTAAAGCAGGTTCAAGTCCTTAGTATTTTAAGCTCCCTTAAACTACCAGTTTGCAGTTAAGGTGAAGGTGAGGTAGAGAAGGAGAACGAGTGGTGACACAGCAGCTTTGTAAGCGGAGTCGGTTAGAACGTAAATAGTTGGTGTTTGGTGTCCAGGAAGGTGTAATGGTCAGAGCTTTTGTCTTGGAGTCTAGGCTTAATTACGCTCTCTTGTTACCAATGCTCCTTTGATATTGTTGTCAACCCCCTGTAACCTGTCTTTCCTTCTTTTCTAATACATACCGGGTGATCATACCTCCCACTTCAACAGAAAAATAAAGGGTGCTCAATTCTCATTGTTAATTTACACCATTAATCGTTACGTAAGACACGGTAAGGAGCAACCCATAGTGATCACTGGGCAAAGTAGGGACCTTCTTATTATTGTCGTTGCATGAGAAAACCCCGGGTATGGCCTCCGTCCCAATGATATCCACGCCGATCAATTTGAAATCCTTTAGTTTGCATACGAAGCGATCCAGTCTCTTCTGCAATAGCTTACGGCCTTTCAACATTTGGTTGGACTTGGTATCAAAAGTCCATCCATTTTCTCCAGGTCTAAGGCGTGCCCAGGCATCAACCCACCCTTGGAGTAGAGGAAAAGGACCATCCGAGTCCTCATCCCAGTTCATGTCGCCACCAAAAACAGCATTTGGAAAGAAGTCGAGAAAGCTGAGAGCCTTCTTAGCCTGAGCCACACGTTCTGTGCTATGCGTATCATGAGGAGGATTTGGCCTCTTCAGGTGGGAGGTGGCGACGACCAGCTTCTTTCCCATCCCTACTTCGATGCAAGCCAAGTGAAGATCTCGTCCCAGCGTGGAATTCTCAAACGTTGTGCAGCAGGATACTTTTACAGGCAACTTAGACAACTGCGTGGAGGTTAATTTCCAATGATTAATCTGAGTAAATGCAATAAAACTAGAAAGCTACAGGGGGCATCCCTGAAAGAATCGACAAGGAATGGATCACCAATGCATGTTTGGAAAAAAAAAAAACGAATAAATTTTTAGAATTGTTACTTTCAAAACCGCTAAAAAGCATACACGATGCATGTTGGCAATCATTCATCATCCTAAATATATTAGGACTGATTTTATATTTTTGTGTTTTTTCTTCTTTTTTCTTTCAAAAAATTGGAGTCTGAGTCGAGGCGGTCACCGAACCCATGGCTATTGGCTTCTGTGGAAAACCAGTTTGCATAGTCTCAGATTCCATCCACTCGTCCACAAGAAAAGATAGTGTAATACTGTCTGGAAATTGAGGATGTTATTTTACTTGACTTTTTATAGGGTATCGGTCACAGCAATGAGCGATGCCTTTTCTTTTTTAAAAGGAATAAGGCCTGTATGTAAGGTCAAATCAGATATGCTGAAACAACCTATAATAGTAAAGTAATATACAGGGTGGCAGTCCGTATTGATACGGAAGATTATAAGATAATCTTCTGTAACGCCACGTGTCAAATTTTATTTTTTTATTTTTTTATTTTTTAATAAAAAAATAAAAATAAAAATAATATGATAAAAAAAATACTAAATGCAGTAACCTTCGTTAGCTTGGAAGGCTATCTTTGGAAAAAAGAACTCTTAGAGGTCTTTTTAATCTCATCATGAGATTAATTGATGAAAGCAATCTTTGATGTAAAATATTATCATTATTATCAATTAAATCTCCGCAACACGATGGTTGAGTGCTGGTTAATCTTAACAACTATTGGGACCTGGAGGTGAGGTTAGATGGACATTTGTGCGGAGACTAAGCAGAGTTGTGGCATCCGTCGAGAAGTGCAAAAACTGAAATCTTAGTTGGTGGCCACATGAGTTCGGATCCTCTGAGATATGTATTTAATTTGCACCACAAATAGTCGTACTTCTCGAGATAACTCCCACACCAGCTATCTTATAGATGGATGGCTGTAGGGGTGAAAGTGGTATGGATATTATCTATCCAAATCCATTTTTGTATCCGAATCAATCTGAATATAAATAGAAATTTGAAAATTCGATTAATATCCATATTCATATCCATATCCATCAAAAAAAATAGATACGGATATAGATAGAAAACTATCCGATCCGTATCTGAATATCTGAATCTATATGTAATTATATATAATTTTATATAGTACTTATTAATTTTTAAAAAAAAATATAGAATCATACAAATATATTTAATTAATTTGATTTATCATCTATCTAATAATATTTTTGATTTTGTAATCATAAAGTTGAATAACCAAATTATATCCGTAATTATATACATACTTCTAGTATCTGAATTATATCTATATCCATTTAAAACAAAATTGGATAGAAATTTTTGTATCTGGATAATATCCATATCCATATTTATATTCGTCGGACAAAATAAATATGGATATAGATATTCGATTCATATCCGATTCAGTTTTAGCCCTAGATGGCTGCTATTCATCTCTAGAACCATGTATAATGTGTTTGATGGTAAACTTAAGTATGTCGAATATTTGAACACGACAATCGTTCATCTCCAAAATAGATAATATAGGGGCGTCCTAGATGATACAACCCTCTACGGTCTTGACTTATGGCCACCTTGCTACATTAGATACTCAATTTAGCTAGAACACATAAATCTGGCTATTATTATTTTATTAATAAAGTTTTGTCTTGTTCTTCTTTTAAAATTTATTTTTTTTTCAATATGATCTTTTTTTCTCAAAAATATTTTTGTGTTTGATTCTTATTCTTGTTATTCTATGTATTACATGGTCCTCCTACATGGAATCATGCCGATCTACAAATGCAAATATTATTTAGTATGTGAAATCATGTAATACTCATAATTATTAAGCTTACAATTGTTACAAGGTATTCCTCAAAGTGTGTTAAGTTTTAATTTTCAAAGACCAATAATGAACAAATTTTGCATTATCATCTTTGAGTAATGTCTAAGATTCAAACCCTAAAATTAAATCTCCTCTAAGGGCAAGCCATTAGAGGAGAGGTGCCAACCAACTAAGTTAACAATTATTGATGCAGGATCTCTAATGATATTTGGATCTTCTTGGCTCCCTTCTAAGCTAAAAATAGATTGCATCACTGAGGAATCAAGCCCCAATCTATACCACGCCAAGGCATTCTACCAGGTTGACTACTGGAATTATCTGTTCTACTAGTACTTGGCATGTAAGATAGATGTATTTTATTCAAAAGAATATTTGATAAATACAACTCTCCAAACAATTAATCTCACTGGTCATGATCTAAGATGCATAAAATAGTTGGAAACTAAAACTCTTTCATTTTAGACCTTTTTTGTCAATATATCCAGTCATGAATGCTAGCTAGCAAAAAATGAATGCTAATGATATAGCTTGCAGGCAAAAACATAGCATCTATTTAATTTATAAGTCAAAAATATTGATCTTGGTCTAAATAATTGGAAATATAGAAAAATTAAATTTTAGCTAATTTGGATATTTCTAAGTTAAACTAAGACATGATATGACCAGTTAAAATTGTCTTCTTTTTTTTTTTTTGATGCATGAATGAAAAACCTCTCAAATTTATAATTTTTGGTTTCCAACTATTCAATTTATCACATATCATGATCAATATTGTGGAAGTGACCTGCCGACCGAATCAGCCCCTCTTCTTGGGGCACACCCAAGGTGACTTAGCGAAGTCGCACCAGATGCAGGCCCAAGACCTTGACCCCACATCCATTTCAGATCACCAACTTGACTAATCATATGGATGAGGCTCACGATGCCCATGATTAACAACCTCAATCCACAGGTTGGCAAGCAGATTTTTCTCTAAATGAATGATCAGAACATGGCCCAATAGCCTAAAGAATTAGGTCTAATAAACCTATAGATTTCGGCTAACAACCTAGGCTGAATCTCCATATAAAAGAGGTACGAAATGGACCCTCAAGTAAGAGATTGAACTCAACTAAGAAAGCTAACCAAGAAAGAAGGGAAGAGGAGGATGCTTTGCTCTCCAACGTCCTCTCTCTTTCCTCTACTATTCCCAAGCTCCGACTAATCTAAGCATCAGAGAGTGCCCCGACAAAACACCCTCAGCACGTGTAGACTTTTCTTGCAGATTTTTTCCGACATCTCGGATCTCAGACAACATCTAGCTCCATCAATACCCTTTCGGAGTTTTGTAGCAACAGATTGGTGCTAGAGAAAGGATCCAATCAGCTTTTAGAAAGAATGAAGAGCATAGTGTGGACGAGAGTGTAGAACTCTACTGCCTTCCACCAATAATCCATCCATTGCAGCTAGCGCAGTGCTACCCACAGGTCCATTACAGTGCAACCTCTAACCATAATAGATCTACCACCGCTCGATGCCTTGGCTCATCAAATTCAAGCACTGACCCGTGCTATGCAATAGCTCCAACAAGTGACGAAGCGGCAATGGCAGTGTGGAGCCAAATCCGGAGCAGCTCCCTCCTATCGCAATCGACAATCTCGATCTTAAAGCCCGAGATCTGCCTCTCAATGGCACTCTCATCATTCTCCTACCTTTGCAGCTCAATCATCCTCTCGCCAGATCTTGAGGGAGGAGTTACGATCGAGAAGCTCTTCCTCTGCTGAAGATTTGACTTTAACCTAATCCCCTAGGTCCGAAAGATCACGACAAGAGGAGCTCGAGAAAAAAATCCAAGATATCAAGCGTTGCCTTAATGAAGTCCAAAATAGATCTCATCGGAGCAATGACGATCTTAGCTTCAACTCCCAACCTCCATTCTCCTAGATCATTCTAGATGAACTGATCCCAAATAGGTTCAAAATACCTCAACTGGAACCATACACTACTACAAAATGGGGTTGCGGCAGTGGTTGCCATAACCTATGGTAGCAGTTAGACAACTGCTACCACTGTGGCCGTCGTCGTAGATCTATGGCAGTGATTATTGCAGCGGTTGGATCAACCACTGCCATAGATAAGGTATTGCAGCGATTCTGCAATCACTGCTATAGAAAAGTTATCGCAGCGGTTGTCCAACCGCTACCATAGCTTCTATAGCAGTGGTTGCCCAACTGCTGCTATAGTAAAGCTATCGCAGCGGTTATCCAACCGTGGCCTTATAGTAGGGACTAGAGAGAGATTGGTCGATGGGTCGGTTGCTGGCGGAAGCCGACGACGGCGACAGGGCCTATCAGTGCAATGCAGTGGCCACGACAGAAGTGACGAGGATGGGGGCGATGGCGCGGCCGCGATCGGGCCACAGCGGTGCCACGACAGTCGAGCCGTGATCGACAATAGCTCGCGATCGGCTGGCGGCAGGCAGCAATGGGGCTGTGGTGCGGCCATGGGGTTTGGATAGAGAGAGAGATCATAAAATGCTTAAGCCCAGGCTGTTGCTGGTTGACTACTTAAATCATTATATACAGATCATTCATTTCTTCCACAACCGACATGGGACTATCACAATCAACCATAAATTGGATCTATCAGAGCGATTATAGATAACCACTGCCACACATCAGCCTATGACAGTGGTTATCGATAACTGCTACCATAGGTCATCATGGCAGCACTGCCATTGGTAGAGATATGGTAGCAGTTATACCTAAACGCTACCATAAATTTGAAATATGATAGCGGATAGACCTATAGCAGCAGTTATTATGCAACCGCTGCTATAAAGATAGAACATAATTATTTTTTTTATTTTTTTTGAATATGATATAATTTTAAAATTTAAAATTCATCTTCACCGTTCATTGCCTAAATAATTATCGTTAGAGTATCATCACAAAAGATCATCTCGATTCGATAGCCCTAGATATGTCGACCGTTAAAATTTGATTTTGACGATCACGAACGACCGCATTATGATCTGATAGATAAAAACCATCGATGGATCTGAAAACTATCAACGATGATCTTGATGATATTTATATTACACTATCAAAATTTATTTTAACGGATATCGTCATCATGGTCAATTTAGCACAAAATGATTTGGGCTGTTAAATAAAAAATGAATGATCAAATGACATCCGATTATAAGATGATTTTTTAGATAAATGATCTTTGCTACTACTTTGATCGTTTGTACAGTGATAATCGTAAAATTCAAACCATGTATATATGAACGATCCAAAACTATATGTCATTTGATTCTCATTCTTCTTTAAGTAATTATACTTGTACTTTTGTAAGATCTACTTAACGTGGATGGTTCATATATATGCGGTTCGAATTTTACAATCACCATCATACAAATGATTAAAATAATAGCAAAAATTATTTATCTAAAGAATCACTTTAATCGAATGCAATTTGACTTTTTGATCATTCATTTTTTATTTAACGATCGAAATCATCCCATGCTAAATTGATCATGATCATGATGTCTGATTGAAGTAAAATTTTGATAGTGTAATACAAGTGTCATCAAGATCATCATTATAAATTTTCAGATCCATCAATCATCTCTATTTATCAGATCATCATGCGACTGTTCGTGATCGTCAAAATCAAATTTTAATGATCAACAAATCTAAAACTGTCAGATCGAAATAATCTTTCGTAACGATACTCTATGATAATTATTTAGATAATGAACAGTAAAGATGGACTTTAAATTTTAAAATTATATCGTATTCAGAAAAAAATAAAAAAAAAATTTATATTCTGCCTCTATAACAGCGGTTGAAGAATAATCACTGCTATAGGATCTATAGCAGCGGTTGCGCAACCACTGCTATATATTGTATAGCAGCAATTTATCAATTGCTGTCATATCTCAAACTTATGATAGCGGTTAGGTAGAACTGCTACCATAGCTCGAACCTATGGCAGCGGTTATCGCCAACCATTACCATAGGTTAGACCTACGGCAGCGGTCATCTACAACCATTGCCATAGATTACCTATGACAGTGGTTATCTATAGCCACTACTATGGGTCCAACATATGACAGCAGTTAGTGATAATCGCTGCCATAGGTACTACAGCAGCAGTTGCTATAGATACTATGGCAGCGATTTTGAAACCACTACCGTAGTAAGAGCTGCCATAGTCTCTTATTATAATAGTGATACAATGGCTTCATAGATTTTTTTAATTATTTACAGGATTACAGAATTCTCATAATGCTGTAGGATGCTTCAGACACCCTCCTCTGCCTCACCTTCTCGGTCACTCTCAGAAAGTCAGTGCGAGTGTGGTATTCAGGCCTCTAATTCAGATCTATCCATTCATTAGAGCAGCTCGACAGGCTATTCGTTATCCACTTTGATAGCAGTCAAGCTCAACCAATAAAATTCTAACAGCCTCTTCTCTCTCCGAAAAAAAGAGAGCGAGTCACTATGCGACTATGTTGCGTGCTTTAACGCTGCCATGCTCGAGATACGGAACCTCGATGAGTTAGTGGCAATATCGGTGCTCAAGTGAGGACTATAGAATGAGCACCTCATCTTCTCTCTTAAAAAAAAAATTTCGAGGGACTATGCTGATCTACTAGCCAAGTCTGAAAGTATGCTCAAGCAGTAGAAGTCGGGATGGTGCGTAAGCAGGTGGACGGAAAAAAGACCACCAACAAAAATGGGGGTCAAGAAGATCCTCAAGCGGGCCGTGCCAAAAGGAAATCCTCCCGACTGCCAAATAGCTATAGACCCAGAAGCTCATCTCATCGATTCGACAGCTACACCCCTCCATTTGTCCTTTGATCTCAATTCTTGATGGAGATCAAGGACTAGAGGTATCTACGACGACCTAAGCTAATGAAGGTCCATCCGAATAGGAGAAGTAAGAGAAAGTACTACTACTTCCATCGTGACTATAGCCACGATACTGAAGAATGCCACCAACTCAAGGACGAGATCGAGGTATTGATCCAAAGAGGTTACCTTGGTAAGTATGTTCAAGAGTAATGTAAATATCAAGCGATCAACGAGAAAAACAACGACAACCGACCAATGACTAGCATCACCAATGCCATCTCTGCCTCCATCGACGGCATGGGGACAAAGAAACCAAACTAAGAAAAAGAGATGGTGTTTAGGGGGCATTATTTTTTATTTTTTAGGAAAGTACATTCCTCGCCATGGAACTATCATCATATTACTGACAATAGCAAGCAATAATATAAATAAAATTTTCATTCAAAATGAAAGTTCGACTGACATCTTATTTTATGATATTTTTTGAAGGATAAAATTACTGGCCAACCCAGGGAGGCATGGCTAGAGCTGAGGCGAGATCGAACGAGGCTTGATCCCAACTACAATGCCTCCGAGGCAACCTCGAAAAGCTCCTAGGGCTCGTGACGATCTGACAAGGAGCCAACCCCTAACTAGCTAAGAGAATCGGATCCTCTTACGAAACCCCTCATGTCAACAAAGCCTCAAACCTCTCGAGGCTCGAAGATTGAAGGTGGCTTGATATCCGAAAAAGAGCAGAAAAGTTCTCTAGGGCTTCCTAGAATCTGGAGGTCCTACAGATGCAAAGATCTGAAGACATCCGAGCTGATGCCTTACCCCATATGGCCACCTGGCACTCCTTGCTCACAGACAAGTTGAAGAGGAGGCCACGACAATAACAAAGATGAAGGGGCTAACCCTCTGAGGATCCCTCAAGGTTACTTGGCGCTCCTTACCCACAAGCGAGTCGAAGTGGAGGCCATGATGGTGACAGCAAAGGGGCTAATCCTCCATGAGATCCCACATGGCCACTTGGCGCTCCTTGCCCACGAGCAAGTCGAAGTGAAGGCTACGATGATGATAGCAAAGGTGCTAACCCTTCGGAGACCTCATATGGCCATATGGCACTCGTTACCCATGGACAAATCGAAACAGAAGCCATGGCGATGACAGCAAAGCAACTAACCCTCCAAGAATCCTGTATAGCCACTTGGCACTCTTTGCCCACAAAACAAGTCGAAGCGAAAGCCACGACAATGACATCAAAGAGGCTAACCCTTTGGAGATCCTATATGGCCATCTGACGCTCCTTGCCCACGGACAAATTGAAGTAGAGCCTACGGTGACGATAGCAAAGGGGCTAAACCTTTGATGACCTTGCATGGCTACCTGATACTCCTTGCCCATAGGCAAGTGGAAGCAGAGACTACAGCGATGACATCAAAGAAGCTAACTCTCTAGAAAATCTGCAAAGCCATCTGGTGCTCTTTGCCTATAAGCAAGTCGAAGTGAAAGCCACAGCGATGATAGTAAAGAGGCTAACCTTTCGAGGACCCCACCTCTAAGAAGAAGGAACTCTAAAAGATACATGAAAAAAATATTGATAAAGAAACACTTCATTCAAAAAGTTCGTATACATTTTAGAAAAAGTTTATTACAAGTCAATCTTGTTCAAGCAAAACTCGTTATAATAATAAAAAAAAAAGAAGATACAAGGTTCGGACTCGATCAGCTTCTACAGGCTCAATAAGCATCCTTGGGCGAAGAACTGAGCGTCGCTCGCACCATCCTCAATGATGAACACAAGAAGAAACCCTCTTCTAATGATCACTAACCCCCACTAAAAGATATCGGGGATGGCATAACTGATTTTTCTTCGAAAAGTCATCCACCACCAGGATATTCCTCTAAGGAGGACTAAAAAACTATTTTGAGAGAGGTAAAAGATAGCCCTCTAAAAAGATCCAAGACCTTTCTGTAGAGGATAATGCATTGGCAGCCCCTAAGTGACCACCGTTGTGGCTCAGCAGTCAGAATAATGGAATATTCTAATACCTCCCATGCTAAAGCGGGACGCTCATTGGTGTGTTCCCTCGAAATACTCTATGACTAACTAGAGGAGGGAGAAGACTCACCCAAACAGAAAAAAGCTCCGATGATCCCTTGACGCCCGACAAGATGATGCCACCATGATATTATGGAAGATGACCAAGACAAGATCAATCTCGAAGAGCAGGACCCTATTTATAAGGAACAAGCCCAAGTGCATTCAAATGCCTCACTGACCGTGCAACAAGTGTTGCCATCCAAAAGGCCTCAAAGACCACATTCCTTAGAAAGGACCTTCAATGATCCTTTCCAACATATCGTCCTTATCAGATAGTGCCAGTATTAAAGGCCAAGCCCCACCAAGCCTCCAGATTGTATGATTCTCCACCACACGACTCTCAAGATGAATCACTTTCTCTGATCTACGGAAGGTGGTATAGCACCCATCAATATCCAACACCTGGCACGCAAATGAGTCTACAATTTTCAAAAATTTGCGTGCCACACCTACTAAAGTAAATGCTCCAAGTAAGATTAAGGGAGATCCTACCCCAAGCGGTGAGACCGAGCCATTCGAGTCCTTGATCGTGACCAGAGCCAATCAACACAGATATTAAGAAGAAACAAAGTTCATTTGGAAGGTAAAACATGATACTTCTCATTAATGAAAATTCATTACAAAAAGTTTGCCCAAAAAGGGAAGGCATCGAAAGTAACTACAAAAAATAAAAAAGAGGAAAGAGAACTAGTCTTCATCTAAGGAGAATGCCCCCCGACCTCTTCATCACTATTTTCGGGACGAAGATATCTCAAATCCAACTTGGGAACTATCCACTGCAAGCGCACCTTGCAGTCTTAGAAGCTATGAGTAAAGGTAAATAAAGGTAATTAAAGACACATCGGCAACTTTGTTCTCAAAATCCACCAAAGCCTTGTACTCCTCGATGCATCTAGATTCAACCTCTACAATAGCTTTTGCCTTCTCCTCTTCCTCCGCGGCTTCAACGAACCTCGACTGCCTTCTCAATGGCCCTCACCTAGGCTTTAGATGCCCAAAGCTCTCGATCGAGGATAGCAATCTCGTGCGCCAACTGCATAAAAGAGCAAAAGTCAGCAAGAGGTGATCAAAAGATCAAAACAAACATGAGAATCAACAACTCACCTTAAGAAGACCGGTATAGGAGGCCCTTACGACCTCGTCTGAGGGGAGAAATTTCCTCTCCAACCAATTGACCGGCATCAAAATCGACTCCATCAGCTCCCGAGCAAGTTGATGGTCTTGAAGCGTGGAGGCATGCCCTCGCACCAACTTCACAGTAGCGATGAACCCCCCATTGCCTTTGGACAAGGTAGGATCCGCCCCGAGCCTTGCCGACTCGCTTGACAGCTCAAGAGAAGACTAGGCCCGACCAAAAAAAAGAGGAGCTTGAGGTGGCTCCAAGGCTGTCGATGTAGTAGTCCATGATAGCCCGATCATGATTGGCTCATCCTCAGACTCCATCGGGTGTGCACCCAATGCCCCCAGGATGGTGACAGAGCGGGAACAGGAAACTCTAATTGGGTATTCAGCCTCTTAGATGAGGACCCCCCGCTTGAAGATCTCATCCTCAACTTCACCACCAATTTGATGGATGGGAGCGACGACTTCATTGCTTCAAGATGGAAAGGGCGAGACGATCACCAGCACCAATGGAACTAACATCCGTGAGATGAAGAAAGGGCCTTCCTCCGACAACTATAATGACACAAGAACGACTGGTGATTGGATGGTAAGGAATCTGATCGAATGAATGATCTATTTATATGGACCACTAATGACTCAGATTCGATCATCGAATTCTCAGATCTTGCCACTCGGCCAACATTGGGAGCAACAGATTTCACGACCCCTTGTCAGCCCCTTCTCCGATCAAGCTATATGAGATAATCTACAAAGTGTGCCTCAAAGCTTACCAACACTCGACATGTGGCAAATCCCAGCAAATCTAAAAGCAATCTCAAGATCTCTTCTCTCCAAGGCATCATTCTACGACTCCTCGAGCTCCCTTTCTTAATAATAGTGATGCGGATCATGAAACGACACATCATTTGCCCCTAAAAACTCCTTCCTCCGAGACAAAAAATCAGATGCATCAAAAAGAGAACCGAATCGGCAACTAGCTGCTAAATTAACTACTTCCTGCATTCGAAGCCAAAAAGCTGCTTCGAACTCCGAAGTGGGGAGGGGGCAAGTATTATGAAAGTGACCCGCAAATGGATTGGCCCCTCTTCTTGGAGTGCTCCCAAGGCGACTTAGCAAAGATGCACCATATGTGAGCTCGGGACCTTGACCCCACATCTATTTTAGATCACCAACTTGACTAATCATGTGGGTGAGGCTCACGATGGATGCCCATAACTAACAACCTTGATTCAAAAATTGGTAAATAGATTTTTCTCCAAATGTATAGCCATGATGTGACCCAATAGTCTAGAGAATCAGGTCTAACAAACCTACAAAGATTTCAGCTAACAGCCTACGATGGAACCTCAATATAAAAAAGATACAAAGGAAACCCTCAAATAAGAGAGCGAACTCACCTAAAAAAGCTAAGCAAGAAAAAAGAAAAGAGGAGGATGCTCCGCTCTCCGACACCTCTTTCTCTTTTCTCTACTATTCTCAAACTCCGGCTAACTTAAATATTGGAGGGTCCTCCACCAGAATACTCCCGATGTATGCGGATTTTTCTTGCAGGTTCTTTGCAACGTCTCGGATCCCAAACGGCATCCAGTTCTAGCCACACCTGCACTCTTCTGGAGCCTTGTGGCGACAATCAATAATACTAATTTTAATTTTGTGAAGCCCTTCATTTATTTACATTGAAAGATATTGAAAGCCAAATATTTTTGAAGCATCCATCCTAACTCTCTCTGTATACATTTATAACTCTCTCTCTCTCAAGAAAATCAGCCTGCACTCAAGAAGTTGTCACATGGTGAAATACCTCGGTGGAGTTGAAAATGTAAGTGTGGAGAGACATCAGCCTTCGCTCAAGAAGTCATCACATGGTGAAATGCCTAGGTAGAGTTGAAAATGTAGGTATGGAGAGACATAGGCCTCATCTAGATAATTTGAAATGAAATAGTAGAGATATTAGGAAAGCTTCAATTTCCTAAACAAATTAACAGATCAACACCAAAGAAAATGATCATTAGGGGAATGGAAGGGGGAAAATATTTGAATAGTTATTTATATTAAAATACATGGATACCAACGATCATTTAGGAAGGAATTTTTTGAGTACAAGTCCATAACATGCTTGAAAGAAGATTAGACATGTATGCACACATACACTGCATAAAATTCAGCATCCTTTAACCTCAGCCCAAAGGATGCTTAATGGGGCAAAAAAAAAAAAGAAAAGAAAGAAAACCTAGTTCAGCACAACACAAGTTAATTAAGCAGATGTTTCCACCTGTATATTAAACACATTGTTAATTATTTCGAATGGATGGGCTGAATTTTTTTTCTTTTTTTTTGTTTAAGGCAATATAAGCAATGAAATGAAATCAAAATCTAAGCATGAGTATAAAATCTTGACATGACAAGCAACGCAAACAAGTTAAGATAACAAATTTATATGAACAATAGGTACAGGCCACTAAAACTAAGCAACTTTAATAAATTTCTAGTAATAGGAACATCAAAGGTTACCAGCATGCAGAACTGCTTTAATGTTGCTTTCTTAGGTAAAATTGAATGTTCATATGCTTTCCACCATTCGAAGCTCTGAAAGATTTTATGGATAGAAGGAGTGACCTCCTGTAAGACGAATTTTTTATCATTCTGTGGATGTAATAAATTTTTTACAGACAAGGAACTGTGAAAATGGCACACCTGGAAGAAAATAACATCGGGGGAGTGCTTTTGTACGAGGCAACCAATTGCTTTCATCCTCTCATGCACTTCCATGTCTTCACGACGCCAGACATTATAACTCATGATTTTTATCCTTGTTACAACAAGGTTTCTATTAGAGCCACCTGTGATAGTAAATAATTCCCTTTTAGTAAAAACAAAGTTACTTCTTTACAAATTTTAGAAGAAAATTGAAGCCCACAAGAACACAGAAGGAAAATCTAAATAGAATTTTGCAGAAAGGGTTTGAAATAGTTTTTCTTTCTCGAAGGTTTTACAATTATGCAAGAGAAAAAGTGAATAAGGTCTAATAAAGCACAACCAAGAAGAGTAGCTTAGTCTTCTTGATTATGACCATCAAGAAACCTAAAGTCATGGGTAACTAAATGGATACCTAAACGTTAAAATCTCTTCACCATACGAATTAATAAATTTGGATGATTTCTTCCACAAAATTTTGCTATTAATTGTTTTCAACAACTTCTACTTGCTCATGACATCTTGTCAAAGTTAAGATAAAATTGATGCAAAAGCAAAAATTTGATGCAAAATTAAAATGCCAATGAGATTTCAGCCCTATGGTCCTCACCTCTCTCCTTAGGATTTGCACTTTGGAGAGGTCTTGAGCGCAATTCTAAAAAGTAGCACATGCACGAATTCTTATCAAAGTTAAATAAAAACAAGACAATATTGATAGAATATGTAATAAGTAATAGAATATGCAAGG
The DNA here is from genome assembly GCF_000442705.2 of Elaeis guineensis. NCBI lineage: Eukaryota > Viridiplantae > Streptophyta > Magnoliopsida > Arecales > Arecaceae > Elaeis > Elaeis guineensis. Next base: position 121,911,454 of record NC_025998.2, read on the forward strand.
CACCCGATTATATCTCAGATTGGACAATGGGGGTCTTATATCAGTGATCCAAGCTGTTAGATATGATCTGCTACTTTTAAATTACTTAAATATCAAAACTCATATGATTTGAGAATCCTAACCTATACATCAAATGGCCAAAAAATTAGATAAGTTAAAAAATTATATATATATATATATATATATATATATATATATATACAACATACATATATTTATATAAAGAGTTGGACTATAAGCTACACCCATTGTAGCCAAGTCTGAACCAAATCGTCTTTGCTGCCATTAGATTGGTACAAATCTTAAGGCACCTAAATAGCATCCAGACAATTGTTAATTGCCAATCCATAGTATAAAAAGGAAAAAAAAAAAGAATAACAATAGGATGAGATAGGGCGCACTGCTCATGCCCATGTCCATCCCTTAGAATGCAGACCACCCATGCTCTCTTTCTTCTTGTCTCTCTTCTTAAGAGAAATGACAACCTCAAAATAATAGATACTTATCATCTGTTTGGTACGAAAGATGAATGGAGAAGAAAAGAAGGATGGATAGATTTTTCATCCATCCTCTCATAAGTTTGGTGAAACATGAAAAGATGGATGGAAATAATTTTCTCTTTTATTTGGTATAGGAGGAATGAAAAGAAGGATGGATGATATTTATATAATATTTTTTACTAAACTACCCTTTGATAAAAATATTATGATTGTCAACTTATAACACTTATTTAAACTGAAGAAGTAAACAATGTATAAACTTATTATTTTTATAATCTATAATTATATAAAAATTATATCAATATTTAATTTAATATATGATTTTATAAATTAATTATTAATGAATTAATTATATAAATAACTAATTAATTTATAATTTATTTTAAATAATTAATCAATAATATATAAATAGTTAATTAAAAATATTAAATATAAATAGAAAAATAAAATATAATCTAATTATTTAATTATAATTATAAAAATTTATATACTAAAATTAAAATAATGACTAATAAAATTTAATAGTATATGATTAATAGTATATATAAAAATATATATAAATAATATATATGAATGAAAAAGTGAAGAAATATTATAGTTTTGTCAATAAAATTAATAAGAAATAATTTTATCAATACAAAAGTCCATCCTCTAATGCTCCATCAATCCTTCTTTCATATATAAAATGGTGGGCCAGCATGGTGCTCCATTCTCTCGTGACCCCAACTAAACACAGGGTTAATTTGCAAAAATAAACATAAATCAATGGAGACTCAAGAATTCACATACAAAATCGAAGAGGAGTAAAACACTTTCTGGGAAAGGAACCACTAGCCCAATAGAATTTTTCTTAGGCTTCATTTCCAAGCTACAAAAGTACTTTTGGTTGCAGATAACATCATCACTGAAATTCTCAAATACCGTTGCTAAAAGCTTGAGCAAGGATTAGTATAACCATCGTGTACAGACCTCTTACTAAAAATTTTAGTGATAGATTAGCAACTGTTTAGGCAATGCTAATAGCTTATAATTAGTGATTGGTTTTCCAAACCACTATTGGATTATGGAATTGAATTCTGGATCCTTTATGTGATTGGGACCCTCGAAACCACTGAGAAGTAGTTATTCTCTTTTATGATTTGTTATATTTTCCAAAAATATATCTTTGTCATTAGCACGTACGTTTTGAGGTTCTGAAATTTCAATAATCACTTTTCCCCTTTGATAGAAGATGGAAAGAAAATAAATAGTAATTTAATTCATTCTTTTGGATATTTTTATATCTTTAATATTTAAAATAACTAAAAAAATCAAAGTATTATATTTTCCAACATTGTATATAATTATTGTTACAATTTAAAAAAATATATGCCTTATAATATTATTGTATATTTATTTTGCAATTAAAGAGGCACGGAGAATATAGATCCAAGTGACTTACAGAGTGATATTTAAACTAGAAAATATATCAATACGCACATTCTCTTACAATATATCTAATATTTATATTTTTAATTTTAATATTTTAAATATGAGTCCAAAACAACCGGTTGATTCGGTGCTTGGATCGACGAGCAAAAGATTCGATATCTTATTTGGGTCAATATCTACTTCAGATTTAATAACTATGCTTCTAACAATGTTTCCTCAAATTTCAATGATTACGTTGGTCATAGCTAATTGTACGCTATATCAATAGTTTTCTAAACTTTTAGTAGTAGCAATAATCATAAGTAATTTTTCATGCTTACAATCCTAAAATTCATAACTAATTGCAAAGACAGACATGGAAGCTTTAGCAACAGTTCAAAAGGATGTCATTAATTATGAGTCAATTAGTAATAATTTACGGAGCACTTAAAAAATCGGCAATCTCTATAAGGTATTTAATTGTGATTTAGCAATGATCTTAAAGACCTTTACTGATCTTAGATTAGTTAGTGACTTTAAAAATTGTTGCAAATGGCAACAGTATTCATGATAATCTAATGATGAATCTATAAATTGTTGTTGATTGCAAGATAATTAGTGATAGTTAAATATCAGTTTTTGAAATTATTGTTAATTGTAAGATAATCAGTGATGGCATAACGATAGTTTATAACAAGCGTTTCTAGAAATATATTCCGTATTGCATTTTATATCCCATTGCTAAAAATATCTAATTGCATGCACCAAATATATATGCAACAATATATGGGACAGAAAAGACGTAACATGCAGAAGATGTTTTCTTATACCTTGCAACTACCAATATTATCTGCAATATTGAAAAGAATTTTTTTTATAAAAAAAAAAAAAAAAATGGCTGCAACAACTTTACTGATACTATGAAAGAATTCTAATTTTATTTTTTGATGGAATTGTTGACTAATTGAATTGATGAAGTTTGTGATTATTGGATATACGATCACCCAGGTGACCTCCATTATATACCCTACCCTCTCTTCACTTTTCCAGCCAAGCTTCCACCCATCATATTCTTTAAATAAAATAAAATAAAAATTACTGAAACGTGTTGCTTGTCCTTACCCAGGCTAGAGGGATTTGGCCGGATACGATCACCACCACCACCGCGATCCACTCTTCTACCCTCTAACTCCTCCGTTGCATTGTTGCGGCGGTTATTGGGATCACCGGATCCTGGTGAGGGTGTACGCATCCACGGACGTAGCGCCCAAAGGGCGGCCCCTGTAATTGCCGCCAGCAGCATAAGCCGGGCGCCCAGGCCCTGGTCTTCGTCATCCTCGTCACCAGCGCTGCCGCTGCCACCTTCTCTTCTGGCCTTCGACCCCTTGGTTGGTTTCTGTGTGCTGCCGCGGGAAGCGCAGGAGATCCATGCTCCTATCGCCAACAGGGCAGTCCCTGCGACCACCGCCTTAACTGCCTTGCCCAAGCCCATTACTGGTCCTATTTTTCCTTTTCCTCTCCTCTCCACTCACATATACAAGAGGATCGAGAAGCTCCGAGTGAGACCTTGGAGTCATGAGAATATTTATTTGTTTAATAGCAAATGAGATACTACGTTAAGACGAATGTTTCACAACATGGAAAAGAACCACCCTTTTAATTGACAAGTGCCTTTGCAGGGGATTGGATCGGAAGTGGCACCATTTGGTTTGTTAGATGAATGGATTAGTGTTTACGTAGGCTCTGCCGATTATCTGCTTTATAGGCAAGTGGCTGAACAATTTATCAACGTCTGCCTGCTTCTTTTGAAATTCAAGGGAAGGATATGGTTTCTTTATTACTAAAGTAGAAAGGTGGATTACGACGACTCACCTAAAAGGCGTGGACCAGGATGCGAGCGAGTGTTCAGGGAGGAAGACTGTGGGATGTTTCCATGGACTAAAGAGGACTCAAAAAAAAAAAGCCGCTCATATTTCACCAAAGAACAAAGAAACGAGTCTCTAGTTCAGAAAGGCTAGACGCAAAACAGGTTTGAAGGAGTAGAATGAAGGATTTGGCTAATTGGATCACTCTTTTGGTATCTTTCATACAGAACAAGTCGATAGTAATTCTAATAGGAAACTTCAGGTCTGTCCAAACATAACAACAAGGTACACTCTACTTATCTACTAATATATAATGATCAACTATATTTACTAATATCTGCTTATTGATATGTAACAAGAAAGCCCGGGACCGGCAAGCTGCCATCTCAACAAAAATAGAAGCACTCGTCCTCTTCGTTCAACGTCACCAGGACACCGCCGCCGGTTGAATAAAAATAGAAAGTCGCTCTGTTGAGGTTTGTCACAAGGTTAATTATCTTTCCATCCAAAGCTTTTGCTCTTCTATAATTTTGTATAAATAAAACTTTCTGACTTTTCTTCCACTCGAACTTTTACCGATTCCAAACATTTTCTAATTAAAGCTTTTCTTCCACAATCAGAGAGATCTATAAGTAAAAACTGCTTTCCTATATCCAATCATTTCTTAATAGCATCAAAATAGATATTATCTTTGTTGTCTTCATGTAATTTTGATGATATATGATTACATCTTATTATACTCATGACAGGTTGGTTACAATGCCAAAAACCGGACCTCCAACTGAAAATCATAAATTGAACAAACAACAGGTGGATAACATGAAACGAAATTTGGACCTTGTAGCATTTCATTTTTCATAAATATATTAGAAAAACATCACTAAAGATTTGCCAAATTGGATATTTACTTATCACAACTTTTGCCCTTCTTGGTTCCCATTGACAGAGCAACAGAGAAAGGCACATCTCTGTGACCATTAATAAAATTTATCAAAATTTGCACAGGAGAGTTTCCAAGACTTCTGTACAAATTTTGTAGTTTCTCCGGCTGGTCCGAACTGCACAAGCAATATTCATGGACTATGAAATTATATTCCAGCATCCTGATACAAATCAGCATACGGGCAAAAATTGTAACAGCCCAGCAGCATTTTCTCTTATGCAGTGAAAACCTTGCGACTTCAATCCCTTCCACCATCATACGAACATCAGACCTGATTTTCCTGCCTCAGCCTTTTATGATCTCTCTCAGCACGTTCAAATCTACCCATCACATATGAATCGTCAATGGTAACTCGGTGCTTTGCAGAGGATGCATGATAATGTGAGACATCAAACCCATCCTTTCCCCCAAACTGTTTACCTGGGCTCGCTGCTTTCCTCTTCGGGTTCCTTGGTTCTGGAGAATGGAGCTCCTGGCTATCCAGTGACAGCTCCCCTTCTTCTGCATTCTTCTTCGTCTTATCAGCTCCATGGAATCCATTCTCAGTTATATGATCGAGATTCAGCGGCTCCTGTCTGTAGGAAGGTTTTAACCAGCCATGCCTTCTCTCCTGCTTCATCCTCTCATCTTCAACTGCCAATTCAACACCATGTTCCAGCTCCCTCTCGATGAGGTCGTCTTCATCCATCAGATCCATTTTCCTAGCAACATCACCTCGGGACTTTCTCCGTTTCTCCAAAGCAGCTTTCACCTTGTCTTTGTCTATCTTGTTTATAGCATCCATTTGAGAGTAACCTTTGGGACCTTCACTGCCAGTAAATTTCCCATCTTTTGTCTCAGTGGTTCCACTGGTGACAGACATCATGGACTCTTCTACTGGACGTTCAGACCCATAATTGGCCCTGCTGTTTCCAGCTTCTGCCATATTCGCTGAATCATGATACCGATGATCCATCGGTCCAGGTTCCATTTTATGGTCATGAAGGCCACTTCTTTGCTTGTTGTTCCGATGGTCTTTGCTATCATTTTGCGAAACCCTTTGGGGCCCATTTTGCCTATCAGGGTGCAACTGATCAGGCACAGGGCGAGCCAATGAGCTTGTCAGGGCAGCACTCTGCATGCCAGCAGTTTTTGTTGGCTGACAGAAACCATTTTGTGAAGGGGACTCCTCCGTAGAAGCTGGAGCTTTTGCTGAAGTCTGGAAATTGGCCCCACTGACAGAGCTCCCTTCAGCTTCACTCCCATGGGATGGTGCCTGCGTCACACGGTTTTGTTCATACAGTTCCAGCATTTGATTGCTAACCTCTGAAAGGAGACAATTTCAAAGCTAAGCATAAACTGTAACATAACAATAAAATAAAAAAAATAAAAAAGTGCCTCAGAGAAGATAAATAGTTTAATCTTACTCAAAAAAAGAAATGGAAAAGAAATGAAGGGAAAAAAATTCAGAGAATTAACATTTGCAAAATATTAAGTCAACTAACTTTTTGGCACTCACGAACTGTATGAAAGTAGTAACGAGTAATAGTGAGCAGCTGTGCGCATGCTGATCTCAAATAAGAGACTGAAAAATGGGAAAGCAGAAAGATGAGCTGCATTGATGAACAAAATGTGGGTGTTTGTCTGTGCATGCGAGTGGCCAAAGGCAGAGGTGGAGGAACATGAATGTGTGACATATCTACCTAAAAGCAGCTTATTTCACCACCTTTATTTACGTGATGTTTGGATGCCTAGCTCCTATATCCATATTACTCTGAAAGGATGAAGAATATAAGCTAATTTTTTCTAATTTAGATGAGGATAAGTGAAGGGAGCAGATAGATAGAGTCCACAATCCCAGGTTTGCAAGATCACAAAATCAGCTTTCAAGTGGCAGGCGGTATTCATATTGATGTGTAGTACTGACAGTTCATTCTGGTCTTTCCTGTACCACCTTAAACAAATCATTCCATCAATCATGCAATCCACAAACAGAATGCCACATTGATATCCTAGCCAGGCATACAAACATCCCTTTGGGGTCTGTCATCTTTGGATCACCTCTGCAAATACCACATCTCTAGATTCAAAAGAGAGATGATCTCAAAATGCTCTAAGATATGTTTACAGCAAAAAATAGGTGTCAGATACTCATCAAAATTGATAAATGGTTTCCACATGCAAAATTGATCGTGCAAACTAAAAGTGGGGAAAAAAATAGCCACAACCCACACAAAAATTCAAACCATACAAACAGGAGTAAATATAGAAAAATCTATATAATTTTTTTGTTGATCACTTGAGGGACAAACCTTCCAACTGCCGTGGGGTAACATCAAATTCCTGCCACCAAACCTTCTCACCATCAGACGGAAGCTTCACTTTCAGAAACTTGGCAGCCAGGAAGATGGCACCAGCCGCAATATGGTGGGGCTTGAATTGCAGGCAGAGCGAAGTACGTAGCCTGCACACCCCTTTCCAGTGTGCAATAAATACACATCATTGAGAATTATAATTGGAAAAGAGAAAAAAGGTAGCTTTAGCATACCCATCATTGACAAAATTCCAAGCAACTTGTGCAAGGGCATTTTGAGCAACCTTAAACTTCTTTATTGCTTCAACGAGGGGTTTATATGGATGATGCACATTCAGATCAAAACCAAGAGTTGCAAGTACCAGCCGTTCTCCAATTAAAATAAGTTCTTTCTGTTGCTCATATACTTCCTGCAAAGAGTAATGTTAAATGTACCAAATTCGACACGAAGCTATGATGGTATAAAGATTGATATAGAGTATGATTGGATGAGGTAGGGTTTTGGAAAGAAGGTTCTAAACCATTTTGATTTCCATTCTAAATGGAATTATTGGATTATGTGTTTGTATTTGCAACCCAAGATATTTGGGGCCCCAATACTTTCTTCTCATCTTTGGTTGGTCTTCGACAAGGTTGTCCTCACTATCACTTATTTATTTATCACCTACTCTAACATGCTTTATAGGCCCTTCCACTCTAAGGTGGCTGCAGGTACCTTATCTAGAGAATTCATTTAGGCCCTCGTGCTCCACAATCTCATCTTTTATACACCAATAACTGTCTCCCCTTCTCCAAAGCTAACATTGATCAATGAGACTTATGGAGTCTATTGATTATTATCATCAAAATGTCTGGACAAAGGTTAATATTGACCAACTGTTCATCACATCTCCCTCCAAGAATTCGTAAGTGCACACAAACCTTGCTAGGTGGTTGGACATTAACTTGTTTCCTTGTCCTTGAAGATTCCTTGGTATTCCTACAATTGATACAGGGCCAAAGAGAAGGGATTTCAATTTTCCAATTGATAAGTGGAAGAGCATCTTAGCTCTTGGAAATGGTTGGGAAGGTTACTCTCATAAATCTTGTCCTCCATTCTATACTCTTTATGCCCAAGTCATTATCCCTATTTCAGTCATAAATCATCACAACCGCATTGTGAGGAATTTTTACAAGCTAATGATACTAGTCAAGGTCTTCATCTAATCCACTAGGATGGAATTACTACTCATAACGCCTTGTGGCCTTGGTATCCCCGATCTAAGAGAACTAAGACCACACTCTTGGCTATTTGCAAGACCTAGTTACACAAGTGCGTGCAAGTGCAAGAGCAGATGAGGGTGCGGGTGCAGGGAAGTAGGTCTATTGAAAATCTTTTTAATCAGGAAACATGTAGGACAGAGTTTCCAAAGAGACTCCAAAGCCAGTGCAGCACCCTAAGCAGAAGATTACTGCTACCCAGGTGAAGGCAGATTATGCTTGGAGAGGAACAATTTATAGGCCTCTGTTGTGGCTTCAAAGTTATTTTTATCTCTTGGGATGCTAAAAATGCCTCCACAGTTGTTATTGGGCATGGCAAGCTATTTGTGAGTCTTTATTTGGCACTTCCCTATGGCTTTGTTGGCACTCGCAAACAAATCCATATTCTAGATCATCCATGATTGTCGCTACCTCAGCAAAACGTCAATAACTTTCAACTCTTCTTTTATCTCAAATTCTCTTATGATTCCTGCTTTGATCACTCATGATAGATGGCAGAATATTCGGTTTTTTTTTTTTTTGCATTTGTTTCCCCATGAAATTGTGGACATAATCACCTCCACTCCTTTATCTTTGGGCAATTGGAAAGACAAACTTTGTTAGGGCTCTTCTTCATCAGTGGCAAGTCAGTGTTCAAGATGTTTATCACTCGGCTCCATCATCACCAACACTATGATGTTTCAAATTGGTGTGGAAATTAAACCTAGGCCCGCAAACGCAACTACTCCCTTGGAAATTAGTGGACCGATTGCCAACTGCCACCACTCTTGCCTCTAGAAACCTTGATGTTCGAATGGAATGCAGTCATTGCATTGATGAAACTGTAATCTCCAACAGGTTTTTATGTGTCGTCCATACTCCAAGAAGGTTTGAACTGAACTTGCAAAGGCATTACGCATCATTTTCTATGGGTACAGCTAGTCTGATTTTATCTCTACTGTCAAGTCTGGTCCTTCACTTGGAAAAATCAGATCTAGCAGTTTTCTTTTGCTATATTGCTCAAAGCATTTGGCACATGTATCAAGTCTTTTATTATCAGTCTCTTTTTCAGTAATAGTTGTTAGGCATGTTACCACCTTCGCACAAGAATTGCTTTCAATCTCAAAATCTTCACCATCTTCTCTTAGTCTTCTAGTTTCTATGATTCTCATGGAACCATTGGTTGCTAGCTGCCTTCCTTCTCCTCTTACTATTTGCTGATGACCATAAATCTTGATGGAGGTGTTCCAACTAATCAGGAGTGCAATCTTGCCGAGCCGAGTCGAGCCGAGCAACTGGAAGCTCGAGCTTGACTCGACTCAAAATACTCAGGCTCGAAACTTGGCTCGAAATCGACCAAGCCTTAATATCCCAAGCTCAAACTTAGCTCGATGAAAAATAGGCAAAACACAAGATCGACTAGACTCGACTCAACTCGAATATCAATCGAGCCATACTCGAATTCGAGTTCGAGCTCGAGCCTTAATCTACTAATAATATATGTATTAATATATATATTATAAATAAAAATAATATTATTAAAAATATATATAAATTCGAGTAGGCTCACGAGCTGAGTATCTTGCTATTCGAGCTTAACTCGAAAAATTATTCAAACTACTCGAACTTGATAATAACCGAGTCGAGTCAAACTTGGACTTGAGTCGAGCTCAAATAGCTCGTGAGCAGCTCGGCTCGTTTGCACCCTACAACTAATTATGCCGAAGCAGGTTTCATTATCAGAGATAAGCAAGGTATTTCCCTTATGGCAAGTTTTGAGCTGTCTTGCCATTGAGTTTTTATGGCAGAATTACATGAAGCTCAGGAACGCATTAAAATGGCTACCACATGATTCTAGGCCACCGCTTTTTGGGTGGAAGGAGTCCCCTACAATAGTCACTTGGTTATTCTAGAGACTAGCAAAATAGTCCCTATCATCCTTGCCTCATGGATTGGCACCTTAGCTAGAATCTCTGTTCATTTACTGCTACCAATATTCATAGAAAAGCTAATCAGGAAGACGAATGGATTGTCCATGAGACAATGGTTATGGAAAGCCAAAGAATCCACTCCATCTTTGCCTCATGGACATTTAGCACCTTAGCTTGATTCTTTCTTCTTTTAATACTACCCATTTATAAAGAAGCTAATCAGGGAGGGGACTGGCTTGTCCATGAGGAATGGCTGTGAGAAGCAATTAATTTGGGAATTTAGCTATACTAGAGAGCAATGGTATATTTTGTATATCGATCCTACATGTTGCACTTTTCTAATGAGGACATAATCTCCTTTCTCTTAAAAAATAAAAGAGACAGAGAGAAAAGAAGAAGATGAAGACTGTGATAACATGTACCAGGGAGCAAGAGTAAGGCCTGTATATATATACAACGGAAATTATTGGTAGCAAGACTAAAAATATAGAATAAAAGAAGTCTTGTATCTAGAGAAGATCAATTGTACGACTGATACTCCATTATGTCTTAATATCCTTTCCCTGGTATAGAATATTTCTACAGCCACAGAAAACAAAAGTAAAAGATGGGAGCCAAATGCAATCTCTCAAAGGATCATGGGGCAAAGACAGTCCATGTAGCATCCATTGTATTTCACATGGTTTCTTCGAGAACATGACTAAGCCAATTAAATTCAACAGATTTTCAGGCCTTTGTCATTCCCAATAGCATCCATGGCAAGCAAGACGAAATTTAAGAAGACCAAATTAGCATCTCCAAGCTAAATGAATCAGAGAAATGGAAGATGGCACCATTGTAAAACTGTGCATCCAAAGATTCTTCTAGGTTAGACAATGACTTATTGTAAAAGGTATTTGGTCAATAACAATGACTGGACAAACAACCAAAAGACTACCATAGAGACAAAAGTGCATTAGAGGTAACTAATAATATTGCTTTATGAGGAAACATAGGATGCATGCATATACAATTACAAGTCAATGACATGTGCACTTAAGCTATACAAGACTTAATTTGCATTGCATCATGATTGTGGCACTCCTACTTTAATCACTAGTGATCTCAGCATATATTTCATTGCCATCAATTTATTCAATCCAATACAATTAAAAATCTACAAAAGGGCCAAGAAGTTACAAAATAAGAATCAATTAATGCCATTTTTTAAGTGAAAAATATATCCTTGAAAAATTAAATTACTAAAGGCAAGAATGGCAATCAACATAATGAACGAAGAAAAAATTAGTAACTGAAAGAAAAGGAGATATATTACCCTCTGTTTGATTCTTTGGACAGCAGCAGGATCCTTCTTATGGATAATTTCATAAGAAACAAGAATAACATCCTTTAAAGGCCGAGGGGTTTCTTCGACCTTTCCAGCCAAGAACATGCAAACAGTAGCAATGGTCTGCAAATCATGCATGTGTGAACATTAAGCATCAGTATTGATCAGAAACACAAAACAATCTACTGTATATGCTTCAGTTAGAACTCCAATCCCTTATCTGAACCAGCTCTTATTAATTAAATATTCAAGTAACAAATAGAGAAAAAAAGGCAGGCATACAAATATATCACTAACATTAAGGCAGAAACTAGGAACCCAAACAACTAAATAACTGAAAAGTGCTTAGCATACATAACTGCCATATTAATATAGCAAACTGAAAAACGTATAATTTTTGCAGACACATCTCTCGAGCTGATTGAAACCGTTGCCACATATGATGAAATTATAGCATCTCTACTCAATGGAAATTTGAAGGTAAATCATATAACTTAAGCAAGACATCTAATATGATTTACGGGAAATATGAAAACAAATTTAGAACAAAAGCCAAGTGAGAACTATTGAGATATAAGAAGATTTAGCTTGCGCAGACTCAAATTCACACAAGAAGATAAGAGAAAATAATGTTAATGTTGGCTCCCTCTTGCCGCCACCATCTGACACTAGCAACCAGGATAGACCGAGGGGCATCAACAGGCCGCATGTGGCCTCGGGCAATGATCATGGACCAACTGGCTGACCACCAATCCCACTCAATGGGCAAGCTTGTTGAGGTTTCCAGGACAGTCCCTGTTCTGCCTCAGCATCGGGCACTTCTCCACCAGGCATGCAATGAGCTGACAACTCATCAGCACTGGCAGGTGTGCAGACCACACCAACATCGGTTTTACAGGTCCCTGCCAGTGCAGACATGGCTGCACACTGAGTGGTGGTCAATCAAGCGAGGGCAGCCCTCATACATTGTCATCCGGACAGCACATAAAGCAAGCCAGCTAGCAGCAACCCTTTCTACAGGTCCACTGGCTAGAATGGTCTTTGTGACCTGGCTACCACAGCAGCTCCAGCCAGCTAGGTGCCATATTCTTCAGGTAACCATGCTATGTGGGTCTTTGATTGTCTTTTCGAGAGTTGGGTTCTGGTACAGTGGTTGTGGCCACCCTGCATCTGGGTAGCTGAATGTACTTCCTTATGTAGTGAATAATAGTTAAAGTTACTTACCAATAATAATGATGATGATGTTAACAGTTTCCTCACGGATACAATTGCCTGATTTTAACTAAAATAAAAAGGTTTTCACTTTAGCCAGGGAAAAAAGGTGTCAACTTGGACAGGTATACATTAAAAAAGAACAAATATGAAGTTCATAGATAGAAGGTGTCAAGCATAAATAAACTATAGTTGTCAATTGCAAATTTATGTAACATTCAAATACAAATTGAGTCTAGAAGCATTTAAAACATAACATGCATGAACATAAGCTCTAAATCACAGATGATGCAAGATGGACGTTGCAATATACAGAACATGGCATTTCACAAACATCTGGCCCAATACATATCAGAAAATTTTATGTTTGTACCAAATTATTTATTTCAAAATACAAAAAGTGACATATATGGCACCAAAATAGTCCAGATGTTTCCTGAAATGTCCTAAATAAAACCCCTTTCACCCCTCATTACCATGTGCACTCTAACCAAAAGATTAAAGGAGACTTGAGAAAAAGAGAGAAGACTTAGAACTATTAATGTATGTCATGTACATTATAGTTATCCATATAAACTAATTTATCTGCTCAATGTCATGTTTTGGTCACTCTAACCAAGAGATTCAAGGAGTCATGAGGACAAGAGAGAAGCCTAGGACTATAGAGTTTTATTAAAAAAAAAAAAAAAAGCTAAATGAGTAATGCTTATCTTGTATGATATAGCTATCTATGTAAACCAATTTATTTACTTAATGTCGTGTTTTGATGTATCCACATTCTAATTTTTTGAATTTGCCATTTTGGTGTTTCGGTATCATGTCGGATCCATATCTCATGTCCTGCCTTCATGCTTCACAGCAAGATGATACTCATTTTTATTTATTAAATGGGCCAAAAAGGTACAAAGTTTTAACTCACTTGAAAAGAATTAGTTGCATACCATAACTAAATATATGGACTGGCACCTTTTTTACCTTGACGAAAACAGGATTTCAAAGAAAAATATTACAAACACAGCAGTCGGGTACTTTATCTAGTCAGAAAAAAAAATAACGTAAGGAATCACTGCAGAAAAGGTACAGATGACAACATTTTTCCTAGTATAGAATAATGGTTACTCAGCTACACATTCTGAATTTTATATTGTAAGCTACACAAGAAGTCAAATGCTTGCGGATCATATCCACTAACAGATAGCACTGCTTGCAAAAATTTAAATATATGTACGTGCGCGCGCACACACACATATACATACACACATATACATATAGACACACACACACAAGCACACATATATATATATGTATATGTATATGTATGTATATACACACGCACGCACGCACGCACGCACGCACGCACACGCACACGCACACATATATGTATATATGTCGAAAAGCAGTAAAGGTTTGAAAAGAAAGCAAAATGACTGGTGCATCCAAATATTGATAACCACAAGTATTTCCAATAAAACGACTGATGCTTACCCTCCTATCATTTTTTGCATGAGACTGGCGAAGGAAAAAACGATGACAAAATACAATTGCAGTGGCTATTGTCACTTGAGGTCTGCATCAAAAACCATTCAGCACAAAAATAAGCAATCATTGTCATACTATGGCATAAAATTGATAAGTAGAGTTAAAAATGATTGATAATATTTGACAAAATCAATTTACTGAAACAGGTAGAGACTTTGATACAGTGAAAATATCAGACAAGCATAACAACTTTAACTGCCAATAAGAGATATTCAGAGAACAAATCTCAGGTTGTCAATGACTTTATTGCAAGAGTAACCATCTCCTTTTTCGATGAAAGAGAATGAAGATCCAATACTCATAAAGAGGTTAAATTAATAATTTGGACAGCACAAGAGCAAAGAGAAACTTAGAAATAAGTGAGGGAACTAACACTTGGAGACATGGCTAGATCCTGCAGAAATCTGCAATATGACTTTGAGGGAAAAAAAAAAAAAGGAGAGTGGGAACTTACACTTTGAGTCTCATGCCCAAATCCTGCAGAAATGTGCAGTACGACTTGCGAAGATATGTCTCTTTCTTCAGATCAATGCCATCTCTCCTAGATGGTGAGTTTTCTTCAATTTCCTTCCGACTAAAATACCAAGTGGAACCAGTATGATTAAGTTCCTCACGCCTGTCATGAGATAACCTATAGGGACTACTTTCCACCATTCCATGTTGTGAGGAGTCTCCAGGTAATATGCCAGCCATATGGATTTTGTTCACCAATTATACACTGAAAATGTTGACTTGACTTGCTCTATAGTATGTTTAACAATGTAAACTGGTCATGTTAATGAAAGCAAGAGCAGTTTCCTGCAAGAAATAGTACACGGTCACAATAGAAGAGTTGCGCGAATAAAGACTACTAGCACTATTTGAATTTAAAGCAAGCAGAAGATTGCTGTGAATAGTCGTATTATTTTTAAGCATATCCAAGGCCTTATGCATCCACGTTACAGATATTGTTCTAAACAAATGATGCAACACTAAACCAATGGATAAGCAAGGATCTGTCACTGTATTTTGGCTACCACATTAACTGATACTAAACTTGGATGCAACCAGCCTGCAACTTCATTTCTCACTTGTATCTAACATCTGACAGTTTCTAAAATCAATCCTGAGATTGAGGCAGCCAGATTATTATGATCTATTGAATTGAAGATACAGTATCATCCTTGATCAGACTTTTGAAAATGAACTGATTTTTCATTTCAGAAATGAGCTTATCTTTCAAAAAAAGAGAAATTTTCTGTTTTATGCTGAAAATTCTGGAAATAGCAAAACAACTGAGGCAAAGAAGGCCAAAGAAGAAGAACTAGTTTTTGTTTTTTTTTTTTTTTTAATAAAACAGTACAATATACTGCCTCAAATACTTTGCACTTGCTCTTCTCTTCCTTAAAAATCCTTCAATGACATGAAAGTAAATCATCCAAATGATATGGCTCATCATCAAGATTAAAAGAGAGAAAACAGCTCCTGGAGAGCTACTTTGAAGTAGGTGACAAGCTAGTTGAACGGCCCAACACTCCATTTTTTTTTCCTATTTAATTATATTTTCTATTATTCATCTTTTATGTCCTTTCTTTTCTCTTCTTTCCTTCTCTCTCCTTAACTTCATTTTAGGCATGCAAATAGAGAAAAAGATGCCTCCTCACTTCCATGAGACAGATCTGGGATCTGTATGCCCTTGTCATAAGTTAGCAATCTCCTCAAATAAGTTGGCCAGCCCCTATATTCGACAACTAGAACAAGTATGACAGTGGCTAGCTAGCTCAAGGGCTAAAATAAAAAGGGAAAAATGCCTAAAATCAACCAATAGTGAGATGTAGTCTCTACTGGGATCCAAGAGAGAGTGAAATTACAAGTCCATCCCTCAAACACATAAAAAGGAAAGAAAACTCTGTGAAATTACCTAAAAAATTGAAAACAGCAATACCCACACCTTCTGGTGCATCTCTAGGCAGCCAAGGAGCAGAAGACCAGGCAAAAGAACCAACCATTATGGGCCCAGGAAAAGGCCAATGCCAAACATTTAAAATATTTATTTCAGATTATTAGGAGTGATTTTAGGAGTCCTTTTGGGAAGTAATGGATGCCCAAAGAATTAGTATTGGACATCCGATAGGTACTTGGTAACTTTTCTTACAAATAGGTGGTTGCTACTGTTCATGAGCATTGTTTATGCTACAGGTAACAGAAGCTAATAAGCAGTATTTTGAGAAAGAAAGTTTCTGCTTTTAATTAAGGGGATTTAGTCGGCTGTTTTATTCCAGCTTTACTCCTATGTTAGGAGTCCTACTTGGAGTAGAAAAGTTGCAAATTAAGCCTATTAAAAGGGATAAGTGGTCAGCTGTTGGGGCAGTACTCAGAAATTGTACATGGCAAAATTATTTTTTGAGAAGTAAATTGGCCACAGGCCTCTCTCTCTCTCTCTCGCCCCCCCCCCCCCCCCTCACACACCTCTCTCCTCATTATTCTTTATTGCTATTTTCCTCTCAAATACTTTTATATCAGTAATCTATTGTTATTCAGATCTGAGATATCATCTCAGACTTTATTTACTAGTAATGGAGGAATTCTCTTGATTCCTAGAAAATTCAGATCTAAGATCTGACTTGAAGCCTATTCTGCTGATCCGGTCCTGTAGGTTCTTGACTCCTAAGAGGCTACACAAGAATTAGTATCGAGTGTCAAAAGAGCCTACACCAATGATCTTTTTGAAAAGGTGCAGCAAAGGTAATAATGCAGAACAAAATGAGAGCCTCCAATGACTTGAAGCGCAATGGCAACAAGTTGATCAAGCAACTGACAAGTTGAAACAGAATGTTGGTGCTATGCAGAAACTGTTGGAGACATGGAGAGCAGATGTCTGATATAAAAAACAAGATATGTCCATGAAGTTTGAAGCCATCCTAACCTCAATCAATGATCTCAAGAGAGGTAATTCTGATTAGCCTCCACTTCCATTTTTAATGATGTTGTTAGCGGACTTCAAAATTCTCCAAAGTGACATGTAGAATAGTTCTTGCAAGGCTGGCATAACAAGTACTTAACCAGACAAGTAATCTTCAAATCTTGTGTTTGGAAACCAGATTAATGTTGGATACAAACCTTATGAACAGGAAACAACTCAACCGGATACATAAAGACAGCAAAACACTATTTTCCAAAGACAAGGCAGCAAGGCATGCATTCAACCCTTGTGGTACCTCTCCAAAATCAGCAGATTGTTCAACTTCCACTTGATAACTTGTCAAGGTCTGGTAAAGGAACAAAGTTGAATGTACCAGAATATCATGGCAACATGAATCAGAGCTATTCTTGAGTTGGTTACTAGTTGCAAGGGATTCTTAGATCGGCACCATCCATCAGACGCATGTAAACTATAGTTTGCATTTGCAAAATTAAGAGGAAGGATGGCAACGGGTCGGATATTGGACAGGTCAACCGATACCCATACCCGCCCCACCAAAAATAAGCCCATACCCTACCCGCCCAATACCGTCTCAGGTCGGGTCAGGTTGGGCTCCAAGGACGGGTCGGGTAGGGTCGGGTATATCCGAGATCCCTCTTCCACTCAATCTCTCGTTTCGCCCTTCTCCATTCCCCATCTCCGCCATTGCCCCATCACCGCCCACCGCCCCATCCCCAAACCCTACAAAATGTCATGCTTCCGCAAAGATTAAGCTCTCAAAACCTCAAGGGACCAACTCACACCACCACAACTCGCACAAAACCCATATGCTTGAGACAAAACCCCAACCGAAACCTAAGAAACCCCTCTGATCTCCCTCAAATGCTCTCCTTTCCCATAGATCTCCCAAAACGAGAATGAAATGAAAAGAAAAAGAAGCCAAAAGAGAAAAACAAATGATCAATCTATATGGGAAAACTGCTTCAACCTCCCTCAAGTGCTCTCCTTCCCCATAGATCTCCAAAAAAAAGAATGAAATGAAGAGAAAACGAAGCGAAAGGGGGGAAAAGGGAAAAGGCCTTGCCTTTCAAGTTTTTCCGTCTTCCTTTTGTTATCATTGATTTCTCCTATGTTTCCCCTAATTTGTCCTTTGTTTTTCCATCCTCAGGAGTCTCAATCAGGTGGGAGGCTTGGAGCAACTGAAAAAGAATGGAGGTGTCGCTGAGAAGACCCAGGCGTCACCTGAGAACGGAGGTGTTGCCGAGAGGGCTAGAGGCCTCATCGCGTCACCGACGTCGGATGGAAGGAGATCGGGAGGAATGAAGCGCATCTAAGGCAAAGAGAGGAGAAAAAAGGCTAGTGGAGTTGGCTATGGGGACCAAAGAGGAGGGTTTTATTTGATTTATTGGGTCGGATTCAGGGCAGAGCACATTGTTACCCACATCTGACCCGAACCCACTTCAGATTTTAAATCTAAAACCCATATCCACCCTTATACTTAAACAAATCGGGTAAAACCCATCCCATTCGGATTGGATCGAGCCAATGGGGCGGCTAAAATTGCCACCCCTAATTACGAGTTGCTTATTTGTTGTGGATGCAGGAAAACATAGTCTGAAGGTGAAAAGCATGCTGAAACAGAGGTATCTTCCAATGCAAGGTTTGTCATACTAATGAGTACCACCTCGTACCAACTGTACCAAACCATCCTGGTAGGCAACCAATAAGCCATCCAATACCACCCAATTTCAAGCAATACCATGCTGGGAGAGAGAAAGTGCGGGAAGCCTATCTCGACATAGGATGTGTACTGTACTTTACCATACCAAACTGGTAATGGAACAGTAGGTTCTTAGTACTAGTTCGTAGACCTTGTTCCTATGCCTCATTTTCAATTAAAAGTTCATGGCCTACAATAATGCGAAGATTTTGTAGAATCCGACACTAAATGATTTTATAACTTAGCTACAGAAACAAGACTATTTGACCCTAAAGAGACTCAGAGTCGAATAGAACACATAAGTCAAATAGAAAAATGTTCATGATGAGTCGAAATAGTGTATAAATGAGTTGCTAAGCAACGGGGAACGAAACTTCTCTCAAACATCAGTCTTTGACTACTCAACCATTGAAAGAAGGACCAATAGTGGAAGAGGCAGATGTTGCTGAAGGTCATTTTGTTGGGGAGTATGAGGACAAGATCGATTCCTATTTTCTCAAAAGAATCTCCAACTCAACCATCTGCTTCGGATAGTGTATTAAATGGACGACTGGCTTTCACAAATACAGGGGGTTCATCCCCAGTTCCATTTATAACACCAAAAGTCTACATTGCAAACCTCTATTTTCAAGATGAGATGGTGGATCACAAGTTTCTGTTCAATTGATAAGTGGTACAACGCTGCTCTACAAATTGAAGATAAATTGAACTGAAGAGCAGCAAGTAAATATCCAAGACAGCAAAACAACCTCCTTCGTCAAAGCTGCTAGTTGAAGATGGAACAGTTGTCATCAAGGTTCGCCATCTCGATACCAGACCCTGTACCAGTGAAATACCACTATAATGTCGGTATGCGGTACCGTACGATACAGCTGTGTCGATACAAGACAGTTTGGCGTACTAGTACAGTATGGTATGGTACATCCCGTACCGCCCAATATAGGGTGGTATGACGAATGCTAGTTGCCACAATACCTACACCAAGAAATACTAAACTCCAATGAAGAAAGAAGGCATTGCATGCTTTACTTACAAAGACCAAGGACATTTTAAATGTCCAAAGAAAAGGGTGATGGTGATCACAACAAGTCCCTAGGATGTAGAGACTGAGAAAGAAGGAGAAGATGAAGGGGTTCCTTGTACCCATGTGAAACTTGAAGGTGGCATTTTTCACACATGCATTCATTCTATGCTCAGAAGAAGCAACGAGTCATGATTGGCAGAGATTTAATATCTATAAGACACATGTGACATGACAAGAGAAATTTTGCAATCTTATTATTGAGGGTGAAAGTATAGAAAATGTGATCTCTAGAGAATTGATTGAGAAGCTAAACTTGAAGACAAAGCACAAAGAACATCAATATCAGTTGGCTTGGCTCAACGAACATGGGTGGGTAAAACACCAGTGTCTAGTTAGCTTTTCAATTGAAAATATCTACAATGAGCTCTTATGTGATGTAATTTCAATATCTGCTGCATATATTTTATTGGAGGGACCGTGGTTGTACAATCATAACATTCAACATGATGTACAACCTAACATCTACAGGTTCATCTACAAAAGCAGATCTTCACTCTTTAACCTACTCCTCTAGTGACCACTTTTAACAATCAGCAGAAATAGCCAAAAAGATAACACTTTTTATGAGGGCAAGGGCATATTTGGTCCATATCCAGGTTAGAGGCTAGTTCATAAATGCAATCAAGCTTGAGGGCAAGCTGATGCACAGAGGAAGCAAATTGATGCATCTCCAGGCAGCCAATGAGCAGCAGGACAAGACAAAAGGACCAACCATTGTGGGTCCAGGAAAAGGCCAATACTAAGCATTTAGCATATTCGTTTTAGATTATAAGAAGTGATTTTACGAGTCCTTCTAAGATGTGATGGATGCCCAAATAATTATTATTCGACAACCAATAGGTGCTTAGTAATTTTTCCTTAGAGTGGAGTTCCTTGAACTCAAATTCGGGAATGAATAGCTGGACGCTACTGTAAACGGGTACTGCTAATGCTACATAAGCTAATAAGCAGCATTTTGAAAAAGAAAGTTTAGCCTTTACTTAGGGGCCTTTACTTAGGGGGATTTAGTCAGTTGTTTTATTCTAGCTTTATATCTATGTTAAGAGTCCTAATTGGAGTAGTAAAGTAGTCAAGTAAAGCTATTAGCATGGTATTTTAAAATGTAAGTAGAAAAATTATTTGGAGAAGTAAATTGGCCATAGGCCTCTCTTTCTTCTTCCTCTCCTCTTTTCTTTATTTTTCATTGTTATTTTCTCCTCTTTTCAACTGCTTTTATATCGTTATCTATGCATATATTCGGATCTGAGATCTGATCTCAGAATTTCTTGACTAACAACAGAGAAATCCTCTTGACTCCCAGAAAATTTAGATCTAAGATCTGACTTGAACCACATCACAGCTGATGCGGACCTATAGCTTCTTGATTCCTAGGAGGCTACATCACCCTCCTTTTGACCTAAGACCAAATCTTCAACTCAAGCTGCATGAACTAATAATTTTGCAGTGCCAATTGTTAGTGATGCCAGAATGGAATAACATATAGTTAAATTTTTGCTGATAGAATTACTACCATAACTCAAATAGATTATGCGGTGATAGTTCACTATGCAGCACTTAGCTTTATAACTTGTTCAGTCATTAAGAAATGCCTTCCACCTTCCAATGGAATTATTAAACACAATCATGCATCACCAACAGAAAGAGCCCAAATGCAGTTTGCTGACCTTCCAGTAGACTACATCATGACTAGGTCCCATAAGGTACACTGATGTAGCACAAGAGTTACCATAAATTAAAGATAAAATAATAAAGCAGCCAGCTCATCTCAAAACTGACTATTTGGTATAGAGCGAATCTATTTTATTTCATAAAGGGGCTTAAATCAACAGTGACCATTCACTCTTCCAGAGAAAATGTATTTTATTTCATAAAGGGGCTTAAATCGATGGTGACCGCTCACTCTAGAAAGACAAAATCTTGATTTTAAACCAAAATGTAAGGTAAATTATTCCTTCACTTGGCATCAGTTGAAAGGCAAAGTTTCCTAGAACAGATTTAATATGGCGGTATGAAATAGACAACATTTGGAAACCATGGTTTCACAAACTCCTTAAGAACCAACATCCCTCCACCCCCTCAATCTCCATGCAGCAAATGAAAATCCAAGTAGGAGACACCTAAAGTTCCAAAGTTGACATGCTTCCAGAGCAGACCTAATAAACTGCGATCCTATACAAAAAATCTGATCTGATTCAGGTGAGAAAGGCAATGAGGACAGCAAACAAGAGCTTAATGGGTAGAGGCATAGGGCTGTATTATGAGTGCAGTACTTGCAATTTAGCGTGTAAAAAATCAAGATAGCAATACACAGAAAAGAAGGACTTGATGTTTTTTTTTTTTTTTTTTAAATAAAAAACTTAATTTGGGACTGCTAAAAGCATCATGACTAAGTTGTTGACACAAGGGACAATGGAAAAGCATTACCACTAAGATATGAAATATACAGTACAGCCAACCTATATATTGCCAAAGGTATCTCGGTGCACTGACTGATAGAGATGCAAGCTAGCCAAACAGAAAGGGACAGTTACAAATGGCTGCCTCATTTTCTTCTCTCTGTAAAATCCCTATAGCAGAATGAGTGCTAAATAAGTTCGTAGAGGGATTCACATTCTTCCTTTGGAATTTAGCAAATTCATAGTTGAATGGAACATGTGATGCTGGAGATGGCACAATATCACTTTCTTACATAACGAAGAAATCCTGATAAGATGAACACAAGGCTAACTTACAGTCCAATCGAATTCAAAGGACCCAATTCTGGTCAGCCTGGAGAATTAACATATCTAAGTGGTTGAAAACTAATGAAGATCAAGAAGAAAGAAGACACGGATACAAAAACAAGAGGAAAAAAATATTAGAAAATACTACCACGCATAAAAGCAAAAATCTTTCCAATAATACATGCTATGACTGTGCCCAAAAAAAAAACTATCACCTTCTCTTCCACGTTTTTTGTTTAATTAAAAAAAAAAATAATTGCATCTAAGAGTGGAAAATTATTTGAGTTTTCATCCAACCCTTTACATATGACCTGTGATGAGAAGAGCAATAACAACCAAAAGAGAGGGGAAAAAAAGGTTAAAGCAAAGGCACTGTCCCCTAAAACATCCCTTAATTTTGATGGAAACAAAATTATTAGATACAGAATTCCACCCCAATTTTCCTTGATTTCTAGAAGTTATGTATCAGATATCAAAAGAACACACATCACGAGAGAAGATTTTACCAATGCCCAATAAGTAAACCCTAGAAATCAATTTTGGCGGAGAAAATTAACGAAATAAAACTGAAAGAAGAGGGGTTTCAGATGCCGCCGCCGGATTAGATAAAACCATTCTTTGCATACAAAACCGATATTGGCTCGAACAAGAAGGGGAGGAGAAGGGCGGAGAAAAGCATACCTTGCTCAAAAGAAGATCGACCCGCCGCTCAAGCCGATGTCCTCTGCCTTCCGATCGAAACCCTCGCGAAAAGATTTGGTGGACGGAATTGAAGAGGAGGCGGTCGAACGAAACCCTAGAAAACCAAAGGGATCGAGATCGGGAGAGTGTTAGAGCTAAAAGGGGGCTCGGCCACACCCTTTTCCCCTGCGCGATTTTTTATCTAATATAAGCTAACAACCAGCGTGTGGGCACTCGCGCTGCACGTGCTTCACGCGGAGAGGAGAAGCGGCCTACAGGAAGTCGGACATAAGAGAGAGAAAAAGTAGGCGGATGCGGTGGCGTGCGGGAGAAAACTGGCCACTTGAGGGTTTAGGGTTTGGAAAAGTTGGTACGGATAAGTCGTATTATTATGGCTTATCACAACCTGGATATATTAGTTAATCATCCAATGGAGTAAAATAAATATAAGAGGAAGTTGGTAGGATTTTGGGTGGTTCAAACGCTAATTGGGCCGGATAAGCAACTACGTGGTGCATTAACCTATTAAAACAATAAATAAAAGAAATAATATGAGTATTAAAAGAAATTTACAACTAGTTTCTTAAAACAAAAGAAAAGAAAATTGTTTGTAGTAATATTATTTGGCTCGGTGAACATGCTGGTCACCAAAGAATTAGAATATCATTACAAAATCTAATTGATGATGTGATATGGTATTTCATAAAATTATGGTTCTGCAAAGATGCATGAAAGCATACATTGTAGAGCCACCTTGGTAAAAAATTTTATTGTAGCTAGCGTAGCTTTTTCTCAAACAAAAAAAAAAGTATATATAGTTATCTTAGCTATGAATTTACTAGAGAAAAGATGGACTCGAAGCCTCAAAGAACTAGCATAATTGACAACTAGGAGAGAGTATTTTACATAGCATTTGCTAGAATAAGCTTAATTTTTAATATGTTTGACCAAATTGCTATTATGCCCCTAATTTGAATGATGATAGTTAAAGTTTAGTAAATTATTAATTGACATGAAATTTCAACCTTAGATTTAATTACTTTTAAAATTCACGAGTGCCTGCACATAGAATCTTAGCATTTGCATTAGATTTTGGTTCTCTCTTGCAAGCAAGATAAATTTTTTGAAACAGCATGCAAGATAAATTTGAACTATTCTAAATTTTCACTCATGCAATCCTTAAGTGTACATATATATTCTAGAGGACCTTACGTTATTTTGATTTTATAATTTCAGGTCCATCAAGGATTTATCATGTAATGGGTTTAATAGCTTCTGATTGGAGGATAAGAAGGACTTTTTTTTTATTTAAGCAAAATTCATGGAATCTCTTTCTCCAATTTTTTCTTTCTCCCTCTCATAGCACAAAAGTTAACCTTGCATCTATTCATACGAACAAAATTATAAATTTGTTGATCAAAGATATACACTGGGATATGACTTTGCAAGACCAATCTCATCCAATGGAGTTTTCATTAAGCAATTAATACCTAGTTATGATATCATAAAAGGCCAAAGTATAATGTTACATTGCTTTGTTGGAAGAAGGGTATGTCCTAAAAGTTATTTACATATTAACATAAAGACTTGTTGAGATATTACAGGTATTTTCATTTTGCAGGTCTTAGAGCCAAAAAAGAATCTATA
This sequence comes from Elaeis guineensis, assembly GCF_000442705.2. Lineage (NCBI taxonomy): Eukaryota > Viridiplantae > Streptophyta > Magnoliopsida > Arecales > Arecaceae > Elaeis > Elaeis guineensis. The sequence continues at coordinate 121,936,470 of NC_025998.2, forward strand.
GGTGCTCCATATATTGAGAGATCCAGAGAAAGGAGAAAAAAAAACAGAGAGAGGGGTAATAAAAATCAAAACACATCATTTAGTTAGCAGAGGAGAAGACAAAGTTTATGAGGGAATCGCTATTCTTTCTCTTCTTGTCAACTCTCCATTGCTTCTCTGATTTCCCGTCTTCTTCTCTCTTGGCTGTTTGCTTCCCTGCAACTGGATCACCTACAAATCCCGTCGCAACTTCAGCTGATCCAGTCGAGGCATACCATAATAAATCGATACCATACCAATACAATGAAGCATCTTGTACCAACGTAGGCATACCATTTCATACCGTATGCTAGGACTGAGCATAAATCAAATTCAATTAGATTGAGAAAAAAATTTCATCTAACTGAACCCAATCAAATTGAAAAAAATTCAATCCGCTACCGATCGTTTATCATGTATAAACTATTTGAAACTGAAGTAAACATTTGCAACGAGTTCGGATAGGTTGTGTCGGTTTGAACATCAATGTTGATCCAATATTAATTTTAAATCCAATATGGATCCACTTAAACTTATTTATTTTTTTTATTAATTTAATATAAAAAAATCCAAAACTTTATGAGTTACAAATTTTAAATTTATTTTTGAACATGTACAAAATAAAATAGAAAAAAAAAATTATCCATCTAAAAACAACTATATCTGAAAATTTTTATTTTAAAATTATCTCTAATTGACGTGCTTTCATCAACAATTCAACATTAATTTTTTCATAAATCTAAATAAATGATGGAATTTTTTTAGAATGAAGTATTGAAGTCTAAATGACATTATTCTAAAATGAAAATGAGTTTGTAAAATACTACATTGATTGGATTTAATTTCGTACAGATTAAAATGTAGAAACCGAACTCAATCATAAATAATCGATTTTTTACAAATTCCAATCTGATGTATGCCTTGCAACTGATCGAAACTGATGTTTATTGGATCGGATTGGATGGATTTTTTCAGATTTTGATTATTTGCTCAGCACTACCGCATACCGATATTATAGTACGATTTCACTGATATAAGATCAAATATCGAGATGATGAACCTTGATACCAATTAATTTTAATAAAAACATACTTATAGTCAGATAGGCTAAATATCTTCAATCACAAAGAATTACAGCCATCTATCTTTGAATCAAGCATGAGATCAAAGGGCCACCCATTTTTCTGCCCCGTGAGTAACTCAGGCGAAAACTAGTGGGTCATAATAGAAGCCAGTCATCACATTTGGGCTCCATTCAAAATTTGATACGCTTCATTTCATTTAGCCATGATAGCAAAGCAACAAAGCTAAAGCTGATATTGATGATTGAACCCGCATGATTCAATAGAAAGACATTTAAATCTTTTCTTTTGCCTTTTTTTTTCCCTTTGAGAAAATCGTAGGGTCACGAATGCATAATTGTATTAGTTGTACCATGCTGTCTGAAGTGCGAGATGACAAAATATTTTTTTGCTTATGACTAACAACAGAGATTATCTAGAATCGGTCCTGTTCCGAAAATTACAATCTTCTTGCATGACATGCCTCAAACGATTAGCAGCAAGATTAGGAAATAGGAATTGTAATCTTTAACTTCAGAAAAGTCAGCAGACTAAGAAAAAAGAGCTGATTGTCTAATGATACTTCATAAATAATAGTACCAAACTGTCCAATCACATCATAAACTATTTAAAGTTAAACAATCAAATTTTACACATGCATATTAGAGATGCTCAGCAAATTACGAAAAAATCTAACAGCCCTTTATTGTCAATTCTAGAGCAGCACTCACACTAAGGAAAGATCTCCAGCAGGAATGGACCTTTTGACTAATTTAGACCATGACTCGTTTGTCTCTGTGATAACCTTCAGAGCATAATCCTATTCACAATGAGAAGTCAAACAATACAATGAGTGGATAATGTATCATACATTTTAAGATAAGTAAAATGCTTCAAATTTGAAATAGCATCCAGATTTAAAGATAATGCATTAAATTCAAAATAAATAGTTCACACCAAATGCTGACAATGGCACCAAGATCACCAATGAGTAAGCAAGCACTTGTGATGAGACAACATGAATTCCTCCTTGCTCAGGCATGTACCAATAATAAATATAATCATCATTGTTCCAAGTAGAGGCATCAAAAAAAAACACCTAGTTATTAGAAGATGATAAGCACCTTATAAACTGTACTTGGGATCTAACATGGACCTCCTTGTAATTAAATGAAAATGCTTGCCAACAATGCATTTATAGACATATTTGCGTTCCCTGAACCCTCTTAAAGCAATCAGCATTCTCTAGACTAGATGGTAGCAGCATCTTATGATATAGTTTGCAGAAACAATTTCAAGCCATATCAATCTATTAAGACTATCAGAGCTTAGGGTAATTAATAATTGCTTTCAAACATTTTGATATATCAAGTCACGTCCCCAGAGAGCTGGTAAATCTGCCGCAATATAGCCCTCACCATGATGTCAGTGCTTTTTATAGGCTCCTCGAATTGAGATAGGATACAAATATCTTGAATAAAGCAGGCCAATTATATGATAACATGAAAAATATTGAATTAGCAGCAGTATCAAACCCCACCTAGAACTTGAGAGTACCATTAAATAATTTCTGAGAGTCCACGTCTAATTGCAAGAGTTTCCACCAAGACTGCTGCACAACTGAAGCCAATTTGCCCTCCCCTTTCCTGAAACCCGCTAAGACCATCTTGGCTCTGAAGCCAATTTGCCCCAGGTCATTCCTGACGATTCCTAGAGAACCAGCAAAATCATCACTCAAACTGTTCCTCTCAGCTAAAGGAAGAATTCAGTTTGCAGTCACACAACTATCTGAACTTCATTCTCCTGTGTATTCAGATAGTATGCCAATGAATGCCCAAGTACTCTTGTGGGAGTCTTGCTCCACTGCTAAACAACTTCATATCAAGAATATGGTAAACCTCAATATTCACCACGAACAGTACTTTTCTAGCCTCAAATATTGAAGCCTTCTCAACCTTTGAGATAAGAAGTTCCACAAGACATGATTCCATATTTCCATGTCATAAATTTGCTAAGATAAAACTGCAAAGAAAAATACTCTTAGCGTAGTGGAGCACTGACTTGCCAGAAGGCTTACACGTATTCTTCACTAACACATGGAGTATTTCATCAAAGAATAAACAGCTGGTGTCAAATAACAGGCAACTCCAACACTCCCCAGTCAATGAAAAGCACAAATCATATCTTGACATCAGGATCACAACAAATCTGCCAGGTCTTCATTAATAGGGTGAGAAATATTCTTGTCCTTCTTAAAGCATAAATAAGGGTGTAAACGAGTTGAGCCAAGTTGAATACCAGGCTGCTCGGGCTCAGCTTGGTATCTAACCATGTTTCTTGAGCTGGGCTCAAACTCGATCTGAGCTCAACATAACTTACTCGAGCTCGGATTGGCTAAAGCTTTGAGCCATGCTCTAGTCGAGCCATGCTGAGCTTCTCCACTATATTGAACAGGACAAATTTTCAGGAGCTCTGAATGAGCCAACAAGCTCTGAAACATGCTCTGAAATGAGCTCTGAATGAGCCAAGCTCTGAAGCATGCTCTGAAACATGTTTTTGAACCTAGCTTGTTTCCTAGTTGAGCTGAGGTCAAACAAGCTCTCTGCAAGCCCAGTTCAAGCTGCTTGCAAAATGCGAACAGCTCAGTTCATTTTCACCTCTAAGTGCAAATAGCAGATTTCTCCATATCAATTGTGAGCTAACAAAGATGTTCAGGGGTAAGGCTCTAACAGTGAGGACCTAATTGTAAATACATTTAGAAATATTGCAATCTAAAATTTGTAAGCTTCACAAGAAATTTAAAACAGGCAATTTTAGGCTCCTAAACATAAACCAAAAGACGTGTGTTTTGTTGCTTCATGACATCTTTTATTGGTTTTTCCAATACCCTGACCATTCTGAAAGTTCTTCAAGTGAACTTTGTTGTCGACTAGCTTAACCTTTGAACCATATTTATACTTACAATCACTGGTCTCAGAAAGATGACAAAGATAGTTACACTGACACCCACATGCATGCAGGAGACAAGGTGAGATCTAGCGCACACTCAGCCATCATATTTGCATCCCACTTCTCTTTGTAAAGTAATTAACATAAATTAAGGGTCTACAATCTCTACCATCAGTTGGAAAATCTCCTAGAACTCGAATCATATTTTCTAACTGTGCATAAAGAATCATCTTTTAGCAAAAGATTGCTGGCAAATGCTGAATGTAAATTTTCAAAGTGACAACCTGTGCTGCACCTAACATCTCCAAAACAATCAAACCATATTTATGAACAGATAATGGCACAACAAGCACAGGGTATCAAATAAACTATCATCTGATTTCATCTAAAAGTTATAGTGTATGCCCTTCTCTGTGATAGTACACACCTTAAAAGGTATCTATTATACAATATACATAAGTAACATCAACACTTGTAACCAAGGAAGGTGGATCCGGAATCAGGACTTGTGCCGGCCAGCGGCAGTACGAGCCGATATGGATCCGTACCGGAATGGACTGGTGCAAACCTACACAGAGGAGAAGAAGAGAACTGGTGAGGAGGAAAAGAGAGAGAGAGAGAGAGATAGAGAGAGGGAGGAGAAAGAAAAAAAGGGAGGACAAGCCGTCAGAAAGGCCATCGGAGGGCCTTTGGTTGGCCGCCGGATGGTGCAATCGATGCCTGCGGTGCCGCGGACGTGAAACAAGGACGATCGCCCCTTTCTCACAGTTTTTTTTTATAAAAAAAAAATCCGAATTATAGTGAAGCCAACAATGAATTTGCCGGCTTCACTTAACTTTTTTGAAAAAAAATTCTCAAACAGTAAAACAGGCATATCTATTACTGGCTTCACTATTCATCGGTATTTTTTAAAAAAAAGTGATGAGGGAACAAGGGCGCCACTGCTCCGCCTGTGCGTTTTTTGCTGTCTGATGACCACGACGGCCCTCCGATAGCCTTTCCGCTGGCTATATGACCCTCTGATACAATCGTTCCCCCCCCTCTCTCTCTTTCTCTCTCATTTAAACATCCTATCAGGCAACACCGAGCCGCAGGGGCCTCCGCGGCCCTCCGACAACCTCGGCGGGCCACCATCGGCCTCCGACGGCATCATCCCATCTTTTCCTCCTCTCCTCTCTTTCTCCTTCCTCTCTTTCGCCCTCCATCATCCGATGTTGCAATTTATCTACCCAAACTGTCCCGATTTGCCGCCGATACTGCTCGAAACGCCCTGAACCATTTGGTTCGAGACGGTTCAGCGAACCTTACTCGTAACTATACTATACTCTTCACATGAATATAGAAAAATTATGCATTAATACATCAACCAGCTAATCACTTGATGTTAAATTGGTAGATCAAGTGACTTCACAAATCTTGTAGAAAGGCAAGACCAGTCACATTTTCCAAAACAACCCTTTCATTCTTACCATCACCTAATGAATGTCGGAGATCCAAGAAGGGCCACCAAATCTCAAAAGCAAATATGAAGTTCATCATATGATTAACCATTTCCTACCAACATATAACAAAACTCATGCTCCTAATGTATTGACATGATCCTTAAAGTGTTTCTTAAAAAAGAAATAAAAAAATCTTTTCATGAGTCAAAAATCACTAGATTGTTTAATTTGTTAATGTAAGGCTGGTTGGACATGTAGACAAATATGCTAGATAGTTTAATTCGTTAATGTAAGGATTGTTGGATATCTAGACAAATATGCCTATTGATAGTTTGGAAATTTTGTAACATTTTAAATATGCCTATTGATAGTTTGGTAATTTTGTAACATTTTTCAACAAGTATTGTTTTTTACTTTCTTCACACAACAAAATTTTGATGCATTCATTCCTTGGAAAGGAAACATGATTCAACTTAAAATTGCCAGATGGATGCTAGCTTGTTACTTTGTCAAGTTCTTCCAACACCCTAGCTCTGTCATGCTAGATTCTCTCTTTTTCCAAATTTTCCTCACAAATTTCTGATCAAGTAACAAAACTTAAAAGAGTTTACAACCATTCCCTCAACAGTAAACCCACCATACTGACTGTCCAATCAAATTTCTTAACTCATTCATTGATTTGGCAATCAATTTTTTGTACAATTTTTAATGATTAACAAAACAAATAGGAATTGCATAGAAATTGAAAGCATCGCAAGCAATCAAAAACCATAGACACAAAAACTGAACCATATAAAAGAGATTAACCTAGAGGTGTAGCAATTTGTAATTCAAGATGGCGAATTATCTCATGCATACAAATTAAAATTCTACAAGAAGCATGTAGTCTGTGGGCTCAATAGTATAGAAGGAAATCAAGAAAAAAGCATCCCAGGTTTACCTTGTTGGCTGCTTTGTTTCCAAGACCAAATTTATTAGCCGGCTTTCCATCTGGAATCTTGTAGTCTCTAAACCAGTCCCTTATAGCCATAAGAGTGCCCTGAAACAATGGCGAATATCCAAAAATAAGCAAAGAGTAATCAAATCATGAACTGTCATTCGAGTTGCAGTATTCTCGTTAAAAACATTCTTATCCTTTTAATGGTGATTTTACACATGGTTGTCAGCCAGCTATTTTCCCAGTTAAAACAAGCAATCAGAGTAAGATCATGTATACACAAGATTCACCGACTACCACCAATTCTCATCTACTGCCAAAAGGTCGTATATCCAGCATTAGATTGTGCATTATTTTCTACACATGAAAATAAGAAAAGTAAAGCAAGATTACCTTATTGAAAAATTTGTGAAATCCAAAGTTCAAATGTGCTTATTGTATTAAAATTTGTTAGCCATTGACAACAATGTCCTTATAGCTGTGTCAGAAATTTGCGTACAGCGTCAAAGTTAGACTTAATACATTCATGATTTTCAAAGATAACAGCTATTTTTAGTAACTACTTAAATATAGTTGCAATATATACATCCAGGATCATGTGCACCATGGTACCCCTGAAAAGCAGAAAAACTTACAATTTATCTCATCCTTCTCATCTATGTTCTTAAAAATTTTCTCAGGTTCCCCCACCCCCTTCCAACTAATCATTCCCAAAAGGAACCACCCCTTCCATTAATCATATCCCACAGAAAACAGAACTTCTTAGCGAGCAATGTAATCTGCCAATCTACTTTGAATTTTAAATCCTAATCTAATTAGAAATCTTTATCCAAACCCATCATTATTTTGATTTTAAATAATCCATTACACAAATCTTGCCTTTTAAGTATAGCCCCCTAGTTATCAGCAGAGGTTTTATGACCACAACCGCTAAATTGCATGCATTTTTTATCCAATTTCATCATGCAAATTTTATCCAAGGCAGAAAAAAATGCTCTAAAATCCAAATCCAAACTGTTTAGTGCTTACCATGGGATTTGAACCTACACATTCTTAAAAGGACAAGGATGTTCCAACAATTAAATCTATATATCCAGAAGAATCTAAAATTAAAAATAATGATTGAAAGAATCAGGCTTACTGGGAAGTGCTTTTCAACATCATTCAAATCATTTATGAGCGAAGCTCTAGGATCATCCAATGAAATAGCAACTATTTTCCAGTCAAGCTCCCCTTCATCAATCATCGCTAAAGTTGCTAATGGCTTTACTTTGAGAATAGCACCCATCTTAGCCTGTGTTTCACCTATCTCAACAACATCAACTGGACACGGAATAATATCAGAAATAAGAAGTTGCTGATATTGCTACTACTCAGTTACACCTTAGTAATGATCAAGCAGTGCCAATTTCAAGAAAATAACAAGACATGCTAACAGACCTGGATCATTATCTCCAAGGGCTCCTTCAACTTCTGAGTTGGCAAAAGATGGGTCTTCCCACGTCTGTGGAAGCAATCCATAATTCCAGTTAATGTTGTACCTGAAGGTGATGCAAAAAAAATGAAACAGTCAATCACTAAGAATCACAAACTTATTCAAATTCATTTTTTTACAGGTAAGCCTGATCCCTTTCATAACTAATCATGAAATTCTCAGTTACAAAGGGCTCTAAAGAACAGAAACTATATCAAGATACACACTAACATTCAATCACAATTATTTTAAAAAAGACTAATCCTATTTATTGGGGGAAAGTTTTTCTAGTGATGACCAGAATCAATGACAAAAGCATTTTCTATTCCACTATGTAACTTCAGCAAAGATTTTATTAGGTATTCCTTTCCTTTTTTGACCCTGCATGACTGTACTCAACAAATTTGGGCCCTTATATTTGTTGAAGTTTTTAGGGCATCAGGGACATGATCATACCATCTAATTTGGTTGTCAATCATGTCTCGTTTGTGGATTAAATCCCTAAACTTAATCTGGTGCATCCGTTTCTGAATCCACCCTTCTCAGTTATTCACATCAGCATTCTCATCATTGCAGTGACCTGATGCACCCTCTGTATTGTCCAAACAATCCTAACATGAAATATTTTAGGAATTACTGTAGTCCCTTATAAATTCCTTTAAGTTTAACCAGCTTGAAGCAATATTTAATATTCTAGAAGAATATCTTCGCTTCATCCACACTTTTCATACTTCTCCCCCTTTGCTCTATATAATCAATCCAAATTCCAGGTTAATTAAAGTCATCTATGTTCTCACCCTTCCTTAATAAAAGAATCAATTCTAAATGATAAACACAAACACTTAGGGGTGCTTTTTTTTTTGTTTTGAGAAATATGGTGTGGATGCCACCACCAGGTTTCAGACATGGATCTTCCAAGTGATGAGGGATGCCAACCAACTAAACTAAGGCTGCTAGGCAGGGATGCATGTTTTCAAAAACAAAAATATATAGATGACAAAGTATACAAGCATTTGAAAATAATAGGAGGTAAGAATATATATGGAGAAGCAAAAAAACAGTACGAGTGCCATATCAACTTTATAAGAATATGATTTATGATATGAATGTGTCATCTCATTCATGATGCCAACAAGCATCCAGCATGTTAATAGTTATAAAATTATAAAATTTGGGGCTGTTAATTGCACGACTGTATTAAGGTGTTCTCTAATATTTCAACTCCTTGAGGATCGTGCTTTAAAGGCACAATCTTAGTTAAACCTCTGCTTCCTAGATTCTTATCTATATTACCTTCTTTAATTTCTTCGGAATGGAAAATCATAGCAATGTCTTATTGAAAACAAAAATTGCCAAACATCAAATCTAAAGACAAAATATGTGAAGTTTTTAGATTATGAATCCCGAGAGTCTTTTTCTAAATGATTTCAAGCTCTAAGTTCTGTGTCCTAGTTACATACTGACCTAAGTTCTCATATAAAATTTTGTCGAGGAAGCAATTTAAAAGTTCATATTATTGACAAATCTTCGGCACACATACAGGGTCATAGAATGAGTACTTCACTCAACTTCGAGATGGGTGTCAACTCAAATGATCAGACCTTGCCCCATATCATTATTCAAATAAAAAGCTCCATGAGTGAATGAATCATTTGATTGTCATATTATGAGTTTAAGAGCATAAATCAGCAGAACTTCCACTTCCAGAGCAAAGTTACACAATCTATATTGGCCAGCAAGTGCACGGACTCACCACCTTGAGGGCATAATTTGTAAAAATGACAACAGAGAAGAGATATCATCTTACGTCTTGCGATGAGTTCACTAAAACCATCAGCTCCTGTTGGCAACTAATTCTCTAGTACTTCAAACTTCTCTCTCAAAAAATTAAAAAAAGTTATTTCGGTAGACAACGTGCAATGTAAATCTTGAAGCGACCCAATCCTAACAGAATTATGAGCTCTCAAGTAATCGCCAACCCAACAAACACAATCATATACTCTTTCCATTTAAAAAACGAAATTTTCATTAATCCAAAGCGAATTTCTAGCAATATTAGCCCAGACAACAAGTTTTTTTCCCCCCTTTCCGGCCGCAAGAACAGTGGAACAAAGAAAGAAGATATCGAAGTAGAAATAATCTTACGGGTAGTATCGAAGCTTCCCCTTCTTCGTGTCCTGCTTAATCGGTGTGTAAGGCTCGTCGGTGGCCACCTCCATCTTTGCGCTGGTGTCCTTGGGGATCTCAACGATAAAATTGAACACGCCATCGCCCAAGTGCAAGGGCACGTCGTGCCAAGGCGAGATCTTTTTCCCAGAGCCGTCAAGGAAGAAGACCCGGTAGTCAAGGGTCTCGGACTGGCCCTCCTCCTTGATCTGGAAGTCGGGCTTGTGGAGGGCAGCGGGGGCGAGGAAATGCCGCCGACACCGGAGGGGGGCGGCGACCCGGCGATTGGGGAAGAAGGCGCGATGCGTCCAAGAAGAGGTCCGCCACCGGAATCCGTGGCCGGTTCCCACGGCGGTGAATCTGGCGGCCGATGCCGTGGCCGCCGTGGCCATTGGAGTCTGGAAGTCTCGGAATGGAGGGAGGAGGAGATGTGCTGGTGATTTGGATTGACGCCGCGCCACTTCACGGTCTCTACGGCCCTCGGACGATTAGGCAGGGGTTCGAGCGGACCGGGAGGGAGTGGACCCCAGGTCAGTGGACCAACTGGCTCAAACCCAGTTCAGGCCACTCTCTTGGATGGAAGCTCATGAAAGCTCTCTTGCATCAATCATCTATTATATACATTCAAAATGGAGATTTTGTTTGTATAGAATTCACTATTTATCATAAAAATATTGAAATCATTAATATTGATATTAATGTATTTGTCAATTACCAAAATTCATTACATAATATGCAACAAATTTTAACAAAGTGTATTCAATTATTATTAAATTTTATTATTTAATATGCAAAATAAATGTAGCTATTGAAGCCTTTTTAATTATTGTAATTTATTATTTTGCTAGATTGCATTTCAAAAATAATTAGAAAAATAAGAAAGATCATAGGCCAATATTATTAATATTTATAATAATGATGAGAGTTTCTGCTTAACCATCATTAGAGTTTGTTCATTAGTATATAAAGAAAATTTGGCTATTAAAATTTTCTATTTATTATAATCTATAACATTGTTATATTATATTTCATGAACAGTTGGGAAAAAGGCTTGATTTACGTAGAATTCTTTATTTATCATATGTATACCCTTTACTAATAATGAGAGTTTCCTCTTGGCTATTATTATAATTCTTTGCTCAATATGTAACAGAAAATTTTGGCTTTTTATTATACTTTGTTATATTACTATATTATATTTTAAGAATAATTATAAAAAGAAAAGAATATACTCTATTTATTATGTGGGTTATATGCTAGTACATATATATGCATGCATGCATACATATGTAGGTATTTATATATATCATTATTTATATGTATACTTGTCTACATGTGTTTGTTTGCGGTGATGTCAGTATTAAACTTGAGATAACCCTAACCAAATTAAAATATGAATATTTATAAAAAAAGATCCAATAACCTTTCAAAGTGCACGAAAAAAACAATCCAAACCCTACCAAGTTGGATATTTGATTCCTAAATCTGGCTGATTTTCGGATGTATTTGGTACCACTTCAAAAAAATATATATTATTTTTAAATTTATAAAGTATTTTTAAAAATGAGTATTTGATAATATTGTCTAAAAGATCTATGGGAAGAGAAATTACACACACGGCAGAAAACCTGCCTCAGTTTTTTCTTTCTTTTTCTAAACTAAAAGCAACACAACCACGCCCTTGTGTTATTTTCTACCTCCTAGCAATTAGACAAGTACAATGAATTTCAAGAAGAATAGATACACCATCACAATGGTAGTCCGATTGAAATGAATCTTAGCATCCGTTCCTCATATTCCAGGTTTGAGGCCATGTGCAGTTGATTAAATGTTGGAGATTTATCCTCCAAGGTCTGGACAGGTTTGTTCGGATGCAGCATCTAATCCTTCGTGTGATGAGGTGGGGCTAGAGATGACGTACTCACCCGATCTGAGATCTCCCCTCGAATTTGGTGGAAAGAAGATTGTGCTTATTGCTCTCCGCATCGAATATTCACTCAGCGAGATTTAGCGGGGTGGGGAGGCTCTCATGGTCATGCCCAAAAGAGGTTGCTACACCGATTGCCCCCTCTCACCCCATTTTTCTTATAAAAAAATAAATATAATATTTTAAATTATATTATATTATATGCTAAATTAAAGGGAATAGTGTCATATCTTGTAATTTTTTTTGTTCCTTCTGATGTCCTCCAAGGAAAGGATTATATTCAACTGGAATACAGATAAAGAGAAAGGGAGTACCATAAATTGTCTTCCCCAAAAAGGATTATGAGTCAAATTATTTTTGTTTCCTTTGTTAAAAACCAAGATTTTGTTTTCTCTCTCTTCAAGTCCATTAAGTTTAAGCAAGTGGAACTATTTGAACAGGGATTAGAATTTTAAGAAGAAATTAAATACTGCCGAAGGTTTCGATAGAAAAATAATTGATCAAATCAGGATGAAATATCCTTCAAATCTAAAACTATTACTTTTTACTATAGCATAGAAGTGCAGACGAGGATTAGTATTTAGATATAAGGATCAATAGGCCTAATTTAGTGGCTCTACATAAAACCATGTACAATCAGATATCTTGGTGAGCCCATTGAGATTTATTGCTAGCTATAAGCAGAAGATCAAGAACTTGTTTGGATGATGGAGCCAAAAATCTCATGAAATTCATGAGTTAGGCCGATACAATTAGAACTTAGTTGGATGGTTGGATCCAAAATTTTATAGGATCCATGGTTGAGTCATCAAAAATATTAGATTATAAGCAGATCAGATCTTATATTTATAAATATACAGGATCATTTTTCAGTGGATTGGCCCGAATCCCATAGGGAGAATAAATAACCTCAGCAATTTATTTATTTCTCCCTTTGGGATTCAGGAAAAGGCCTAGTCTACTTATAGTTTATTATTTTTGATGGTTAGGCCATAAATCCTATAGAATTTTGGATTGAACCATCCAAACACACTCTAAAAATGTTATATAAAATTATAAATAATTTCGTATTCTCTAGTGATGAGTTTGGCCGACCATGATTAATGAGAAATTTTTGGTGCACCGTGGGCAGTGCAGAACCGTGCTCATCGCCTACGGTGATTGATTCTCGCATGGGACAGACGAAAGAAAAAATTTTTTTTTTTACACATCGCACTCAGACCCCATGCGTGAATCAATCACCACAAATGGTTCATGCGATTCTGCACCGCCCGTGGTGCACAAAAAATTTCTCATGATTGATATGGTGTGGGCTTGAAGAACAAGGCCCAAGCAGTTGGATTGAATCCGAATTGTATGCCTTGCATTGATTTGCCAAATTATAGCTAGTATGGATTGAAACTGAACCAATAGTGTTTTTGCAAACCTAGCTACAACTGCGGTGCCACATCGGCCTTGGTAGCCTAATAAGTTAAAATAATATTTCCTTCTCCTTTTTTTCATTCTCCTACATTCCATTTTAATCACCCATTCCTGCTACTTAAATTTCCAGGGAGTTGGGAGTATTTACAAGGGAATTCAAAATTTTAAATGCCAATTTCTAGATGATTTAACCCTGACCCACTTCAAGTGAAAAGCCACAATATGAAACTATGAATTAACAAGCTAGGCAGCTAGCCAGCTGGAAGCTGGCGTGGTCAATGACTTGGATGCAAAATGTTGACTGAAGGTATTTCCATGCGCAATATCTTAGCAGAAAGCCGATTTTCAAAAGGGGTGACAATAGGTTGGATCAAGTTGTGTTGGGGGTAAGTTGAACCAATTCTTGCTAAGAAGACTCTTAACCTGTTTGATCAAGTATAAATCTATACTCAATCCATTTACCTTTTTTTTTAAAATCCATATCTACCTATTGATCTATTTAAATTTTACTCATTAATCATGGTGTTATCATACTCTTTTCTCGATCAAGAGATGGATGATAGGTGAGAAATCTGATAGCTAGGTTGCGCATGGCTATGGCACTAGTATCTAGATAGTCAGAAAGGAGAGGAAAAAAAAGGGGCTATGATGATAATAGTAGTATGAGTCTAGGTATTTTGATCTTCAATAACTTCATCTACAATCATATTGTTTGCAAGGAGAATGAGAAGTGTGGTATAGCTAAGGGTGTAATGTATTATATGACTAATGGCAAACTAGAATCCTGCTTAAAAACTAAAAGTTGAATTTCAAAAGATAAAATGCAAAGAATCCGAAATAACTATAAATCGCATAAGTAACTATAAATTAAAAATAAAGCCTAATTCTCTGAGTGGCAAGAGGCTCCTTAATCAGATTACAATTTGATATCTATAAGTAGCTTCTCTTAACTAATAAGCTGGGTACCACTACTTATTTTAGATACTCATTTTGCTATATATATGTTCCACATATAACTCACTATTGCCATGCATGATAGGTAATGCTATCGTTCCTCTTGTATCAATTGTAGTAGAAAGATGGATATTGCTACTTATTGTAGATACTTATCTTTATTATTATGTGCTACATGGGCTACTATACAATACATGATAGGTAGTTTGACCACTGCTCCCATACATAGGTAGTGGCAATTGCTGGCCAACCATCTTTTAGATTTTACTCTGCATTGGATCCTATTTTTGACTGATAGCTTTTGCCCCCACTGGTTTACACTTCACTTATCCTAGATATTGGTGTATCGGTTTGCACCCTTGATGGTTTGGTCTGCTTCTCAGATGACTAAGTATAACTTTAGCCTATTTGTCAAGCACTTTATCGTACTGATCAATTTTCATCGGTCTGCATATAGTGAAAACACATATATGAATTTATCTAAAAAAATCTTATATGTAACTACGAAAAAAAATTGAATACTTATACTAAGATCATAAATAATAGTATCAATTTTAATTTCAAAGATAATATTATAACTATAATAAATTTAGAATTTATGATTTATAAGAGTCATAAACTAATAGAGACAAGGTTGGAGCCACATCAGCACATGGGATGGCCCTGCAAGTATGAATTTCTTCTAGTAATATCAATCTTGTTATGTTGCTTGGCCCTTTAATATACTGAATATTATTGTACCCTGCTTTAGGAACTTGCTCTAGTCTAGAGAAAATTTCACAAACTTCTCCTTTTGACCTAAAGAAGACGTCAAATGATAATACCTACCTCATTTTGTAGTTTGCAAGCATCTATTTGAATGTGTTCTGAAAATTTAATCGCGGCTTTTGGGGCCAAGCATATAGGGATTACTTTCTGAACTTCTATATCAATGACTATCAGTCAGCTTTTAAATATTTTGCATGTTGACTCTTATAGATATATTTATACAAGGACTAATATATCCACTTGAACCTAAAAAAATCTAACTAAGGAATCTAGATACAAAAACCATTCTCAAGAAAAAAAAAATCAACTTTTTTTCTATTCAAATATGCTTCATTATAATGCCTTAGAATAGATACACCCATTGGCATATGATAAAATCAAATCATGGAGGTGATGAGGCGTCTTAGAAGAGGATTTCTACATTATTTTGTTGGTATGCTCCACTATAAAGGATGCCATTCAATCGACTGCACTGTTACCCCCTTATAGGTTTATTGCACAAAATAATAAGCACATCGTGCAATGAGTGCTTGAGTGTCCATCAATAAAGGAGAATGGGCTTCAAGATTTTCAGATCTGGTGCTCTGTCAAGAAATTATTATCATGGAGTCACCTTCTAGGATGACCCTATCTGCAGGTAGGCTAATTAAAAGACGTCATACACCACGTCCTCCTATGTAGCCCTTAACTCTCCCTGAGATACAGATATGTAAAAAGTGGCACTCTCTTTGCAACCACAAAGGAAGATCTTGCATTATGAATGACAAAGCCGGCTCTACCAAACTACTCTCTATTCTTTACATTGTCATCGAAGTTGATCTTGACAAAGTTATGAAGAGGGATGGGGGTACCCAAGAAAAGTGAACCACCAAAGCCACATAATATATTGAGGCAGGACCCCCGGTTTTTCCGACCATCAAGGACCCCTCCAAAGTCATGACCCTTATAAAGTTATAGCTTTCAGTACTATCATGTATGGGCTCTAAATTGCATTATCAAAAATCCTCTTATTCTGAGACACCCAAATTAAAAAAATAATATACCACATGGCAACCATCGACCCATCTCTCTTGCTCGTTCCACCCCCTACCCCTGCTAATATGCTGAATGAAGGCCTCACGACCCCAAGACTGGATGCTAATAGATGGGTTGTAAAATGCTTATCTCCAAACAAGGGACGCTCTTAGACAGTCCAAACGGACATGATCAACCGTCTCCTCAGATGAAGATAGAGCCTCCACGTACCCATCCCAAATCTCTCAATCTCCTTAGAGCCCCTTTGATCAGTGGGTATAATTTGTTGACCTTCACCTTTTGCATGCTTGCGCCATCTAAAAGTAGTCTACCCGAAAAATTCCCCAATGGGATCACCATGGAAAGGACTTGTAGGGTGATCTGGCTACTAAAGCACTCCTCAATGAGACCGCCATCTCACATCCTTGCTTCAGTGGACATCAAATCTCAGGCGATCTTGTTCTCCAAAACCCCATAGTCAATAGTGTATGAGTAATGGGCTAGGAGAATTGCAGAGATCCAATAGTCATGCAACACATTGATGGATCTTCCATCACCAATTTACCATTTAAATCTAAAATCAAGCATTGGGGTATCCGAATATACGGATCTCCTAATGAAGGAACGGCATCTAGGTGCCATACAAGAAGTAGGCAGGTCTGTCTGTGCCATATTTAGCTCTCATCAAAGATACCTACATACTTTGAGAGTCCATTATAAGCTTGATTACTAACCTCAAGATTGAAGCATCTTGCCTCATATGTAGGGATTGAATACCAATGCCTCTCTCCTAAATTAATTGGTAAACTATGTCCCAAGCCAATAGATAGATTCTCCAATACTATAAGAAATAGGATTTTAGCCGACGCAACATCTACCTACATAAAATTTTATATAAGTAAATAGCACAATTAGCTATGCAAAATTTTAAATATCAGTAAAAGGGACATAATTAGCTATGCTTCAAAATAAATATCATAAAAAATAATTATTGATATAAATATAGTATCAATATCTAAACCAAAGTATCAATAATAGGTGGTCTTAATTTTCTATTTTGGTAAACCCTTTGCTGACACTAAATAAGCATAGGTAATTACACTTATTGCCTATGCTAAACTAAAGCGTAGGCAATTAAACTAATTACCTATACTTATTTAGCATTGATAAAAAAAAAAATTATTAATTTTTTAATTTTGACAAACTATTTACTGATGCTAAATTTATATAGGTAATTATTCTCATTGCCTACGTAAAGCCGAAGCATAGGTAATTAATGTAATTGCTTACGCTTCTTTAACGTCAGCAAATATTTTTCTTTTTTATTAGTTTTTTCATTTTGATAAACCATTTGTCGATGCTAAATAAGCATAGACAATAAGGATAATTGCCTACGCAAAATGAAAGCGTAGGCAATTAAAATAATTTCCCACACTTTTTTAGCATCGATAAATATTTTTTTATTAATATTTTTATTTTGACAAATCATTTACCGACGCTAAGTAAGCGTGGGCAATAAGGGTAATTACCTACATAAAATATAAGCCTAGGCAATTAACATAATTGCCCCCACATTTTTAGCATCGACAAATATTTTTTATTAATTTTTTTTATTTTGATAAATTATTTATCGATGCTAAGTAAGCATAGGCAATAAAAATAATTACCTATTCAAAATAGAAGTGTAGGCAATTAATATAATTTTTTACAATTTTTTAGTATAAAAAAATTATTTTTTATTAATTATTTAATTTTGATAAACTATTTATCGATACTAAATTTGCATAGGTAATAAGAATAATTGTCTATACAAAATAGAAGCATAGGAAATTAATGTAATTTTCTATATTTTTTAGCATCAGCAAATTTTTTTCTTTTTGATTAATTTTTTTATTTGGATAAAATATTTGCTGATGCTAAGTAAGTATAGGCAAAGAGTAATTGCCTACACAAAATATAAACATAGACAATTAAGATAATTACCTATATTTTTCTGGCATCAGTAAATATTTTTTTATTAATTTTTTTTATTTTGATAAATTATTTATCGATGCTAAGTAAGCATAGACAATAAGGATAATTGCCTATGCAAAATAGAAGCATAAGCAATTAAATAATTACCTAAGCTTTTTTAGCATTGGCAAATATTTTTTTATTAATTATTTAATTTTGGTAAACTATTTGTCGATGCTAAATTTGCATAGGCAATAAGGATAATTGGCTATGCAAAATATAAGTGTAGGTAATTAAAAGAATTTTCAATACTTTTTTAGTATCCATAAATATTTTTTTATTAATTTTTTTATTTCGATAAATGTAATCATCTCGTGTTAAATTGACCATGATAATGATATCCGATTGAAGTAAAATTTTGATAATATGCTACAAATATCATCGAGATCATAGTTGTAAATTTTCGGACTCATCGATGGTCTCTATCTATCAGATCATCATGCAATTATTTGTGATTGTCAAAATTGAATTTTATTGATCGATAAAGTTGGGACTATCGAATGGAGGCAAACTTTTGCGAGGATACTCTAACGATAATTATTTAGATAATAAACAGTGAAGATGAATTTTAAATTTTAAAATTATATCAATAAATTATTAAAAAAAATTAATTAAAAAAATATTTATCGATGTCAAGTTTGCATAAGCAATCATCCTAATCGCCTACATTTTTATCTTACATAGATAATTATTCTGATTGCCGACGCTAATTTAGCATCGACAAATATTTTATAAAAATAAAAAAATTAATAAAAAGTAAAATCATTTGTCATAAATATTTAATTATTTACAACATAAATTTTTCATCATAAATAATCGATAAAAAATTATTTTTTTAAAAAAATAAATAGTAGAACCATATGCGATGAAAAATTTGCATTGCAAACAAAGATATTTATGATAAAAATTTAATTTTTATCATAAATATTATATTATTTATGATGTAAATTTTATATCAAAAATAATAAAAAAATCAATTTTTTTAAAGAATAAATAATAGATTATTTATGATGAAAAATTTATGCCATAAATAATCGTATTAGTGACTAAATAAAATTTGCATCACAAATATTATATTATTTACAATATAAATTTTGCATCACAAATAATGATAAAAAATCAAAAATTTTAAAAAAATAAATAGCAGATGATTTATGATAAAAATATTATATAAATTAAAAAATAATTTAAATATTTTATGATCAATTTTTTAATCATAAATTTTTTTAATATTTTACAATCAAAAAATTTGATCGTAAATATATTTTGCCATCAAATAATTTTTTTTATTTTTTTTGAATATTATATAATTTTAAAATTTAAAATCTATCTTCATAATTTATTATTTAAATAATTATTATTAGAGTATCATCACAAAAGACTATCTCGATCTGATACCCTTAGCTATGTCGATCAATAAAATTTGATTTCAATGATCACAAACAACCGCATGTTGATCTGATAGGTAGTGACCATCGATAGATCTAAAACTTATAACTATGATCTTGATGATATTTATAGCATATTATCAAAATTTTACTTCAATTGGATATCATTATCATGATCAATTTAGTACAGAATGATTTAGACTGTTAAATAAAAAAAAGATCAAAAGGCAAATGACGTCCGATTATAAGATGATTTTTTAGATAAATGATCTTTATTACTACTTTAGTCATCTGTAAGGTGATGATCATAAAATTCTGACCGTGCATATATGAACTATTCACGTTAAGTAGATCTTATAAAAGCACAACTATAATTACTTCAGGATTTTAAAAATGAGTATCAAGAGACATAGAGTTTTGGATCGTTCATACATGTGTGGTTTGAATTTTATAATCATCACCATATAAATGATTAAAATAGTAACAAATATCATTAATTTAAAAAAATTATCTTATAATCAGACAACATTTGATCTTTTGATCACTCTATTTTTATTTAATGGTTCAAATCATTTCGTACTAAATTGATCATAATAATGATATCTGATTGAAGTAAAATTTTGATAGTATATTAAAAAATATCATCAAAATTATCATTATATATTTTTGAATTTATCGGTAGTCTCTATCTATCAGATCATCATGCAGTCGTTCGTGATCGTAGAAATCAAATTTTATTGATCGACATAACTAGGGCTATCAGATCGATGTGATCTTTTGTGATGATACTCTAACAATAATTATTTAGATAATAAACAGTGAAGATAAATTTTAAATTTTAAAATTATATCATATTTAAAAAAAATAAAAAAAATTATATTATAAGAATATAGAATTTTTGCGATGTAAAATATTTTTTATCATAAATAATTTATTAGCTGTAATGAAAATTTTAGTTACATCATAAATATCAAATTATTTATGATGAAAATTTTCTATCATAATTAATCAATAAAAAAATAATTTTTTTTAAAAAAATAAGTAATTTATGTTGAAAAATTTGTATTATAAATAATTTAATATTTACAATGTAAAATAATTTTATATTATAAATATTAGTTATTTATGATAAAAAATTTTAGTAACAAATAACTTATAAAAATTTAAATATTTTTTTAAAAAATAATAGATTATTTGTGATAGAAAATAAGAGTTGCAAATAATTAGAAATATCGTCACAATTTTTTTTAAAATTTTTTTGTTAATTTTTTTTAGAGTGAAAAATTTTTAGAGAGAAAAAAATTTTTTAACAAAAATTATTAACGATAAAAATTTTATTTCTTTGGTAATAATAGTTATTAGTGATGTATATTTCATTTTTGTTGGAAATTAGTTTTTTTTGGAAATTTTTTTTGGATAAATTTTTTTAGAGAGAAAAATTTTTAGGGAAAAAAATTTTGTGAGATCCGGATCGGGATTTGATCAGGGATCCGGTCTGGATCGGCTCGGATCTGGTCCAAGATTCGGGTCAAAGGAGGACCTACAAATCGGAGAGGATACGGATATTGATGAGTAGATCTATATTTTTTGTTGAATCTTTTCTTACGATAATGGTTTGCAATATAATTCTATTCATTAGTATTTATATATTTTTTACTATTATTATTCATTACTATATTCATTTATGTGTCAAGTTAGTTATATACATGGTTTAAGTATTGCAGGTATGGCGCCAGGAGGGAGTCAACTACATCCGATTTTCCAACCTCTCCTTGAGGATGAGTCTTCCCCCATTTTCATTGTCGCACCATCGGTGCCGTCAGAGGATGCTACAGAGGTGGATCCGAGTAATATTTTAATATTTTTTACATAATAAAATTTAATTTTAATTATATTTCTTAGGTTTATAGATACCTATCATACTAATGATTTATTTATTGTTGTTTCAAACCATTCGCTGTAGGTGGTGAGGCGAGGGTGAGGTCTGTCGAAGAACCTCATCCTAGAGCATTAGAGACATGAGCACGAAGGACAGTATCTTCGTATCGAGATTCTGTCTGGCTTCACCATGCTAATTAAGGAATGGTGCAAGCCATGATGGATTGAGCTGGACATCATATGCCGCAGCTATGCCCCTATGATGCTCTCCGATTGGTATCATGATACACCGGCTCAGAGAGAGATCTTCTATAGCCACTTATAGATAAAATAATATTTAATAAAATATTTAATTAGCACTATATTCTTATAATATTTGTTATTGTCAGGCTATATTTGATATTGTTGATTTTGAGTATGATTACATGCGGCAAACTGTGGATGATCATCTATGCTCGCATTTCAAAGATTACTGCCATCGCATTCATCACCACTGGTATGCTGTAGTACAGGATCAGAGGATGGAGGCAGCACAATAGCGGTTATATGACAGCATCAGTATCGAGGATTGAGCTATCACATACCGTAGGTATGAGGACCTGGCATATCATGTTAAGCATCTAATTTTTTTTTAGAGTTTAATAGTTGAATCATTTATTCTTAAATTCAGTTAGTTACTAATTTGATTGTTAACTGTATACATTGGATGTGCCCAAAATGTTGCCAATCAGATGAGACAGACTGTCTCGTACTGTAGAGGTTTGAGGCCATTCACTCGTCATATAGAGCAGATGATAAGTAATTTCTATTTAGCATATTTTAACTTTTTAACTATTTAATTTTTTTAAAATAATTATTCTTAAATTATAGAAAAATATAGAGAGTGGCAAACTTCTTAGTAAGATCGAGATCTACCAACGGACCCACTAGTGACTGTCAGGAGAGTGGATAGTGGGGAGTCAGGAGCTTTATATAAGTTTTTTTAATTATTTTTTATTAATATTTTGATTTTCAGTACAAACTTAGAATAGCTATAAATTTAATTTTCAGGATCGTATAATAGAGATGAGATCTCAACCTACCCCTAGGGGCTTGATCGCATCCACATATGAGGAGATCTATGATCAGGTGCTTGGTATGAGATCATGTTATGTTAAGAGGCTAGGATATAAGATCAGAGCTCTCCTATTCTCATGCTCGTTCAGGACTGACATCCATACTGCTTGCGATGTCCAACAGGTGGAGATACAGAAATAAGCTACTGAGGATCAACAGTGAGTTGATAAGTTGGCTGCATGCATCGATTCCTACCTGTCAT
The DNA here is from genome assembly GCF_000442705.2 of Elaeis guineensis. Taxonomy (NCBI): domain Eukaryota; kingdom Viridiplantae; phylum Streptophyta; class Magnoliopsida; order Arecales; family Arecaceae; genus Elaeis; species Elaeis guineensis. Next base: position 121,959,199 of record NC_025998.2, read on the forward strand.
TTTAAATATAGATGATAAAGCAGATGGCGTAGATGGAGCAGATGATGGAGCTGATGAGACAGCAGCAGGTCGGTCCGTTGTGCTCCACCCGTTCTCTTTCTTCAGATGCTGATGCTTGATGGCCAGCGACTTATTTTTATATTTTTATATTTTTATTTTGGATCTCTTATAATTATTAAATTTATTTTTTATAATTATACTTTAATATAATAAAATGATCAAATTTATTTATAGATTTATTATGTAATTTTTTAGATTATAAATATAAAATATTAAAAATATAAATTAAAAATATATATTTATAAATTATTTTTTAAAAAAATATTATATTCTAATTAGCGATGGAATATCCATCGTAAATATAATCATTTGCGACATACGATTTCTATCGCAATAAATATATTTTTTTTAAATATAATTTTTATAGTAAATAATTTTTTTATGATGAAAATATTTATGAAGTAAATTTTTTATCACAAAAAATTAATTAATTTTATTTTTTAAATATTAAATTTATTTATTAAATTATTTACAATGGAAAGTTTCATCGTAAATAATTTTATTTATGATAAAAATCATCTATTTGTGATGAAGATTTTTCTTTTGTAAAAAGTTTAAAAAATAAAATATTTTACGACTCAAATTTTATGTCACAAAAAATATATTATTAGCGATAAAAATTTTATTTTCATCGTAAAATATTATCTACGACCCTATTTTTAGCAATGAAATTTGCATCGCAAATAAGTATTTGTGATAGAAATTTAGTATTTATGATGCTTTTTTGCATCATAAATATTCTTTTTTGTTGTAGTGTTGGTAGGAGATCCAGTTATATTATGAAGTTGGGATATGCGGTTGTGGCCCTCAACTTCTCTAGAGTACTATATGTTTCTTATGATGCTCGTCTGCATAAGGTGGATGCTTAGCTGCGTGAGGCAGAGAGGTGATATGAGGAGGGATGTGTCGAGCTGAGGAGGAGCGTCATAGATCTCAGGAGGACATAGTGACCCTACAGCAGACCAATGTTGACCTTATATCCCAGCTTGTAGTAATTGTGGTGAAGCTCAATGAGTTATATCGCCGCATGCCTCCCCTATCGACTCCTGACGTCTCTGCTAATGTCTATGATGATGACTCTACCGATGATGATGATGGGTATCCTCCTATGATCAATATTATTTTATATTATTTTTTAATCTATATATTTTCATCATTTAGTAAATAATTAGTTTGCTAACTTAATTTTTTACTCTATTATAGGTCTGTGATATGGCTTGGTATGTAGAGTTTTATTTTGTATGGATGTATATATTTTTATATGATATTTATACAGTTGTATATATTTTTTTTTTGCTATATGTGTGGTTGTAAAAATGAACATGGTGTATATATATATATATATATATATATATATATATATATATATATATATATATATATATATATATATATATATATATATATATATATATATATATATATATATATATTGTGCCATTATTAAAGTGAAATGAATTTGATTATGACAAATGTGTAAATGAAGAAGGTAGTGTATATATTGTATATATTATATATATATTTGTTTGTCTATAGAGTTATAGAAAAAATTATAAAAAAATATCATAAAGGCAATCAATTTTTTTTATTAAAAGGACAATTAGCGACGCAAGATAAGTATCTATTTAGCGACACAAATTAGTATTGATAAATATTTTATAGCATCGTCAAAGGATGTGTCGGGATGTTTGGCGTGCTACCATTAATGATGCTATGGAATATTTACCGACGTTAATTTGCATCGCTAAATGATGACAGAAAATGAGCATAGGTAAAGAACTTTGGCTATGCAAATTACCATTGGTAAATACTCTATAGCATCGCCAAAGGGCATGTCGGGATACTGGACATACCACCATTAGCAACGCTATGGAACAGATACCTATGCTAATTGGTGTCACTATGTTGCCTACGCTTATTTTGCATCGCCAAATAAGGATATTAGCAACGTAAATTAAGCGTAAGCAAAGGCCTTTGGCGATGCAAAACCCCATCATGCCCCAGTTTCTGGCATGTCCTTTGACGATGCTATTTAATATTTATTGATGATCAAGTGGCATTGCTAATAGATTTTTCTGACGTAAAATTAACATCGCAAAAAATAGTTTTGGCGATGCTTAATAAGCATAGGTAAACTGAAAATTTTTTTGACATAATTTTTGCATCACTAAAATATATATTTGCCAGCGCTTTTTAAGCATAGGTAAATTGACTATTTTCGATATTAATCTTACGTCGCTAAAAATGCTTTTTGCCGATGCTTTGCTATTGCATAGGTAAAAGGAATCAACAACAACATCGATAAAATCTGGTATTTATCGATGAAAAATATTAAGCATCGATAAATAGAATCAACGGCCCCCCTATTTTCGACGCTTATTTGCCGATGCTTTTTACGTCGGTAGTTATTTTTTACGATGTTTTTTTAAGATTTAGCTATACTTTTTTTGTGTAACTAATTGTCTTATTTCTTGAAGTGCAAGAAGAATCCAAAGAGCCCCATAAAAAGTTTCACATCTATTTTAGAGATAGCAAAATCGACCAGATCCAATGGATATGCATCCTATCCAAATTCGATCAAATCCAAAAAATAGGATTTGACCGGGTTTGGATTTAAGTTTGGATAAAATCAGAAAACTGTAGTATGGGTATGGGTAGAGTATGGGTAGTACTGTTTTCTATCCAAACCCAAATCTAATTCCAACCTGAACCTATGGGTATGGATAATACTCGAATTCATATCCGAATATATATATTTATAATTCTATTTTGATAATTTTATTTTGGTTGATAATATGTATAAAATTATTTTAGTTATTTATATGTTCTATGTTGAATTATAATTCTATTTCTATATTTGATTTTTATAAATTTGGACTAATAAATTATGTTTTATATTGAATTGGTAATTTTGTTTTGATTGATAATATGCATAAAATTATTTTGGTTATTTATTTTTTTGGGTATGGGATAGGCATGGGGCGGGTATGAAAAAATGAGTTACCCATGGATATCCCCGAATCCGTTGGGTATGGGGATGGATATCTATTTTGTTATCCGATCAGGTATCGGGTAGGGTTTAGGTATAGGATATTAAATTCAAATTTGAAAATGGATAGTATAATACTCGATCCAAATCCTACCTATTGCCATCCCTAATCTATTTTTTCATTTTGCTCAGCACTACCTTCAATAGCATAGTATTATCCATCAAGTAGGCCGACATTGAGCTAAGCACTGACTGAATCACACTACAACAAAAATAATTTTTAACGGTAAATTGCTTGTGATATTTTCTATCATATGCCACTAAATTTTTTTACTATATTTTGATAAAAATATCTCTATCTTTCAATAAGTATTTTTTTATTAATTATACTTTATTATAAGTGCCATTATAAATTTATATTTTATGGTATATAATTAGAATTATCGAAAATCAAAACTGTTATTATAGTATTTAACTAACATGCTAGTAAATAAGATCATAATTTATGAAATTTTGAAAACTTATTGCTTAATCTTAAATTATTAATTTTTATATAGAGCTCGATTTTGTAATACCGATCTCATAAAATATATTATTATATATATATATATATATTATTAATATTACTTATTTAATGATATGAATGTATGTTAATAAGTTAAATAAATTATTTTTATATATTAATAATATATATTATAATTTAATGATCAAGAGCTTGCAATTCAAATAAGAGATCATTAGTTTAAATTATTTTTTATTTTAAATTTAAAATATATAATTTATATATATTGTTGAAATAAAAATTTTTATTGATATCGTTAATAACCATTTGCAAGCCTATCAATCATTGGAATTACTTTCCATTTCCACCATTGAAATTGCTTTCGATTTCCACCCCTCCCATCTATCTTGGGCCTCTGCACAAAGAAATTGCACTCCAACCTCCTCGATTTCTGTCCTATAATAGGCACACCCTCATAAAATAAATACCATCACACTCCCCAGCACCAAGGCACTCCCTGACGCTCTATTTGAAGCAGCCATCCATTCTAGCACTAAATTTTATGGTGGATTTACTGATATTGACCCTCAGACTGGACAAAAGGTAGCAGTCCATCACTACCCTATGGACCCTCTGCACAGGGGAATTGCACTCCAAGCTCCTCGATTTCTATCCTACAATAGGCGCACTCTTATAAAATAAATACCGTCACACTCCTCAACCCCAAGGCACTCCTTGATCCTCTATTTCAAGCAGCCATCTATTCTAAGGCAAAACTTATGATAGATTTATTGATATTAATTTTTAAACTTATTAAAATTTAATATCTTAAGATTCGATCCACACTGAAACCACAGCAAGGTTCAGAACGACGAACGGAGTCCAACGAGCCCAAAAACACTCTAAACAGAATCTAGACGGTGAAAATATGCACGAAAAAAACTCGGAGCAGGTGGCATGATGTATGAGATAATGGAGGCTGGCGGCGGTGTAGCTGGGCTTAGCGAACGCACACACAAACACCCTACGAGGTCCATCGTAGACCGTAGGTTGCTGGGCGGTCCATGGAGGCCGCGTGAACTGATCATGCGGTCTATAGGTATTTTTACGTGATTCGACGGCTCTGGAGCGAACCGTTCGTGATCCGACAGCTGAGGATGACTTCGGATGTGATCAGGCATGATCAGAGATTGTAGTACGCTATCGGATGGCTCTGATGCGAGCCAGTCACGATCGAACAGCCATTGATGATTCTAGGATTGATTGAGACTCAATATTCCTAACGTAACAGTATTTTAGAGATTTTGTAGCCTATATAGCTCTGATTGATGAGCTGTTTATTACGTTGGATAGCTGGTGATGTTCTGGAGGTATAGAAAGGCTTCAAAAGAGATTTCAGAAAGCTTTTGTGAGAGTTTTGGGACTTCTTGTTAAGAGACTCCTGTACAAGGGTTGAGTGGTGAGTTCTTCTTGTATTGATTTTATTTTATTCTCTCATAGTGGAGCTTGCACGCCCCATGGAGATAAGGTTGAGGCCGATCCACGTATTTATATTATATTTTTTATTTTATTTTTTTTATCCTGCGCACCGTGTGGTACCGGATTCTGCACAATAATTGATATCAGAGCAAGATGGTACCAAAGCATAGGTTGCGGTAGTGGTGATCGAGATAGAAGATGGAGAAGACAAGCACAATTAAGATGGAGATCAATAGGTTTGACAGAAAGAGCAATTTCTCCTTGTGGCAGTCAAGGGTGAAGGACGTGCTTATTCAGCAAGGGTTGATACATGCTCTCTTGTGTGAGGAGAAACCGACTATCATGGAGGTACAGGATTGGAGGCGACTCTAGATACAGGTGGTGAGTAAGATCCGCTTGTACCAAGTGGATGAGGTGGTGATTTATGTGCTTGATGAGACTTCTCAAACGATGCTGTGGTCGAAGCTCGAGGAGTTATACATAGCGAAGTCTCTCACCAATATCCTCTTCCTCTGGAGGTAGTTCTACCAGCTGCAAAAGACTAAGGAACAGAACGTGCAGAAGCATCTCAGCCACTATTAAAAGATTCTCACCGACCTCCTCAACGTTGGCAAGAAAATTGAGGAGAAGATCAGGATACTGATCTTGCTAGCATCGCTTCCCCCTTCGTATGAGTTTTTGATGACCGCTCTTCTAGTGAAAAAGAGCACCATCAAAATGAACAAAGTCACTGCAGTGATTCTCCAGAACGAAGTTCTCAGGAGAGAGAACCCAACTTCGAGCTCAGACGGCAGCTCGGCTTTGATGGTTTCTGGAGGAGTAGGAGGCGGCAGACAGAGCGACAGGAGATCACGATGAGAGCGATCCAAGTCCAGGATGAGAGATTTGAGTAAGATCAAATATTACTGATGTGATGAGTTAGGGCATCTAGCCAGAGATTGCTCTCAACTCAGAGATCAGATGAGGGCTATTGCAGCGACGGCCAGTAGCGAGTCAGCAGGTGATGCCCTGAAGATATCTGACGAGGTATCACTTTTTTCCAGCAGTAAATTTTAGATTCTACATGCACCTATCATGTATGTTACAGAGAGGAGCAGTTGGACTCCCTAAAGAGCAGTGAGGGTACTGTTTATCTATCGGATGGATTGAGCTGTGTGATCAGAGACATCGGGATGGTCAGCTGGAGGACACATAATGGTGTAGTGAGGAGATTGGGGGAGGTCCGATACATACCCAATTTCAGACGGTATCTTACCTCACTGAGCAAACTGGATTCGAGAGGCTACAGACAATAGCTGGTGGAGGAATCCTAAAAGTGTTGCGCGGCGATAGGATTATTCTAGAAGGGAAGAAGAGGATGAGATGACATTACTATCTGACGAAGAGCCCAGTGTGGGGTGGAGCTTCAGGAGCCAAGAGGAGTCCAGAGCGAGGTGGAGCTTCAGGAGCCAGGTGGACCCAAAGCGAGGTGGAGCTTCCGGTGGAGGTAGATCGAGTACTAGACGGGAGACTCGAAAAGACGAGAGGTAATGTCACAGAGTAAAATTTCTGTTGCTGCAGAAGAATTTCCTGAGTACATCTTTGGTCAGAGTGGATACAGCCCATAATGGAGATGGGATCAAGGGGCCTAGCTCGACTCCCGTATTTGCCTATCTATGAGACAGCAGGCATGCCCCAGGGCATGAGGGTGAGACGAGTCACAAGCTCTCAAAGATAGGTAGAGATCGAATATCGAGTTGAGATAGAGATTGTTGAAATTTGATGCCTTAAGATTCGGTCCACACTAAGCCCACAGCGAGGTCCAGGATGACAAACGGAGTCTAATGAGTCCAAGAACAATCCAAACGGAGTCCAGATAGTGAAAATACGTGCGAAAGAAACTCGAAGCAGGTGGCAGATGTATGAGGCGGTGGAGGCCAGCGGTGGACCAGGCGGAGGCCAGTGGCAGCGCAATCGAGCCCGCGCACAGGCACGTGCGGCCCAGTGTGGGGGTGGACCCAGCGCAGGCGTGCGCGCTGGCCAGCCCATAGCATGCGCGCCCAGGCCCCACACCTTGCGTGGTTTACCATGGATCGTAGGGTACTGGGCGGTCCATGGAGACCGCGTGGATCGATCACACGGTCCACGCATAGTCCATGGGTGTTTTTGCACGATTCGACGGCTCTGGAGTGAGCTGTTTGCGATCGGACAGCTGAGGATGACTCTGGGAGTGATCAGGTATGATCAGAGGCTGTAGTGCATGATCGAATGGCTTTGATGCGAGCTGATCACGACTGGATGGTCACAGATGGTTTTAGGATTGATTGGGACAGTATTCCTAATGTAACAATATTTTTGAGATTTTGAAACCTATATAGCTTCGATTGACGAGCCGTTTGTTACGTTGGATGGTTGGTGATGTTTTGGAGGTATAGAAAGATTTCAAGAAAGATTTCAGAAAGTTTTTGTGAGAATTTTAGGACTTCTTATTGAGAGACTCTTGTACAAGAGTTGAGTTATGAGTTCCTCTTGTATTGATTTTGTTTTATTCTCTCATAGTAAAGCTTGCACATCCCATGGTGGTAGGCTTAATGTCGATCTACAAATAATATTTGTATTGTATTTCTTGTTTTGCTTCTTTTTTCTTCCTGCTGCACCGTATGGTATCGGATCCTGTACAACAAGACTGGACATGAGGTAGTAGTCCATCACTACCCTATGGAGCTCAATGGCATTAGCCAACTAAGCCTTTGCTACTAATAAGCAATCATCAGCAAAGAACAAATGAAATATGGATTCAATTGATCACGATGGCTGATATACACTCAGCGATTAGGAATCTAGTGTGGCCTTCAACATCATGGAGAGAGTATCGGCACACAGGATAAAAAAGTACGGAGAAAGCTGGCAACCTTGACGAAGACCAATATTAATTTGACTAGAAAAACTCGGTAGGTATGCCATTGATCAACTGGCATTTACTTGTACATACCCAAAGGTTTTTTCTCCCTTGGGATTAGAGTTGGGGGGCATTTCTTTTAGGCAAGTTAGTAGTCTATTCCTTTATCTGGCTGAAAGCTTTTAGTCAAAAAGCTTTCTATAATCTATCTTCTTTGACTGATATTATCCTTACCTCATTTTTGTGGCATTCGAGTAGGAATTCCTGGCTGAATTGTTTTTCTATTGGTAGGATATCATGGCTTTATAATGACTAATAGATTGTTTCCGACGTGCTAGAGGTCCATGCAGATTGTAGACCACAAAGATATAATAGCAATAGATACCGCTAATGCTACTATATCTCCTAATTAATCATCCATTGGTACTTTGGTATTGCACTATCATGGGGGACCTCTAACCCACAACGCTAAGATGGAAAAGTTCCTTTCTACCGTGATATTTAGTCATACCAATACTATCTCTCATTTGATAAAAGATGTAAATGTAATAACAGTTTAGGAGCTAGACCTAAATAATTTAAATTATGTCCTTAAGGCTTCCAAACAATAACCGTAACTTAAATCTGGATTTAATCACCTGCTCTTCGAGTCCAATTTCATACTCTTTATTATTATTATTATTATTATTATTATTATTATTATTATTATTATTATTATTATTTGATTAAATAATTTGAGAGTCGCCTTGCACCATATGAATGACCCTATATCCACTAAGACAGGTAGGGCAGACACTAAAAAGCTATTGAAATGTCCATTATTAAACATGGCGACATCGTTGGATTCTTATTGGATGAGCTTGTTGGCTGTCTTCTTTATTTGGCCATCACCATGCAATAATTTCTTGCACAACTTCTCCCACTATAGCTGCTTCCAATTAATTAATATATATGTTCCCCTCCTTTGGGATCGCAAGCTATTGATAATGTTCTATATTATTAGATATGAAGATACAATCACAATCTAATGATTGTAGCTCATTAGATGAATAATTCGAATTTGGACAAATACTATATTACAATTAATTAAGGTGATTATCATCTCAACCTTAATGCGATAAAATATACGGTACGCTAGGATGCACTGTTGATCTGTCCTAATCAGCCATTCTTTATATTTAGACACTAAACCTTTGTTGTTACATTGATCACAATTGCAAAGTTTGCTGATAAAGTGAGTCGCATGGAAATTCCCTATAGATATAACTACAATTTACTTATAAGATGATGAGATAATGGAGGCTTGAGGGTGGAGGTGGTATTAGTGACCGTAGAGTAGATGCACCTACAAAATTTGGATGCCAATAATAGTTTGTAGATCCAGACCACCGTCAAGAAAATATCTGTTTGAATAATTGATTCGTAGTGTGAAAGTAAATATCCTTTTTTTCACATCTCTTTTGGGTAGTCCAACAAAAAAGTCTTTTTCATACCAAAAAAAAATAAAAAATAAAAAATAAAAAAAGTCTTTCTAGAATAGAAGAAGCAATCAAGTCTGCCCTTTGAAGTCAAAAGCTAAAAGACATAATTTTTACCCCAAAAAAAAAAAAAAAAAGCTAAAAGATATGTGAGGCGTGGAGATAAACTGACGTCAAAATTAATTTATTTTCTAGTGCTTCGATGTTTGAATGGATAAGTTGAATTTAAAGAAGAAAATAGCAACAAATCTAATGATGTTCAGACATTGGATACGATTATAAGGAGATGTTTGATTGAAAAAAATTAAGATTTAAAATCGAAATGAGAATGGATGAGTCCATTCCAATCATTTGATTGGAAAGAATTTTATTTCAATTCCGATTTTAGAACGGAAAGAGAATGATTTAATCTATCTAAAACTTAATCCTACTATTTCCTAAAGATTCAAATTTTTATTTTGATTTTGATCATGAATCAAATGATTCGAGAATTTGATCTTCTAATTTCGATTCTAATTCATTTCAAATCCGATTTATCTGCAAACCAAACATGAATTTACTAATAAACAACATTACGAGTGGTGCATCAAGCTGCAGATAAAATCTTCTCGTGGTCATCCGTGTGGAGGTTAAGCATTAGGATGACCGTTAAAAAAAAATAAAAGGTTGGCAAAGAAGTTTGCCTGCTTGCCTTGTCGTCGTGACTTGCCTAAAAGCCGTTGCGTAAGCTGTCGTCCCCAAGTGCTACTTCATGAAAGGTCAAGCCTGATTCCATCGTTATTCATGTTTTGCCTTTATTTCTTCATGAGTGATACTAACGCTAGGTTGACCCTTGACCGGACGATCAGGAGCTTCGTACCAAAAATTTAAGCCGTTTGATATGACCTCTTACGTTTAAACTGCTCTTAGAGATCTCTAAAATATGAATTATTTATGTAATAAAAAATTGAAAAAAAATAATTTAAATAATATAAATGATGCAGATCTTTTAACCAGCGGATGCATAGACCAGAGATTTATAAATTACATAACTTTTAATACAAGCAGTTTGGAGATTGTAAATTATATTGAAAAGCTTAAATTATTAGTGTCGGACTTCTGATCTGATCTTATTTGGGTTGTTGTGTGGTCGCCCACATGTTAACTTTACTATATATATATATATCATCTTGATATAATTAACTTGTTGGTTTTTAAATATCCACTGATATCTCAAAATATTTTGAATCTTTAAATTTTCTTTTTATATTTGTCCAAGAATCTAGATTAAGCGACGAAGGTCACCAACTTAGATGGCCATAGTTTGAGCATTTAAAATATTTGAAAGCAATTCAGTGATTTGATTTTCAAAAAGTTGAAAAAAAAAAAATAGATTAAACCAATTGATGAGAAATTCTAGCTTTTGCTTGATGCACCAAGATCTGGCATCTTTTATCTTATCATCTATTTATAGGTTTATGTACTACAATCTTTCTATCAAGATTCATCGTCTCGGTACCGGATCCGGTATGAATGAAATCCCACCATAATATTGGTACATGATTGATACACCTATATCGGTATGTGATGATTTGACGTATTGATATATTATCAGTATGATATGGCACGGTATGAGATATATTGGACAGTTCGGTTTGGTATGGAGTTCCATACCCCATACACTAGCAACCACGTTACAACCATTTTTTGTTTTAGCAGATCTGGATTTATTAAATCAATAAATAAATCAAAAAATTATATATATATATATATATATATATATATATATATATATATATATATATATATATATATATATATATATATATATATATATATATATATATATATATATATAACACGATGCAATAGCCCAAAAGGTGATTCCTATATGATAAGCTACATGTACCAAATTACATCCTTTAATATTACGACTTACTCATATACTCAGAGAAATACCAAGACAGAGGATGTAGGTCAGGAAGGTGGGAAAATGGGTGTTAGATGCAGTAGGTAGATGAAGAAATATAACATTGTTCAAAGAGACCATCTATCATCTTTAATTTGTTCACATGCGTGTGTGACCTGCCACTAATAACGCAACGCATTAATAAAGTTCAAGGGACAACCGAGCAGACTTAATCTAGTAACGTATCTCGTGGTCATTGTGAGTCCAACAAGCAATTTCCATCATACTTTCTTCAAATAAACAATTTTGTTCCGCTCAGCAATTTTTATTATTTTATAAGCAAGTTGAATTAGAAGTCAATTTACTTGTAATAATTTGCATGATGAATGTGATTAATTTTTATTGGAAAGAAAGCATTTAAAGGGCAGTGTGAATGTGTGATCTCAACAACCAACAAAATATTTGACACAATATCTATGTCATTGATAATTAGAATAAATAGATGATGTCCTTCTCCTATTACCCTCTCTTTCTGAAAATTGAAGGAAGAAAAAAAAGGATTTATCCAACAAAGGAGGAAGTGCATAAATGAAGGCATGCCTCATGGCCTCGCACCAACATTCAGATATAATAGGACCTTTAAATTGTCTTATAATGGGAGAATGCAGACTGTGTGGATGTTTGCTTGAGAGGGAATACAATGGTGGTTGTTAAAATTAGTGATACATTTGAAAATTCATACATTGATACCATTTATAAATGCTTATCTCCATGCAACAGTGTCACACAAACATTTTTGCTACATATATAGAATATTGACAAAACTTAAAATTCCACTTAAATAGTCATTGACTTATTATATTGGAATTTTTTTCTAAATTACTTTAATGAAAAATATGCATTCACTTTAAACATTGCACAAATAGATACCAGGGAGAATCAATCCACTATTCTCAACCATGGCCAGAGCCATGAATTGTAAGACAATTATGGTTAAGTTCATATTGGTTTTATACCTATGTTTTGCCATGATAGGTTTTTGATGAGCTATTTGGGGGTTCTATTGATGTGCAGTTAACTGCCACTACAGATTTTTTTTAAACAACAAAACAAAGTAAATTTTGAGCAATGTTTTTTTCTTTTTCTTTTTCTTGGTTGAATTGCGCTTTTTTCTTTTAAAAGAAAAAGATAAGGTGGCGGGAGGTACAACAAGATATAGGGATGCTCACAAGAATAAAAATTAATTTAATAATAGAACTTCTACAATTAGATGTAATTAGTATTGGATTTGATGCAATAATGCAAAATAATCTTATTTTTTAAAACAAAGCCAATCACCTCTCAGTATGCCTTCAAAGTGGGTGGAATGGATCTTGCCACTGGATGCATGGGAAGCTCGGTCGTTCTCCTATATTTTAATCGATAAAAGTCTCTTTAGCCTATTACAAAATTTTAGAGCTTTCATCTTAAGAAAATATTATTATCCTTTGTGCTAGCACCTAGTCTAGTAAAATCTTTCTCATTAAACGATGAAGATTACTTTCTTACATAATTTTATCTAATCAGAACTATGATATGCACGTGACATCGTAAAATATGATGCGATCGTCGATAACTACTATTAAAAAATGAACAATCATCAAGCAATGCACATCATATATGACACAGTCTGTGTTCATAAATTTTTTATTTGATAGTCGTCTATCTATTGATGGTAGCTATCCACAGATGCATTACATTTTGTGGTGCCATGTGTATGATATAAAGAATCCATCTGGGGTAAAAGAAATATTGCTCGCAATGGGCTGGTGGATGGCAGGTTGCATTCCATCTCCCTCTTTTTTTAAGAAAAGCTAGGGGGATGTGTTTAAGAAAAGGACAGCTTTGGAATTTATTCCGACAAGAAGGGTTTAACTACAAAAATTCCATTAAAAAATAGAGAGAGCGAGAGCGCGCGCGATGGGGGCCGGGGGGGGGGGGGGGGGGTGGGGGGTGTGTGGGGTGTGGGGGAAGGGACTCCAAATGAACTGGAAAAAGGAGGAAAGATGTTCCTACGGCAAAAGCAGTCTCCGGAACTTTGGGACGATATAAGAGTCGCCTGTGCCTTGTTTTGCCCTTCATCAGGAGGAGATGAAGTCTACGTGGAAGGTGGCCTTTGTTCTACCTTCCTTCTGCTGGATGTCTGGTTATGTCTAGCCCCAACTTCTCATACAACTTGGAGATTTCGGTTAGCAAATAGCTGGTTTCTTTCCTTGAAAGAAGCTAAAGACTTCTAACCATTGAGTTTCACTTTCTTTTTTCTTGGAAATATATTGGTTTTTCACTTGAGTTCAGCAGATCTAAGTCGATTTCATCTCGAGTTTTGATAAAAGATGGCAAAGTTTGTATGTTGCTCTATTGTGTTATGGGTCATAGGTGTCGATCGTTTTTCTTTTCTTCCATAACAAGTGTTGAATTCTCACTCAAAGCAAGGTATTTCCCTTTCTACACAACAATTATTATAGATATCTAAATGTTTTTGTATTGTAACAAATGAGTCTTAATTGCTTTAGATCAGAAACTCTTTGTTTTCTGAGAAAAGATATGTGCATGATATAGTGTTTGTTTTGGATCTAATAGTTATCTTCTTGACAAGATATCTTTTCTCTCAGACACCAACTTTTTGTCACACCCATATTATTGTCTTCTATTGAACTAATCCATTAAAATAGAGTCCCTTTTCCCATTTCCACCAGTCTTCAAGATTTGAGTAGCTTGATGAATTTGGTTTTGAATCAAGATTGATCATGCATTTATTGTTGACATCATTGACAAATTTCTTTTATAAGTTTAAGTAGGTTTTGTTTCAGGATCTATATAACTTTCTAGCAAGGCAAGGATCAAATTAACGAAATGGATATATCTGGAAATAGATGGTTTTCGGAACTTGTAAGCTAATTAACCATCAAACTGAAACATCATTATTGAGGTTTACAGATGTCATGCTTATATTGTTTGATATTTATGTAACATTTTCTTTTGAGAACATGGTCTTAGTTTGCAAGCTCTATGTATGTAATCTATAGGGAGTGGATGACTTGAGCCTCATCTATGAATGCGACATGAGCTCATTCAATCAATTTACTCTACAAGTAGCACCTGCACCTGTAGGACAGCAATCCCTTTCCTCAGAGAGCTATACTTCTCATCCTTCCAACCATCTGGTTGCGAATGCCCCTCAGACGGGCTTCATCGAAAGACCGAAGAAGGCACAAAAGATCAATAGCTGGAGCTCTCATAACACTGAGAAGAACACAACTTTCGGCCTCGATGCCCCTTCACCAGACTCTCTTTCGTTTCACAATCCAAAATCACCTAATAAAAATGCATCTGTGAGAGCTGTAGCATCACAAGAAGAGATGAGGCCTTTAGTCTCTCATGGTTCAGCACAGAATTATGAAACAATTACTCAACAGGTATCAAGGATGACAAAGATGGGACCAGTGCCATCTCAAGCTCAAGACCACATAATTGCAGAGAGGAAGCGGAGGGAGAATCTCAGCCAGAGATTTATAGCACTTTCTGCAGTAATCCCTGGTCTTAAGAAGGTAGTTGGACTAAATTAAGTTTCTCAATCTATCATCCTGAACATCAAAACCTTTCAAAAACTAAAAAATGATTCAAGTTCTTAAAATTAATAAGATTTCTTTGGCTAGCATGTGTTAAGTCTTGATTACCCACTTTTCAGAAGGACAAGGCTTCTGTTCTTGGAGATGCAGCCAGACATATTAAGGAACTCCAAGAGAGGGTGAAGACCCTCGAAGACCAGAATGCAACGAGGACTGTCGAATCCAAAGTTCTCATCAAGAAGTCTAAGCTCTCCGCCGACGATGATCGTTCGTCCTCAAATGAATTCTCAAATGGGTGCTCATCAGAAGAACCGCTTCCTGAGATTGAAGTGATGCTCTCTGAGAAGACAGTCCTTGTGCGGATCCACTGCGAGAACCAGAGAGGAGTACTGGCGAGGCTGCTGTCCGAGATCGAGAAGGTCCACCTCGCAGTCACTAATGCTAGTATCATGCCCTTCCTCACCTCCTCTATCAATATAACAGTGGCGGCTGAGGCAAGTTCTAATTAGTTCCCTACTTAGATGAACAAAATGGATTTATGAATATGCTAGACTGATCATTTGTTATTAATTTGAGTGTTTTTAGTTTTTACTCTTGATAACTCGGTTAAACAGTTATTTGGACTAAACATAACCAAGAACCATAGAATTAATGGAAAAACCAGGGTAGATTTCCTATGATTCGAATTGAAAGATACAGGTTCTTTTTGGTTGGAATTGTAGGAATCCACTTCTTGAAAGGTTCATGCACTCGAAAAGCCGGCAGCATTAAAGATCTGATGATGAGATGTTGTTATAGAACAAGCTCATACCTTTGCTTCTTTCCTTGGCGTGCAGGTTGAGGAGGAGTTCTCCATGACAGTGGAGGATCTTGCGAGGAAGCTGAACTCAGCTTTGAGGAACAGTTGTACATAATAAAGAACTTATTATTGTCACTAGGTCTGTAAGAAGACTTGGAACAGTGGTTGTGTTGTTCATGTTTCTAGCTTAAAGAGAGCCACTACTTTTTGCTGCATGGGTTCCTCCTCCTACCTTTTCTCCTCTCTCAATTAGCTGCATTTGGGTCAAGTATGGTGGTGTCTAAAGTAATTAATTGCCATATGAAGGCTGAGGTTGCTATCTTTTAAGGGGGCACGTGCTCTAATTTCTCTTTTGTATTGCTATCCTCCCTTGGGATGGGTTGTGTAATTAGAAATACCAGTTGTGTGGTTGTTCGACTGCACTTGTTTGTACCATAAAAGAAGCATCGTTGGGTTTGTCGTTTGGTACGACTGGATCCTGTGATATCTTGTGGAAATATTTAGTTCATTGTTTGTGAAGCACGTTTCCTTCTTTCTTTTTTGTTTTTGCCCCTCAACACTCTGGCTCTGAAGACCGTGACAGCTAACCGTTCTTTCGGGGATGGGAGGGGAGATTGGCTAAGGATTTCATATCAGTAGTCTATATGACATGTTTCATTATTTTAACTTGTATTATTAGTGGGCCAATAACTTTTAGCCTGATAGTGATCTTGCCGGGGATACTGTTCTCTCTCTCTATCATAATGTATAGCAAAGCAACCTAAAGTGAACGGAATAATTGACCTTCCTGCTTTTATGTGAATGCTGGGGTCTACTCTCTTAAAGCAGTATAGCCGTAAAATTCACTGTAGTTTTCTTATTCATATATTCAATTTATCATGTAGGTTCTTCTGCATGGTTTTTTCCATGCTTGAGAATAATGTATTAGCTTTAGATGAGGATCATCTCTAATGTTCTATGCCTACATGGTGAAGTTAACTGAGTTTTAATGTATATATATATATATATATATGATTGCATTTAGGCTCCCATGTACCACTACGATTTTATTCATAGAAGTCGGCTATCATGTAATTCTTCTAACCAAAAAAGGGGACCAGGCAAAAGCACGCCAGTCTGCTAAAACAATATTAGATGGCTGGCAAATAAATAGAGTAACCAGGTCCAAATTATTGGCGAGTATCCATAAAATCATATGTTTAATCTCATATCAATTATATATTAGATCTTAGATATTTATGCAAAGCGGTGAAATCCAAATAATACCTTTCAATTAATCTTAATTTTTGAATGAAGTTCTGGATTATTATAAATGGTATTGGAGCGAACTTAAACCATAGCTTGTATGGACAAAGGAACACTACAGAGCCTATTAGAGTAAACATGGGCCGCTCATGGTGCTTGTAATTAGATTTGAATGGATTTGAACTTTTACACTGGTGAGGACGTCAGAGCTTAAATTAAAGGAGTATGCGAGAATCCATGTAGATATATTAATGCCACATCGGTTATATACTAGGAAGAACTTCGGTACTTATATAGTATTAACGAATGTAAATAATACTTTTTGATTAGTGTTTTTGAGTGAGATCCTCGGTTGTTATTTTATTAAATCTCATGCTTCAGGCTCCATGATCATTAGGTTCAAACCCATTGAAAACCCAATGGTGGGAGGCGCAGAACAAAGGATTTGAAGCTTCGTGAAAATAGTGGACTTAGAACTACAATGTGTCGAAGATGTGAATAAGCCTATAGTAGGAGAGATGTCTTCATCCATGGTGATAATGGAAAGGACTTAATGGAATAGCCAAAGGATACTATGGGGAATACTTGCAACAAAGATAATAATAGATGGGACGCTAATCAGGATAGCAGTGAGGTATGGGTATAAGTGGATCAGATAATATTCATTTGGATCTATTTTCATATTTAAAATCTATCCAAATATAGATAGAATTTAAGCATCTAACTAATATCTATTTTTATATCCATCTTCATTAAAGAAAATGAATATAGATATGGATAGATAATTGTTACTTCCTGAATATTCTAGCATTTGGATCGGCTATATGATGATTGCAAACTCCTAAGAGAAAGGTCTTAAAGAATATGCAAGACCTTAAATCTATTATAACTTCAAATTTTCATAAACACAATCAATCTTAGTTCATAATAAAATATTTCATATTAATAAATAACAGAACTTGTACAATTCACAAAAACTCAACCATCCGATTGATATTGATGATGCTTTAATTATCTATTAAATCTTTTCAACTATGGTCCAACCATAGCCAAGTATATGCTTTCTATAATTTTGAAAAAAAAATTGGAAGAAGGGAGTGTGAGCTTTACAGTCCGATAGAAATTTTTACACGCCAACATCAATATAATAATAATAAATAAAAAATTATCACTAGTTATTATTTATATACATCTCATGCTATAAGATATTATAATCATAAAATATGCATAGCAAATATATGTCTTTTTATGTAATAAATCACATCATATAATTATCTCAAGACAATATATGTAATAAAGTGCTTAGCTTTAGACTATATTAATCATGTTTCCTATCCGTGGTAAGTTATCAATAAAATAGCTAGTCTTATGAACTATCACAACTATGTTTCAAACCTATGATAGGACATCCATAAAGTGGCTACTCATGTAGACTACTACAACTATATTTCAAGCCTATAATGAGGTATCAATAAAGGATCTTGTCCAAAGGACCATAAGTGCTGAACTTTGAACTACCATAACTACATTTCAAGTCCATGACTGAATATCAATAAAGTAGCTAGTCTAAAGGACTATAAGTGCTTGATTCTGAACTACTATAGTCATCACATTTCAAACCTATGGCAAAGCATAAATAAAGTTGATAGCCCAGAGCAGCATAATCCCATGTTCAGTTATACAATTCAATTACATATTTATTTAGTATTATATTTCAAGTTCAGACTCCTTGCAAAATTTAATGCAAAAGATTACCAAAATCCATTCAAGTCTAGATCAATGATATATAATATATAATTTTATATTGAATGATATATATACTTAACAAATAAGTATATAGTATGCAACTATCAAAAATCATATAGATAAAAATTATTAATACATAAAATAATTTTTATACAAATAAATGATCAATGTCCAAAAATTCTTATCTCTATCGTCAACCAAATGTAGATACAATGTCTATCATTCCATGCCAATCATGTCCATTCATATAAATTCAACTCATTCTCAATCAATCATCAGCAAAAAAAAAATTATTAGTTTCTATTTTTAAAGCTTTAATATATGAATTACTCTTAATCCCTAAATTTTTTGATCCTACTTAATATATGACTAATTAATAAACAAAGATTTAAGGATTTATCTTGATTTGGAAAATAAAGCGTGAATCCTTATGCTCCACATCTTCTCTTCTAATTAATTATATCCAAACATAACTGAGACTCATAATCAAAAAAAATTATAAAGTGACTATGATTATAGTGAAAAGATTATGAGAGAGAAAGAACACTATTGTCCAAATAAAGTCCAATTAGCCAAATTTGGTGATTCAATCAGTGGATCATGAAGCAAGAATCTAACATGTTCACAAATCTGATATGACAAGCATTGTCAAGGATAAATATTCCACAAAAGCTAGAGAGGAAATCAATATATATAGCAGTGGTTGTATCAATATCGATCCACTTCAATTTGAGATTCATAAAATAAGAGTCTAGATTTCTTCATCGGATCATGTAACTATGAAAGAGAGAGTAGAGAGAGGAATAAAGAAAGAAGAGAGAAAGGTAGAGATGTTGAAAATAGTGTCCCAAAGCCAATCGTCAGCCTGTTGACGGTTGTGCTCATTTTTGTATTTGTATATAAATTATGAATTAATAAAAATTATTTTGACATTTTTCATCACAAAATGTTTCATCTTCTAATGAACTCCTATGTCGTGGTGAAGTCCTTAGGACTATTTAGACTCGACAAAGGAGGATTTGTCGTTTGGTCCTTAAATCTGTTCGTGACCAAATGATACGTTGTTACCAAAGACGACAATGTTTATCAAGCATAGGTCGTTGTGTGCCATATAGGTTGGTTGTCCTCTTAACCAATGAGTGTGGAGACACTGGTATGGCATACAGGTGAGATGTAAGGGTATATTTGCACTGAACGTGACCGACTCCGGAGCTATTTCTGCTGTCAAGATTTGCTCCGATGGAATATGGGTATAAATATCCCTCCGATCTGAGACCGTCATGGTGATTTGCAAGCAACTAACTGCACTTAGGCACTGAACTACCTGAATTTTTAATTCAGTGACGGAAGGCTGCTGGGTGTAGTCAAGTACTTGACTTGTCGGTGCGTGTGTCAAGATGGGATTGACCACTCCAGTTTAGGAGCTGTGTACAGTCGTATTTCAATTTAGCAAAACTTTAGCTAGGGTAGTCCTTGTGAGGAGTCACAGGACTGTTTGAGTTGAGCACGATTCGGATGATCTGATCAGGGTTGACAGTTTAACCCTGAGTCGTCCTAAACACAGAGGTCAAAAGGATGAATTATACAGTAACCATATTCATGTAGGTTCTGAGTGTTGCGATTGTGACTCTTTGACCTATCCGGACGTCGGGTACCATTGCTAGATGGTCACTTCGATTAGTACAGAAATTGGTTCCTGTGCTACCGGCTTAGGTTCGAACATGCGGGGTCACACACATTAGAGGTCCCTATCTGATCTGATGGCTAATGTAGAATCCTACATGTTTCGGACTTAGTGATCGAGAATCAGGATTCTCTGATTACGAGTTCCATAAATTATGGATACCGGGGTCAAGAGTCCCACTGGTTAGGACTTTTCGATCAGGGTTACATATCGATGAATTCTGATGCCCGATTGCCCATCGGATTTGGACTCAGTATTTATGAGAAGTTTAATTAGTGATTTGATCACTAATTAACTCAATTTGATTGAGTAATTATTTTTGGATCAAGTCCAATTGAATTGGATTCAGTTGGGTTTGACCCGATTAGGTTAAGAGTTGACCTAATGTCGAGATGGTTTGGTTCCTGATTTGATCAGGGGTTGGACTTAGTCAATTTCTGATTTGATTAAAATTTTATTGAGCCTAATTAAGTCTAATTAAGTTAGATTTAAATTAGTCTAATTGGATCTAACTTATTTGGTTCAATTAGGTTGGTTTAAATAATTAAACCACCTTGACCCAATCTCCATGCGCCACCTCACTTCCATTGCACCCATTTGAATTCATGAGAAGAAACTTCTCATAAATTTTTTCCTCATGCCAAGCCCTCTTCACGCCCCACTTTAATGTGCCAAATGAATGGATAATGATGATTGGTTGGCCATTCAAATTCAAAATAAAGTTTGAATTTAAATGGACAATCAATCTTTGCACCTTATCCCTTTTTTTATGCCCTATTTATTACATGAGAAAAAGTTTCTCATGAAATCACTCCATGCACAATTTAAGCCACGCCTCACGCCTTTAGTGGATAAGGGATGAGTTGATGTTTATTTGAATTCAAAATTTAATTTGAATTCAAATGTGCAATTACTCATCTTTATTTTTTCTTTTGGATAAGACGTTTGACGTTGTTATAAAAGGAGGAGAACAGTGGGGCGTGCAAGAAGAAAATTTTTGAAAAAAAAATTTTGAAGCGTGAGAAGTCTTGTGCGTGAGAAGAAAGTCTATATCCTTCCAAGAAAAAAAGAAAGAAAAGTGGGTGCAAGGTTTCCGGTGAGTTCCCTAGAGTTTTAGCTTGGGGTTCGGGAAGTAAGAAAGTGAGCTACGAGTATCGTGAGCCCACAAAATTTCAGAGAGATCTTCAACATCCTCTCAAGCACGTCTGTTGACGATCCGGAGCATCTGAAGAATCAACAGACATCGATCGAAGGAGTTCGATCAGCATCCGCCGTCAAAAGGGCTCTACAATGAGCTAGCACTCGTGAGGAGTCGATCAGATCGAAAGCTTCATGTGGATGATCTGTAGAGACCAGACACGCTGTGTGACTACATCGCGATGATCAGACTCTCTCGACAGTGATCAGATTACGGCGATCTACTACCCGCACAAAGGTATTGTGTTCTGAACACATTACAGTAAAGTATTTACTGTTCGAATTTGAATTTCAAATTTAATGAATGCATGCTATATATCATATTTAGATCCTAGTGTAGGATAAATTCATGTTAATTAATTAGATTAATTAATATTTTTTCGCTATAAAATCATAATTTTGAAAAAAAATTTAAAATTATCATTTTATCCCTGCATTGAATTTCTCCATAAATAGTATCAGAGTGGGTTCTTAGATATGATATATATATTTGCATGCGTAGATTAAGTTGTAATCTAAAAGTTTAAATTTAAAATTTAAAATTTAAATTTTAAATTTTGAAAGTTGTTCGAAATTCAAAATTCAAAAATTTAAAATTCAAAATTTGAAATTTGAATTTTGAAATTTGAAATTCGAAATTCAAAATTCAAAAATTTGAAATTCAAAATTCAAAATTCAAAATTTGGTTGAAATTTCAAATTGAAAATTCAAAATTGAAAATTCAAAATTTGAAATTCAAAATTTGAAATTCAAAAATTTAAAATTTGAAATTTATTTGAAATTTAAAATTTAAAATTTAAAATTTGAAATTTGAAATTTAAATTTTGAAATTGGTATATTTAGATATACTTGATCCAAGTAGCAAGTAATCGAATTGGGTTGGTTGCCATAGCCGTCCGGTCATAGGAGAAAAGCAGGGTTTAAAGGCCCTCTCCTCCCATTCGATGGGGTCTCCTATGGCGGTAGGGGTGCCGCTGCAATTATATCCAATGCAGATGAAGCAACGAAAAGAATTAATTGTAAAGGTTCAATTGTGAAATTTATCATGAATGTGTTAGATTAGATCTAAAGGAATATTCATGATTTATTTTGATTGAGTTATTTTCTGTTATGTAATTAGCAATAGGATTGCTATTTATGAAATGTGCTGATCTATTTGTGAAATGAGTCAACATATTTGGTGAACAGAAAATAAAATCTTTTAAATTTGAAAATTATTTTTGAAATGCCAAACCCTAACCCATCAGCCCAAATACTTAATTAAAAGAATTAAGTATTATCTAGTAGGTCTAGAATTGTGAATTAAGACCTAAGACAATTGCATAAACTTGTGGGTCAATAGGTTAGATGGATTAGGTCCATAATTGGGTTAGACCTAAGGTTAGCTTAAAGAAATGGACTAAATTAGAGTAATTGATCAAATCTAATCAAAAATTGAATTAGATTAAGTCAAGGATACTCTAGACTCAACTCCAATAGTTGTAGTTGAATGGATCCATATCTTTAACTAGACCAAGATGGACTTAATTCATGGCTACGCGGTGGAACCCTATTTACTAAATTGATCAAATTAAAACTAATGAACCGGTTGGTGTCTAAGGTAAGTTTGGCAGTTTGACCAGTGATTTTTAAGCGGGATCTACTCGCAGTGATTCGATCTCTGACGAGTTAATGGCTTATCCCCACCACTGATCTCACTTACCTGGCCAACCTGGTGAATTAGGTTTTGATTAGATCACTTGGTGCTTAGGGCTCACCCATGTCATTAGGTAAATCAGTTTGACTGATTTAGGTACTCCTAATGCCAGTTTTAATTAAATTCTTTTTAATCTGACTTGGTGAAGTTAGTGGGAGAATTGAAATTGACTGGATATTTTCTTCTCATCTATCCTTTAATAAAATTCTCAAAAATTATTAGGTCCCTAAAAATGATTAAGTTATATTGATAACTAAGTCATAGCCTCCCATTAAGTGAGTGATAATGAGTCCATTAGTTTAATAATCATTAGAGGCCCAAAGGCCTGGTGCTTATTGACTAATGAAATTATCATTTATAATATGATAATTTGGTTTGAGTCTTTCTGATGGTGATCAGGTTGGCCGGCCAAAGTCGGACCTGATCATTTATTGGTCCGATTCATCAAATCAAATCATGTTAATGGTTGGACCTAACCAGATCTTTTCAGTGGAGGCCAAAGCCTACTGATTAGGTTCTGGGGCAAAATCAATTACTAGAAGTTGTTTAGAGAAACAACTGGTTATGAACCTACCCATAGATGCACATGGATTGACCAACCAAAGTTGGGCTCGTGTGTAGTCTGTGTGGATTCTAATACCCACTAAGGAATTAAAGTAATTTCTCGAATTGGAGGTTGAGGCTACCAGTTCGTAAAAATACTGGGAGAAACTTTAGACTAAAGTCCAAGTCTTTAGTATTTAAAATTTATGTACTAATAGAGGTCTGATTTTCCTTTATGCAGCTATGGCCACTACCCTGTCCCTTCGGTCATTATTAGATAATGACAAGCTCATGGGACCTAATTTCGATAGCTGGTATCGAAAATTAAAAATCGTCCTTGAGCATGAGCGGATCCTTTATGTAGTAACGGATCCGGCACCTGAGGAGCCAGCCCCGAACGTTAGAGGGACGGTCCGAGATACTTATCAGAAGTGGCTAAACGACCGCACCACCGTTCGGTGCATTATGCTAGCGGCAATAAATGATGAGTTCAGCCGCAGGTTCGAGAACGCCCAGCCACAGGAGATGCTTCAAATGTTGAACGACTCCTTTGGCACGCCTGACGATGTTGAAAGGCATAAAATTAGTTGTGCCATTTTCAATGCTCGGATGAGGGATGGAGCCTCAGTCACTGATCATGTACTGTACATGATCGAAATGATTGAGCACCTAACTAAACTGAGCTTTCCCCTGCACGAACAGCTCGGTAAAGATGCGATCCTTAATTCATTGCCCAAGTCCTTCCTCCCCTTCCTTACTCATTTTCGGATGACAAAGCCTGCAGTGAACTACCACGGTTTGTTGGGGTTGCTGCAGAACTTTGAGAAGGATCACCAGCTCCATAAGGAGTCGGTGAATGTTGTGGGAGGGTCTTCTTCTGGTCGTTGACCCTTTAAGAAAGGGAAGAAGAAGAACAAGAAGAAGAAGAATAAGAAGGTGCAGCTGCATACTGGGACATCTGCACAGGGTCAGACCAAGAAGCGCAAGCCCGACCAAAGCCAGGCGGAGTGCTTCTTTTGCAAGAAGCAGGGGCACTGGAAGCGGAACTGTCCTCTATACATTGCTTCCCTGGATCCAAACAGGCCGAAGAAGAAGTAAGGTACTTATATGATAACACCTTGTAACTTTTTCATTTGTGATACTACTGCCTGGGTATTGGATACCGGAAGCCCTTATCATATTTGCAATTCGATGCAAGGTTTGCAGGTCAGTAGGAGATTTGATGAAGGCGAGAGGTTCCTAAACGTTGGAGATGGAAGCAAAGTTCTAGTTCTAGCATTAAGAATCATGAATCTTGTAATCAATTCTCGAAATATAATTCTGAGTGAATGTCACTATTGTTCAAGCTTTTTATTAAATATTATTTTTGTAGGCCTTTTGGCCATGAACGATTATCAATTTTTAATAAAAGAAAACGTTTGCAATATCATTTTGAATGGTATTATAATGTTTGTTGGACAACTTAATAATGAAATTTACTTTCTATCACAACCTGTTAATGTAGTTCAAACCTCCGGTAAACGCCCTAGAATAGATAATGTGTCAGAAATCTACCTTTGGCACTGTAGGTTAGGTCATATCAATCAGAACAGGATAAACAGGTTGGCTCAAGAAGGAATTCTTGAAGTAGGTGATTGTGAATCACTTCCAACCTGTGAGTCCTGTCTTCTTGGTAAAATGACCAAATCACCTTTTACTGAAAAAGGTGAGCGAGCCAGCGAACTCTTGGATCTGGTACATTCTGATGTATGTGGACCCATGAGCTTAAGTGTAAGAGGTGGATATTTTTACTTCATAACCTTCACAGATGACCTATCGAGGTATGGGTATGTCTATTTAATGAAGCATAAATCGGAGTCATTTGAAATGTTCAAACTATTCCGAAATGAGGTAGAAAAACAAACTAGAAAGTGTATTAAAACTCTTCGATCTGATCGAGGAGGTGAATACCTTTCCAATGATTTTCTGACATATCTTTAGGAGAATGGGATTCTCTCTCAGTGGACTCCTCCTGGAACACCACAACATAATGGTGTATCTGAAAGGAGGAATCGGACCTTGTTGGACATGGTTCGATCCATGATGGGGTTTGCTGGTCTGCCGATCTTCCTTTGGGGATATACGCTCGAATCGACTTGTTATCTTCTAAATAGAGTTCCAAGTAAGTCTGTAACCAAAACGCCATATGAGATATGGATAGGACGTAAGCCAGTACTCTCACACCTTAGGGTTTGGGGGTGTCCGGCTTATTTTAAATATTTAATTACGGACAAGCTTGGACCTAGGTCTGACAAGTATAATTTTATAAGGTACCCAAAAGAGATCAAAGGGTATTATTTCTACCTAGCCGATGAGCAAAAATTGTTAGTCAGCCTTAAGACAATCTTTTTGGAAAAGGAGTTCCTTGGTGAAGGGACTGTTGCCTCTAAGATCGAACTTGACGAAGTTCGACAGGTAGAAAAATCGACACAAGTTGCTGAACCTGAACCGGATATGGTTAGATCATATCCGGAGCCCATTGTTCAAGCACCCTTAAGGCGATCTGGTAGAGTACCACATCAACCGGACAGATACTATGGTTTCTCGGTCCGGGATGGCGATCCTATCAAACTTGATGAAAATGATGAGGATCCGATCACCTACATGGATGCAATGTAGAGATCCGACTCTGAGAAATGGCTGGAGGCCATGAAATCCGAAATGGAGTCCATGAAGGTCAACGATGTGTGGACATTGGTTGACCCACCCGAAGGAGTAAAACCCATAGGGTGTAAGTGGGTCTTCAAGAGGAAGAGAGACGCAGATGAAAAGGTGGAAACCTATAAAGCCCATCTGGTTGTCAAGGGATATCGTCAACGTTATGGTATAGACTTTGACGAGACATTTTCTCCTGTGGCAATGCTCAAATTCATTCGGATTATGCTTGCGATAGCTGCCCATCTGGACTATGAAATCTGACAGATGGATGTGAAGACAGCTTTCCTAAACGGAGAGCTGGATGAAGAGGTGTATATGATACAACCTGAAGGATTCACATCCACAGATGAGTCTAAGATGTGCAGACTACAGAGGTCCATTTATAGACTTAAGCAGGCATCACGGAGTTGGAATATACGTTTTGATAAGACGATCAAGACGTATGGCTTCATTAAGAACGGAGAAGAGCCATACATTTATAAGTGGGCTAATGGTCCAGTAGTAGTATTTCTTGTATTGTATGTGGATGACATTCTCTTAATCGAAAATGATGTCCCTACATTACAGAGAATAAAGATTTGGTTGTCGTCACAGTTCTCCATGAAGGATCTGGGAGAAGCTTCCTACATCCTAGGGATGAGGATCTATAGGGATAAATCTAAAAGGTTGCTTGGTTTATCTCAGTCCACGTACATTGATACTATACTGAAGAGGTTCAGTATGGAGAATTTCAAGAAAAGCTATCTTCCAATAGGTCATAGAATTTCTCTCTCGAAGAGGGATTGTCCGACAACACCTCAAGAGAGAGAGCGTATGGGTAGGATTCCATATGCTTCGGCAGTGGGATCTATCATGTACGCCATGACATGTACACGACCGATGTGGCATACTCACTAGGGGTAGTGAGTAGATACCAATCTGATCCAGGGGAGAATCACTGGAAGGTTGTTAAAACCATCCTGAAGTATTTAAGAAATACTAAGGACCAGTGGCTTGTTTATGGTGAATCAGACTTGAGACTTATAGGGTTTACAGACTCTAGTTTCCAGTCTAATCATGATGACAGCAAAAGTGTGTCGAGATTTATTTTTATCCTTAATGGTGGGGCTATCTGCTGGAAAAGTTTCAAGCAGCACACAGTGGCTGATTCAGTTTGTGAGGCAGAGTATGTCGCTGCATCAGATGCTGCCAAAGAAGTGGTGTGGCTGAAAAAATTCATCATCGAGCTCGGAGTAGCACCCTCCCTTGTTAGTCCAGTTCTGCTCTACTGTGACAGCTCTGGAGCCATTGCTCAGGCGAAGGAACCAAAGGCACACCAGCGGACGAAGCATATTCTGCACCGTTACCATCTCATCCAGAAAATTATGGATCGAGGTGACGTCGATCTTCAGAAGATCGATGGAAAAGAGAACCTGGCTGACCCATTCACTAAAGCTATTACGGTGAAGGAGTTCGACAACTACAAGTCGAAGATGGGTATTAGATACTGCACCGATTGGCTTTAGGCCAAATGGGAGATTATTGGGAATAGTGTCCCAAAGTCAATCGTCAGCCTGTTGACGGTTGTGCTTATTTTTGTATTTATATATGAATTATGAATTAATAAAAATTATTTTGATATTTTTCATCACAAAATGTTTCATCTTCTAATGAACTCCTATGTTGTGGTGAAGTTCTTAGGACTATTTAGACTCGACAAAGGAGGATTTGTCGTTTAGTTCTTAAATCTATTCGCGACCAAATGATACGTTGTTACCAAAGACGACAATGTTTATTAAGCATAGGTCGTTGTGTACCATATAGGTTGATTGTCCTCTTAACCAATAAGTGTGGAGACACTGGTATGGCATACAGGTGAGATGTAAGGGTACATCTGCACTGAACGTGACCGACTCCGGAGCTATTTCTACTGTCAAGATTTACTCCGATGAAATATGGGTATAAATATCCCTCCGATCTGAGACCACCACGGTGACTTGCAAGCAACTCACTGCACTTAGGTACTGGACTACCTGAATTTTTAATTCAGTGACGGAAGGCTACTGGGTGTAGTCAAGTACTTGACTTGTCGGTGCGTGTGTCAAGATGGGATTGACCACTCTAGTTTAGGAGCTGTGTACAGTCGTGTTTCAATTTAGCGAAACCTTGGCCAGGGTAGTCCTTGTGAGGAGTCACAGGACTGTTTGAGTTGAGCACGATTCGGATGATCTGATCAGGGTTGACAGTTTAACCGTGAGTCGTCCTAAACACAGGGGTCAAAAGGATGAATTATACAGTAACCATATTCATGTAGGTTCTGAGTGTTGCGATTACGACTCTTCGACCTATCCGGACGTCGGGTACCATTGCTAGATGGTCACTTCGATTAGTACAGAAATTGGTTCCTGTGCTACCGGCTTAGGTTCGAACCTGCGGGGTCACACACATTAGAGGTTCCTATCTGATCTAATGGCTGATGTAGAATCCTACATGTTTCAGACTCAGTGATCGAGAATCAGGATTCTCTGATCATGAGTTCCACACATTATGGATACCGGGGTCAAGAGTCCCATTGGTTGGGACTTTTCGATCAGGGTTACATATCGATGAATTCTGATGATCGATTGCCCATCGGATTTGGACTCAGTATTTATGAGAGGTTTAATTAGTGATTTGATCACTAATTAACTCAATTTGATTGAGTAATTATTTTTGGATCAAATCCAATTGAATTGGATTCAGTTGGGTTTGACCCGATTAGGTTAAAAGTTGACCTAATCGTCGAGATGGTTTGGTTCCTGATTTGATCAGGGGTTGGACTTAGTCAATTTTTGATTTGATTAAGATTTTATTGAGCCTAATTAAGCCTACTTAAGTTGGGTTTAAATTAGTCTAATTGGACCTAACTTATTTGGTTCAATTAGGTTGGTTTAAATAATTAAACCATCTTGACCCAATCTCCATGCGCCACCTCACTTCCATTGCACCCATTTGAATTCATGAGAAGGAACTTCTCATGAATTTTTTCCTCACGTCAAGCCCTCTCCACACCCCACTTTAATGTGCCAAATGAATGTATAAGGATGATTGGTTGGCCATTCAAATTTAAAATAAAATTTGAATTTGAATGGGCAATCAATCTTTGCATCTTATCCCTTTTTTTACGTCCTATTTATTACATGAGAAAAAGTTTTTCATAAAATCACTCCATGGACAATTTAAGCCACGCCTCACGTCTTTAGTGGATAAGGGATGAGTTGGTGTCCATTTGAATTCAAAATTTGATTTAAATTCAAATGTGTAATTACTCATCTTTATCCTTTCTTTTGGATAAGACGTTTGACGTTGTTATAAAAGGAGGAGAAGAGTGGGGCGTGCAAGAAGAAGATTTTTGGAGAAAAATTCTGAGGCATGAAAAGTCTTGTGCGTGAGAAGGAAGTCCATATCCTTCCAAGAGAAAAAGAAAGAAAAGAAAAAAAAGTGGGTGCAAGATTTCCGGTGGATTTCCTAGAGTTTTAGCCTGGGGTTCGGAAAGTGAGAAAGTGAGCTACGAGTGTCGTGAGCCCACAAAATCTCAGAAAGATCTTCAACATCCTCTCAAACATGTCTGTTGACGATCCAGAGCATCCGAAGAATCGACAGATATCGATCGAAGGAGTTCGATCAGCATCCGCCGTCAAAAGGGCTCTACAATGAGCTAGCACTCGTGAGGAGTCGATCAGACCGAAAGCTTTGTGTGGACAATCCGCAGAGACCAGACACACTGTATGGCTGCATCGCGACGATCAGACTCTCCCGACGGTAATCAGATTGCGGCGATCTACTACCCGCACAAAGTTATTGTGTTCTGAACACATTACAGTAAAGTGTTTACTGTTCGAATTTGAATTTCAAATTTAAATGAATGCATGCTATATATCATATTTAGATCCTAGTGTAGGATAAATTCATGTTAATTAATTAGATTAATTAATATTTTTCTGCTGTAAAATCATAATTTTGAAAAAAATTTAAAATTATCATTTTACCCCTGCACTGAATTTCCCCATAAGAGAGAGATGAGAGAAGAGAAAGATGAGAGAGAAGAGATTAACTCTTCTTCTTCCTCGTAATAGGAGACCGTCCCCTTCCTCTCTCTCTACCTCTTAAATATGGCAAAGGGAAGGCTAGTGGCTGGTCACCCCCAACAGTGTTTGGTGATGCAATGGTGATGACCCCGACCGTGCACGACCATGGTTGATGGTGGTTGATGAAGTAAAACAAGTGGAAGAAGATACGAAATAAGGAATTTCTTGTTCAAATCACTCTAGTAGCTTGTCAGATCAAATCCAGACGGTTGTGAGGCTCTAAAGAATAGAAAAAAGGAATGATGAAGATTTAGTAACGTTACCTTCACTGTCAAAGAGGTCAAACGAAGAAAATTGATGGTCTTTTGTAGTCGAAAAACCAAAAGAAAAACTCACAAAAACTCTTAAAATCGATAGAAATCTTTGAAATATTTGGTGGAGTCCAATAGATAGAGAGATCTACCATTTATAGCCAAGATTTAGGGTTTTCTAGCTCAATTTTGGATGGCCCTGGTCTCCCTATGTCCGACAGAGTTGGAAGGGGAGAGGACTCCCATCAGGAGTCTTCTTCTCCTCCATCATGTGCCAAGCATGTGGATTGGTGTTCTGGACCTTATTAAGCCAGACCAAAGGCCTACTTAGACCAACTTAAGAAAAAAAATTTAGGTTCCAGGCCAGTCAATTGGAATAGGCCTAGCCCTTTGGGTTAGGTATTACAACAACTATCCAATCCGTATCCATATATTTGATTTTATTCTTAATTTTATTTAATTTTATATAGCACTTATGAATTTTTAAAGAAAATAATGACTGTATTAGCAAGATCTTGACATATTTTATCATCTATTTAGTAATATCTTTGATTCAATGCTCATAAAGTTAAATCATTTGACTTATATCCATATTTATATCCATACTTTTGATATTCGATTTATATCTATATCCATTTAAAATAAATATGGATATAAATTTTTGTATTTATCTAATATCTATAGCCATATATAAAATAAATATAGATATGATATACTAGTACTAGATCTATTATCAGCCCTACAATGAGAACATAGAGTGGTTGGACAACTATAATTATTCGTAGGTAGATACCCCTTTCCTTATTTGTATATTATGAATATTTTAATTTGGAATTGCAAAGGGGCCACTAGCCCACATTCTTGCCAAATTTTTGGAGGCTAGTTATTTTATCGTAAGTTTGATGTTTGTGTCTTGTTTGAAACTCATCTGGAAAGAAATTTGAATATTGATGGTTTGCATATAAGATTTGGTTTATCATAGAGGACCAAGTCTACTCCTTCACAAGGGTAGTCCATATAGAAAATGAATTCAGTGACATTAAGTTTACTTATGCTTCAAGTCAGTATTTGTATAGAGTTTTGCAAATGAAAATAATTATACTTGGAGATTAGCAGCATTATATGCCAATACAAATGGTGTCCATAGAAAAAACTTATGGTTAGAATCGATTTCTTAGTTTGAATCTTTCTACCATGATAGCAAGGAATTTCAACTATATCCTATCAACCGAAGAAAAAAATAAATGTACCATACTATGGTAATTAGGAAAGTAAAGAATTCAGAGAGTTAGTAGCAGTATATGCTGTTGGGTGGTCCCTCCTCATATGGGATCCACAGCCCTTTAAAATTTTTTTTTTAAAAAAAAGAAGAAAAGAGTTCAAGTAGGACTCCAATTAATTGGCCCATGGGTCTTTACGGCTATAAAGTTGTGTGGTATGCCGAAACTAGCATAATGCATGGAAAAGCTAGAGGTGGCACAACAAGAAAGAAAAAAAAGAGATTTTTGTACTACTTTGTCAGATGATCAAATAGTTGATCGTATCTCCGATTTTGATAAAATTTTAGTATATTTTTTCTAACATCGAGAGTTATAAGTTGAACGATTTTGATCTTTAAATTTTTTTTTTTATTAATTATTTCAAGCATCCACATATTTGGTAAGATCCATCCTCTATGTTCGTTTATTATTGAAATTTGTTTTATTGATGATAATTATTTTTATCATGAAATCTAAGATTTATTCTTGATGATATATTTATGTAACCTCTAGTTGATGTAGAAAAGATCTATAGTAATCATATTATTCTAAATAATGAAAGATTCATATCAAAATTATGTTTTCTTATTAATTGTCTGAGTAGATTGTAAAGATTGTTGTGGCTTTATGATATCCCATTTAATTTATATAAAGAGAAAAAGGAAGTTAGTGATATTATTGTCCGTGATTGTAATTTTTTCTAACAAAGTGATATTAGAGCAAGGTTATTATTGGTTAAATTTTTTTGTGTTGATTAAATGGAAGAACATATGGGTGAAAATATGATTAGACTTATGTCTTCTAATTATTTAATATAAAAATTTTGAATGAAAGATTTATTATTTTGTAAAGATTTGTATGATCATATTGAAGGAGATAGTGCCAAATCAAGTCAAAAAACTCAGCAAGAGTGGTAAAAAATAAATAGAAAGATAGTTGGATTCATCAGATAATGAATAAATGATAGTGTTTTTCATCATGTTACAATAGAAACTAATACCCATAATTTATTAAAGAAATTGAAGAACCTCTATAAACGAAAGACCACATAGAACAAAGCATTTATGATCAGAAAGCTCATAATTATGAAGTATAAGGAGGAAAATTCAGCTGCAAGCTTCTGAGTAGATTTCAGAATGCAGTAAATCAGTTGGCTGCTATAAAGATGATACTAGATGATGAGTTGTAAGTATTGTTGTTGCTCAGTTCTTTGTCTGATAGTTGAGAAACTCTAGTTGTATCACTCAGTAATTCAGATCCCAATGGTGTGGTGACATTAAGAATGGTAAAAAATAATATGCTTAATGAGGAGACCAGAAAAAAAGGATAGGATGTAACTATGCAGTCAGAGACATTGGTTACAATAAGGCAGGAGAGGAATAAAATCAGAAACTCACAAAATTTTAAAAAGCATGATAAGTCAAGAAAAAAATTTAAATTCAAAATAAAGATCAAATATTTTTATTATCATATGTCAGAGCATATGAAAAAGAAGTGCAAAAAATTTAAAAAAGAATAATGAAGAGAGAGAAATGAAAAAAAGAAGGAAGAAAAAGATACAGCCACAATTGCATCTGATGTTGATGTCGTCATTATTTATAATGATGATACTATAAACCTTACATGTCATGATTATATTTGGGTTGTTAACTCAGATGTCTCTTTTCATATTACTTCTCGATGTGACTTCTTCATATCTTACACTAGTGATTTTAATAGTGTCAAGATGAAAAATGATGGAGTAACTAAGATTGTGGGCATATAAGATATTTGCTTGAAAATCAATATTGGATGCCAACTATTGTTAAAAAATATAAGACATGTTTTAGATATCCATCACCACTTGATCTCCACTGAAATACTTGATGATGAAGGTTACCGTAGCCACTTCGATGAAGAAAAATAGAAGCTCATCAAAGATTCTCTAGTGGTAGCAACAGAAAAAAAATCAAGCACACTTATATGATGCAGGCAAAATTATGAAAGATAAATGTGAATATTACTAAAGATTTCTTCATTGAATTATGACATAAGTGCCTTAGCCACATGAGTGAGAAGTAGGGGTGTAAGTGGATTGGAGAAAATCCAAAATCCAAACTGATCCAAATCGAACTAAAGGATTAGATTGGATTTTTGGACTTTGGTTTTGGATTTGAAATCAATTTTTAAAAATTTTAAACTTTAGTCTTGGATTTGGATTTAATATTATAAAATTTAAATCCAATCCAAAATCTAAACTATGGGTTCAAACCAAATCCAATCCATTCTTCTAGTTTGGACTTTTGAATTTTATATTTATATATATATATATATATATATATATATATATATATATATATATATTTGTGTGTGTGTATTTCAAGTTTAATTTCTTTTAAATATGTTATGGAACTTATTATATTTTGGTGATATATTTTTTCTTAAAAATTTAGAACTTATATTTTTGACATGATGCTATTAGAGCACGACTTATTAAGACCCTTGATATTAAAATTTATATTTTTTATTTTTTATCCATTGCTATTATAATATTAGTTGTTAGATGTAGGGCGATATTTTAGAGTACCTATAGGTAGTATATGTTTCAAATTCATATAACTTATTTTTGAATTATGATCCAAACTACAGTCTAATGTATATAAAAGTTCAAAAATTTAGTCCAATTAATCTAATCCAAACTTTTCAGACTGGATTGGATTGGACTAGTAGAGTATTTGGTTTGATTTCGGAGCCAAGTTTTCAAGTTCAAAATATTTCGGATTGAAGTTGAATTTAGGTATAATCCAATCTAATCCAGTCCATTACACCCCTAGCAAGAAGAGATCTGACATCGTTGTCAGAAAGAAACTCCTTCCTATCGAAGGTATTCTCTGAAGACATGCGCTGATTATTTAATTGACAAACAATATAGAGTTGCATTTCATAAATTTCATCTACATAGAAGATCATATGTTTTGGATTTGATTTATACTGATATTTATATTATGGATGCTAGAACTCTTGATGATGTTTATATTTTATTACTTTTATTGGTGATCATTCTAGAAAAATATGAGCTTTTATTTTAAAATCTAAAGATCAGATGCTCGATATGTTCTAGCATTTTTATGCTAGCATTGAAAGAGAAAACAGGAAGGCAATTAAAATGTATTTGAGTAGATAATGATGGTGAATACAAGAGTCCATCTGAGAAATATTGCAGAGATAATGGCATCGGCTTGAAAAAACTATTCCTAAAATACTTCAACATAATGAAGTTGTCGAGAGAATGAATTATACTATTTATGAAAAAATTCGATGTATGCTCTCTCATACTAAATTGTCTAAATTCTTTAAGGTAAAGCGATAAGAACTACAGTAGATTTGATTAATCTTTCTCCTTCAATTTCTCTTCAAAGTGATGTGCCAACAAAAGTATGGATTGAAAAAGATATTTTATATGATCACTTGAGGGTATTTGGCTATAGGATATTTATTCACATCTCTAAAGATGAGATATTCAAGTTTAATGGAAAGTCTAAATAGTATCCTAAGTTATACATATAAAGAGTTTGGTTACAGATTATGGGATCCAATTGATAAAAAGGATATCTGAAGCAGAGATATTATATTTCTAAAAGATCAGATTATTAAAGATTTTAAAAAAATTGAGAAGCCAAAGTCTATCACTAGAAATTATATTGATATGGGTCCAATGCCTCCTACCATAGTGAATAATGATAACGGAAAAGACATACAAGAAGATGATGATAATGCAATTGATAGGTCTATACCAAATAATAATATACCAGACGAACATGCTGAATAAGTCCCTCCAGAACCACTAGTTGAGCCTCAATTAAAAAGATCTACTAGAGAGCATCGTCCTTCTCAAAGATATTCTCTTCATGAGTATGTAATGATCACTGATTAGAGAGAACTAGAATGCTACCAAGAGGCCATAAATCATGAACAAAATAGAGTGGTTAAAAATCATGTAGAAAAAGATAAAATTTTCGCATGAGAACCATACATTAGAATTTGGTGGAACCTCTCACATGAGTTGGAAGGGAGAGATTTGTTGGATGGTCCCTCCTGATCATGTGGGATCCACATCTCTTTGAAATAAAAAAAACAGGAGAAAAGAGTCCAAGTAGGACTTGAATTAATTAGCTCGTGGGTTATAAAGTCGTGAGTGCAGAAAAGTTCTGTGGTGTATAGAAGCTAGCGTGAAGAATGAAAAAGCCAGAGGCGATGGCAACAAAAAAGAAGGAAAAAGAGATTTTGATACTATTTTATCAGAAGATCTGATGGTTGTTCGTATTTTAATTTTGATGAAATTTCAGTATATTTTTTCTGACATCGAGAGCTATAAGTTGAATAGTTTTGATCTTTGAAAAGCTTTCTTCATTAATTACTTCAAGCATCCATATATTTGATGAGATCTGTCATCTATCTTCGTTGATTATTGCAATCCACTTTATTAGTGATTATTGTCTTTATTGTAGAATCCAAAATTTATTTTTAATAATATATTTATATAACATATAGTTGATTTAGAGAAGATCTGCAGTAATCTTATTATTCTAAATAATAGAAGATTTATATTAAAATTATGGTATCTTTTTTTTTATAGTTTGTTTAATTATTTTCGTTTATTAATTATCTGAATAGATTGTAGAGATTGTTGTTACTTTAAAGTATACCATTTAATTTGTACAAAGAGAGAAAAGAAGTTAACTGTATTATTATCTGTGATTGTAGATTTTTCCAACATATGCCAATACAAATGGTGCTTGTTTGTAGAAAAAGCTTATGGTCAAAACTCAAATCTTTCTCTACCTACCAATCAAAGAAAAAAATACTATGTTAATTGGAAACTGAGAATTCAGAGAGTTTGTCAACAAGGAAGGTCTTATAAATCTTAGATTCTTAGGATTCAAATTCACATGGCGTAATAATTGGGATGGATCGGCTCGTGTTTGGAAAAGGTTGGAAAGAGTTATAGTAAATGATTATTGCATGAATTTGTTGCTCAAGTTGTTGTTAAGCATTTACGAGATGTGCATTTTGATCATTTTCTGATTCTAATTATTGAAACGGGATCCTTTGCAGTACTCAAAAAATATTGCATGGTGCTGTGCACATATCGGGACGTCTATAAAAAAAATGGTTATACGATGTTTATCTAAATTATTCAAATATCTCTAAAATTTATCCATTTCTTTTTTCTTAATATTTTAGCACTTACGTGATTATTCATCTTTTGATAGATATCTCCGAAACATGCACAGCACCCTGTGCTATTTTTTTGAGTATCGCAGAGGATCCATTCCCTTAATTATTACTATGAGATTAGAATATGTGGCACAGCTCCAATCAAATTTGAAAATTTTTGATTGTCCAAATAAAAAGAAGCAACTACCTCGTTTCTGGATTTAAAAGAAACCAAAAAATCTAAAGAATGAAAAATAGTGCGGAGTCCCTTGACCACAAGGCTTAAGATCGAAGAAATCGAGGACAAAATTCTAGATCGACAAGGCTTAAACCCACTAATTATTCTATTTAATTATTACATAAAATAAATCTGGATGACAAAAGGAAAGAGAAACTTTTCTCCAACTTCGTAACCATGATGGGATCGAGCACATTTGTCCGTGATATTAACGGTGGAAGACGGATCGCATAATTTGTTCGTAGACTTTTAACAGGTCTACGAGATTTTAATTTGGCCAACCGTTTGATCTGATTTTATAACCGTCTGATCGTAACTGCTTCCCGTTCTCCCGGCCTGCGGAGCCTAATGGAAGCGAGAAATCCCCGGTACCTGCATCGGAGAAAAAAGCGGGCGCCGTTGCCGGTCATCAGGAGAGATGTGCACCGAAAACCGTAACCCTTGCTTCGTTGCGCTCCTTGTCGGATCAGGAGGAGATGAGGAAGAGAGTAATCGTGGCCGTCGCGGCGGCGGCGGGACTTGCCGTCGCGCTGGTTTGGTCCAGGCGGAGCGCGTGGCGGTGGGACCGCGCGGAGCGCATCGTCCAGGAGCTCAGAGAGGGGTGCCAGACGCCCGTGACGAGGCTGTGGGAGGTGGCCGACGCCATGGCTAGCGAGATGAGGGCTGGGCTCTCCTCCGAGGGAGGAAGCAGTCTCCGGATGCTCGTCACTCCAATCAAGTCCCTCCCCACTGGGTAGCTTTCGTTCTACTTGCCTTTCTCTTGTTTGATGGGAAAAATAAATGGTTTGAATTGCTCTCTCCTACTAAGAAATTAATCTATTGATGGTAGTGATTTTTGATGGAAGATTTCTTATCACGGATTCATAGGCTTTGCTTATCCTTTCGCTTCTCAATATTCTGGAACTTCCTTCTATCAAGATTAACCTGCCATTCTCTATCACCATTTGCTTCTTTAGGGATTATAGACTCTAGGTCCACGTTTACTTGTCAAGAATGGAAAAATCAAGAACTTGTTTTCCATTCCCGGTATATCACGTTGATGTTGCGGTCATGTTCTCTAGTAGAAAGAGGCAAATCTTGTCAGACATGATATCTTGATATATTATTTCCTTACAACATCTAATTTGTATGAAATTATATAATATAATATAGTCATATTTTAATTATAGGATTAAAGCAATTAGTTGCGATATTAATATAAATTATTACACAATCATTAGTTTCTAATATACTTATTATTATAAAAGGGTGTCCCACTATATGAGGCTCCTGCTATTCTGGGATATTTAGGCCCATATGTGGAGAGTCTGTGATATCCAAGTCATAATAGAGCAACCTTACTGTAAAAAATATGTTCCATAAACTTCTGATTGAAAAGGGGACTTCTAATTTCCTTGTACATAATCTTTATAAAGCCTCCAATGAAGACTTTCACAAAGATGTAACAGATTTTTAGCCATGTAAACTTTAGCTAGTTCAACATGACTTCCAAAAGCTCACCTCAATAGATATACGAAAGAGAAGAAAATATTATTCTAGCTTCTACATTTATTTTTCCAAAATTAAGAAAGCATCTGAATGACTTGAAATGTATGGAAACATGATATCATTGTAACTCATATGAGAAGGATGGGACTGTGCTCCTCTCACCATTAATGTCTGTTTTAAATGAAGCAATGAAGAAGGGCTTTTCTATGGATTAGAAATCGGCCGAATGGCAATTCGTATGCTATGTGTACAACTGGGAGGAAGGGATGCTTGTGTCATCAAGAAAGGTTCAGCGGAGATTCCTGTGCCATCCAATTTAATGGTTGGTACTTCTGAGGTGAGAGTAACCAACTTCAATTATTGGAATCTGTTCATTTAATTTCTTGATATCCTTGTTCAAAAAAACTAGACAGCAGAAATGAGTCAGACTTATGTCCATTGATTTCAGGACTTGTATGATTTTATTGCTGCAGAACTATCAAAATTCATCTCAGCAGAAGACTTAAGTTATAATATTCAGGATGGAAGACTCAAAGAAATTGGTGTTACCTTTTCATTTCCAGTTATCCAAAATTTGGCATCAAATGGGACCATAATTGAGTGGACAAATGGTTTTTCTATCAAGGAGACAGTAAGTTTCCCCTTCTGTTCCTTGGTTGGTCTGTATTCAAGACATTCGCATCGGATAAAGATGTGCAATTTTTTATGCTTTTCATTATACTCATGGATAGAAATGTTTTATCTGATAGAAAAGCTAACGGACACTGCAGTCAGATCGTGGTTCTCTTTGTTTCTTCATATTCTGGATCTTATCTGGCAGGAGGTTAAATTTGTTTTGCTTTTACTTAAAACTTCAGAATTTAATTTGTTTAGTTGTCATCCATCAATCTGATGTTCATATAAAATCATGACCAGTTTTAAATGCTTATATGTTCCAATTCAATCCGAGCATAAAAGCACTTCATTTTGAATCAGATCAGGTTTTTATTTACTATAGGATGAGTTAAAAGGAGAAAAAAAAAAAAAAAAAGACTGTTTCCAGCTAGTCAATCCTATTCTTGTTAACTAGAACAGGTGGGGAGATAGGGTGGTATGATCATACCATGAAAAAATTGGATCTTTTAAATCCCAAGCCTTGTTCCTAGACTATTTGTCCCGCTGACATGTGTCTGTATATGCTGGGTTTATGTGATAACTTTACCTGTCTCTTTGTTTGCTGGTTTTCTTGACAAACGTATGTTTATCCCCTATCTAAAATATAAAAAATGGAACTTGTAATTGGAATACCTTGTCCCACAAAATCTAGTATATTTTGCATTCTATACAGTGTCAGTCTTATCTGACATTACATTCTGCCTTTTTTCCCAGAATTTAGTATTTATACAAGAGCTTAATTTATGTTTAAGGTCTGAGTTTGGAAAACTCACTGCATCAGATGAAAGTGAATGTGACAAGCAACACTTCATGATTCTTTGGCATCCATTACTGTCTTTTGCATTTCCACTGAGGTGTGTCATTAGCATAAATTACCTTCATAATTCTGAAAGTTCTTTTGGCATGTTATGTCATGAGAGTTGTCTTATGCCTTTTTTACATGTAGTTACTAGCATTAGTTTACTTGATTATGATGCTTTATTTTAAATATTTAACCGTGCATGCTTGATACACTCACTTGTTTGAGTCATTAACATTGTACTTGCTTTACAAAGGTGTCTATCGTAACAAAAATTTCAAGTTCATTGAAAACAACTAATGGAACAAAGAAAAGAATCTTATGACAGAGTAAAGTAATAATTGTTGTCTCTTCCACTAGCATACTGGATGATCTCCTGTAAAGCCTTTGAATTTGGAAAATTATAAAAACCAGGTGCATGGTTTTCATTTTAATTTTGCAATTTTCTTATATCTGTGTTTTGACCCCATATAAATGGAATCAGGAGGGAAAAGATGCTGCAGCAGAGATTAATAAGGCCCTGGAGAAACACGGTGTGGACATGCATGTTTCTTTGCTGGTATATCTTACTCTTTGAAATTATCATCTTTCTACAATATGACACGTCTAGGTGCATTGCCTTTCTGCATTACTTGCTGATTAGAGATCTGTAGTCACTAATTTAATTTTTACTCTTCTGGTAGTCTATCACCAAGATTTTTTAAAGCTCTGTCAGCACCTTGTCAGGTTAATGATACAGTTGGGACATTTGCCGCAGCTAGATACTGCAGCAATGACATTGTGGCTGCTGTAACTCTAGGGATGGGGACAAATGCTGCTTACATGGAGCCTCTTCATGATATTCCCAAATGGCAAGGCCCTCATCTGATGCAGGGAGTAATGGTCAGTGTGCTCCCTGAATCTGTAATAGTTTTTTCTGGTCTTTTAGTGGCTTAGAGTTGCACTTCTTCGTGAAAAAGATGGAAACTATCTTACATTATATGCTGTTGTTCTGCTCTTTTCCAGATCATCAACATGGAATGGGGAAATTTCCAGTCTTCTCATTTTCCTATCACGGAATTTGATGTTCAGATAGATGCTGAAAGTCCCAAACCTGGGGGGAAGGTAAGAAACTTGATCTTGTAATTAGGAGCTACAATGAATTCTTCATTCGCCTTCTTCTTGAATCCTTTTTGTATATTCAGATCTTTGAGAAGCTCATTTCTGGAATGTATTTGGGAGATATTGTTAGAAGGGTTTTGTTGAAAATGGCTGAAGAAACTGCTCTCTTTGGAGACTCTGTCCCTTTGAAGCTTAGGCTTCCATTTGTTCTAAGGTGTGGCCCTCTTTTCCCTTGAAGTTTATTACCAATTCCTAATTATAGTATGCTGTTGTTTATTGTGTTGGAGGAACAAGCTATTATGTTTAGAACATCATTTTGGTATGTAAAGTTTTTGGAGCAAATTACTGTCAAATCCTATCACAATAAATGGAAACATTGTCAATATGCTCAACTGAAACAACAAACCTGGAGGAGAAAAGAAAGGAAGGGTAACATGTTTCTACAGTTAGAGGAATCATATTGTACTCTTCCTATGGTGTGTGACCAAGACGAGTGCTTAAGAATTTCATATGGACTAATAACTTTATCTGATCAAGGTACTTCTAGAAAGCTTAAGTTCATTATTTATTTGCTTTCAATGGAATAAAAATCCTTCTTTTACTCTTCATTTTTGGCATGATATGCTTCGAGTAGTTATGTAGCTTGTTTTGAGAAGTCTGTAGCATACTTCATATGCTAGAAATGCAATTCTAGTTTTTTTCCTCTATTTCCTTCTTCTATTGTTGTTCATATAAGGGCGGGCCTTGGTGCAATAATGAGGTTGCTCCATTGTGACCTGGATATCACAGGCTCGTAACAGCCTCTCTGCATAGAGGGGTAAGGCCGTGTGAATCTGACCCTTCTCAAACCCCACAATGGTGGGAGCCTTATGCACTGGAATACTCTTTTCCCTTTTGTAGTTCTATGTTGTGATATGAGATGGCTACTTTCCCTCATAATTGGCTGAAGATTGCTATACTCTAACAACAAATTCATAGTCTTAAATTTTCTTTATTACT
Organism: Elaeis guineensis; assembly: GCF_000442705.2. Classification (NCBI taxonomy): domain Eukaryota; kingdom Viridiplantae; phylum Streptophyta; class Magnoliopsida; order Arecales; family Arecaceae; genus Elaeis; species Elaeis guineensis. The sequence continues at coordinate 122,001,779 of NC_025998.2, forward strand.
TCATGAGGAACACTTAAGACTATAATAATAATTTAATCTAATTAGTAACTCTGATTTATAAAACTTTATAATTCTATATGTGCTTATGGACTATAGTTTAGTTTGTCTGGTTTAGTTTTGTATCAAGTGCGTGTGCATGTTTGTTTATGTACCAAAAATTAGATAGACGCAGATAGGTTATATGGGACAGAATACATGTAAATCAAGAGTGAAAAGAAAAGATGACACTATGATTTTATTGATTGCATAAAAGTGATCCAGAAGTCTGTGATCTAAGTGGTTTACTTTAGATCTTTAAATGAAGTCAAGTTATTGATGCAGTTTATACATTTTCATTGCACTTTTATGAAGTTACTTCAATTTGAAAAGGATTCAGAATCACTCCTATTTAGTAATCATATGTAGACTTTGGCTACTATTTTTGAGCATGGTTGCCATAACGACATATGGTTAACCATTGTTGAACGTGGAAGACCACATATTGTCAATCATAATTGATTATTGTTGAACCTATTATGTTTGTCACTCTTAGAAGCTCAGTTCCACAGTGCAAAATGCCTAGATTTGAAGCTCATGTTTCGGGAGCTAATTTCATGAACTTCTTGCTGTGGTTGGCCAAATTGCTCCGAACCGCCAGTTCGGGGCATTTCGAATTGTACTAGTGGTTAATCAGTGTGGTTCGACCGTTTAATTTAGAATGCTGGTAAAAATAAAGTGAGGAAGAAGGAAAGAGAAGAAAAGAGAGAGAGAGGAGAGGAGGGCAGGAGAAGGAAAGGCCGGCGGTGCCCTGCTGAGGCCATCTGAGGATCAAAGGCCTCTGGGGCTCCTTGATCCTCCGTGAGATGCGAGAAGAAAGAGAAAGGGAGAGGGGAAGAGAGAGAAGAGGAGGGAGGGGAAGGTGGCGGGGAGGCCACTGGAGGGACGTCGGGTGGCCTTTGTGTTCACTATTTATTATGTTTTTAAAAAAATGTGATAAAACATGGGAACAACCTTGTTTTGAAACCGCGAGGGATTGGGTCGGAGGCCTCCCCACTGCTTTCCCCTCGGTCATCTTCTCTTCCTTTCCTTCTCTCTTTATCTCTCTCTACTCTCACTTCCTCTTATGGAGGACCGTGGAGCCCGGGAGGCCTCAGTGTCTCCGAGGGCCTCAGTGGCCCTCTGGTGACCATTGTTGGTGTCTCTACCAGCCTTCCTTTCCTCTCCGTCCCCTCCCTCTCTCTCTATCCCCCCTCTCTTTCTCTCTCTTTTCCTCCACTATTCATCTCTTTTTTTCTTATCGGTTTGGGCCCGATACAGGGGCGTACCAACTTGTACTGTTAGTTGGCCGGCATGGGGTCCAGTTTTGAGTCAGTGATCCTTACTTTTTGCTGTTACGTGCAATCAAATTAACCTTTAGTGGCAAATATTGAGGCGATGGTTTTATAGGAAGAATGTAGAAACTCTTCATCCAACTTATCCAAATTAATGTGGAAATTGACTTATCATATGGAAGAAAGCAGAACTTTTGCCAGACCACTTAAATTGACATGATCAGACTAGAAAAAGAATAAAGTCATGAATCATCCTATCATCAGCCTGAAATTAGCAAAAGTATTGTGCCTACTTCTGATGTAGAATCAAAAAATTGTTGAGAACTTGGCCACCTTCCTTGATGTCAAGATATTTGGATGCTACTTGTGGTTCTGTACTAGCGAAAAATAGCCAAGACATAAAGAAGTTAGACATATTTCTCACTATTAGAGGATAATCAAGCACCACCTTACTAACTGGGTGCTTTTAGTTGAATGGCCTGTGCAAAGAGTACACAGTAGTTGTTTTGGGAAGTCTTATAGATGTAGGCATACCCATGGACACTTTCTGCAGATTTTGTTTGAAATCTAGTGAGAACCCTTGCATCAAAAATAAGAACATGTGGAAAGAGGAGGTCAAGTTGACTCAATTTCCTTTTGAAGGGAAACCAACTCATGTAAGAGTTGCTACTGATCTCTTCAAACAGTGTTTAAAAGTAGCACATATTAAAAAGCTCCTAGCCAATCCCAGACTCAGTTTATACTACCTTCAAAAATCCCATTTGATAGAGCTTAAAGATGGATCCATTTCTGTCATGATATTAACGGAGTTTCTATTAGCTCCGTAGCATGTAGATCTTGTTGAGTCCGGATGCTTTGAATTTTCTTGCCTCTTATGAACGTGGCTTGTTACATGAGTAAACAGTAAGTTTCAGATGTATTCAACACTAAAGTTTTCAAAACCCCTTGTCTCAATGATGTCTTGAGAAACAATTCATAGGGGATACATGATAATTGTGAACACTTCCTCTGATCTAGGCTAAATAGATTTAAAACTTCTCTGGTTGTAATAATAAAACTGAGATTCCATTGGGCCGGGTGTCATAAATCAAGTATGGCCTAGAATACCTACTGGTTTTCTGATGAACATATTTAGAACATGCTTTATTAAGCCATCAGGACACACTGCTCTTAGGCAGAAGTCATTGAGTGGAACTTTCAACTTTCTCTAGTGTAGGAGTGTAGAAAGAAGGCCATTATGACAGTCTGTAACCAAGTATTGTGACTGATTTAAAAGCATGCATGAGGATCAACAACAAAACAACAAATTATTATGCAGTAATCCTAAAAAAAAAATGATCCTTGTGCTAATTCCCATCATGTAACTTCTGCTTGCTAAAATTTACAGTCCTGCCACTTTCTTCTTTGCTTGTGCAGACAGATTGCCATTGCTGTACTGGATTTAATAATTTCTTTTGTTTCTTTCTGCTGTTTTACAAGTCAAGTCCCTTATGATTTAATGTGACTACTAAATTCTGAATATGCTTGTTCTTGCAGAACTCCTGATGTGGCTTCCATGCATCAAGACTTATCACAGGATCTCAGCATTGTTGGAGAGAAATTGGAGGAATGTTTAGGGGTATGTTACCTTTATAAAACATGAAACCTTGTTGTTAGGTCGTAGGAGGAAGATGTTGGAGTTTACACTAGGCTTTTAAAAAGCAAACTCGGCTTTCTGCATGTTTTCTCCTTTGACATGGGGTTTTATAATCATAGATAACCAAGAAATTCACACTGACTAATCAGCTTCTAAAACAATGGTTCTTCAGCATGCCTTTATGCCACTTTCAAGTTGAACCTATGTCTTGTTGAGAGGATTTTTCTTTAACCATATCATGGTGTTGTTATTAGCTCAATGTTACTCATTGCATAATTATTTTTTTAAATTTTAACTTTTAAGTAGTGATGGCATGTTGCTCCATTTGTATAAACTTTGGTTATTAGGTCAGCTTTACAAATTTCTGTGCCATTCGTTTAGTTTTTGTTTGGATGGCCAAACCTATTATCTAGGTAATCTATCAAACATCCTTCGAGTTTCTCCATAGGGCAGAGTACAAAAGAACTTGGAGGAGTCCTGAGGAGTCTGAGCAAAGTGTATCCCTATTTTATAGAGATAACGGAATACATCTATGAGGCTATTTCCACTATTCTGGAAAAAGTAGGGATAAATAGATCCCAAGCATCCTCTAATCTCTCTATTCTCCTTTCATCTTCCTTCCTCGATCGTCTTAAGAAGCAACTGTCTCATCTGACAAATTGTAATACGTGTGCCGCATTCCAGCACCCAAACAGGCCCTTAAAGTTTTAGATCATCATCATCATTAGCTTTTTCAGTGGCTTCCTTATCACTTGTATCCTGGTTAAAGTTGGTGTTGGAATTTCATGTCGGGGCATGCATGTATATTTCAAAAAAAAAATTTTTAAACAACGCAGCGGAATAGAAGATTAAAACACCTTTTAATCTACATCATGTATGTATAAAATATAAAATACTAGGATTTACTTCATATGCTGAAATTGAACATATGCTGAATTTTATGCTGAAATTGAATATATAATCGGATCACATACCTGTTTCGTAATTTTTTTTTTCAAATATGGATCTAGAAGAGAATAGGTTCTCCCTTAGCCGCTCAAGTGTCCGGCCTCTATGGGTATCCACTCAGGATCAGTCTGGAACAGTCATTTTTGGTATTGATTTTTTTTTTTAAGAAAAATCAGCCTGCGAATCTGAATAAAGTTTGGATCGCGATCAACTCTTTGATTCTTTTCTTGATCTTTTCTTCTTTTGCTTTTCTTCTCTTGATTATGAAGCAATCAAGACTTAAAAACCAGCAAGCAAGATGACGCCCAAGCTCCTCTTGTGCGTGGAGATATGGGATGCCCAACACCCTTTGGGCATTGGACTTCAAGGGGAGAAGAGAGGAAGAAGAAAGAGGAGGCATGGGGAGTTTTTAAGGGAGGCATGGGGTGCTGGAATTTAATGCTAAGGAACCTTAGAGAATGCCTTTTTAAATAGACATAAGGTTTGAATCCTATTCAAAACCAAACAACCACGTAATACAAGTCCTACTTGCATTAGGAATTCTTATTCTTTCAGTTATTTGACCTCCTTTAGGAGATCATGTTGGCGCCAACTATTAGAGCCCTTGCACCCATAAATACACGCCACATGGGGCCTAGGAGATGCCCCATGTTGGTCCCACATGCCCTCTAATGGGTGAGCACGCCCAACTTGATCAATCAAGTGGTGCTCAATCAAAACTATCAAGAAAATTGATTAAGAGTTTGAACCCTTAATTCATTTGATCTAAAATCTTAGGCACTCAATAATTGGAGCCCAATGAATCTAATTCATTTAGGTTATTAGCAGATAATTAAATTTGAATTAATCTTATCAAATAAGAAATTCAAATACAAAGAGAAAATTGGGTAACCATGTGTTAGCAAGGTTATCCTGAATCCAATAGGATTTCTCTAAATCCAATTAAGACTTCATAAGCCCAATTGCTTATTTCAGATCTAATCCCTTTGTTGTGTGACCCCATAGGTTCAATTCTATCTGGTAGTAAGATATACAATGATTTTTATTATAGTATCATTGAAACTCCTTTCAATAGATCGAAATAATTCCACTCTAATTTATTAAGGATTGTCGATCCTGAACAATCCTAATGAGCTCTCACAATCCACCAGTGACACCTAGCAGTATATAGTGACAACCCAGTAGAATCGAAAAAGAACCTCAATGTGTAGTTAACATATGATTCAGTCTCTCTATCATGAGTTCCGACTAGATGGCAAGTCATGGATAAATCGTCAAACCTCATCATCAGTCATATGATAGATTCGATCAGCTCAAGTCTAATTGTGATCCTCATGGAAACTCTTTTCCATCAATCACACTGCTGTGGTCACAGACTCTTAGATTTAGCCTCTTAAATCCCATAGGACTGCTCCTCTTTATCAAGATCGATAGATTTTATCTAGATACATACCATACTCCTACAGTGGATCAACTATTGTCAACATTCACTATAAAGACTCATTGAGACTATGTTTATATGTCAGTCAAACTCTAGCAGTCTCACTGTGAGTTATTGTACCATCGTAGATCAAAGGACCATTCACACAACTGCAACATCGAGATAATCACTAATGATTGAGTAAAAATTCAAGTGATCTCTCGTATGGTCACGCTCAGTACTAGTTGTTCTTTAACAACTACTCACACTCGTTGTTCAGTGTCTCTACATTATAGATCAAAAACTTATCTATCCCGAAGGAAGAGATCTGTGCGTCAGTCTATCCGGATCAATCACCATTCTCATGATGATACTATGATCGAAAGTATTTAGGAATTATATACATGTCTCTAATTCTCAATACTTTGAAAATATGTATTGAAATGTTAATTTTATGGACAATTTAAGGATACATCATACTTGAATGAAAATAAACTTATCTTTTTATTGATCAAATCAATGAATTAAGTACAAAATTGTATCCTAGATTTATTACAATGTATCAATCTTATTGGCTTATAGGACATACATCTAACAATCTCTCACTTGGACTAAAGCCAATTGGCCACTAATCTAAGTCTCATCTTCTCAAGATGGGCTTCCATCTTTAGCTGGTTCAATTGCTTTGTCAGCGGATCTGCCACATTATCCGCAGAGTCTACTCTTTGCACCTTAATATATTTTTTTTCGAGGTAGTTCCGTATACCGCTGCTCTATATGCTTGAATTTCTGGTGAAATCTATGCTCCTTAGCGAAAGCTATGGCACCGTTATCTTTGCAGTATGTTGTCATAGCATCTAATGGTATGACATCCAGTTTTGTAATTAAAATCATATTTCATCCTACACATCTACAGCGTACTTAGCTTTCATTAATCGGTTGTTTGGAACCTTTCCAACATACCCAGCCAACATGGCATAAGAATACACCTTAATGTAGACACTCTATCATCAGCATCCATGCATCCTCTCACTCTTAACTCTGTCCATTCTTCAAAGATCAGGAATAGATCCTTAGTGCTTCTCAAGTACTTAAGGATGTATTTACAGCAATCTAGCACTCCTAGCTTGGATTCAACTGATATCCGCTCGTGATACTCAGCAATGGCTATAAAAGATCAAGTACATAGCATGGCATACTCCTATGCCTAAGAGATAGAAGTTCTCTTTTAAAGTTTTTCATGCTGAATCTCTTCAGCACTTTCTCTATGTACAGCTTTTGTGACAGGCCTAGCATCCTTTTACATCTATCTTTATAGACCTTTATTCCAAGAATATAGGATGCTTCCCTTAGGTCTTTCATGGAGAATTCTTTGGACAACCATCTTTTGACCGAGATCAGCATGCGAACATCATTCCCAATGAGAAGAATATCATCCACGTACAATACGAGAAATGTTATTGCACTCCCACTGGCTCTTTTGTATACACAAGATTTCTCTTTGTTCTTGATGAAACCAAATCATTTGATTGCATCATCAAAGCAAAGATTCCAACTCCGAGAAGCTTGCTTTAATCCGTATATGGACTTTTGCAGCTTGCAGACTCTATGATCGTCATCACCAGATGTGAAATTCAAAGGTTGCTCCATATAGATATCTTCCTCCAGATATCCATTCAGGAAAGCAATTTTCATATCTATTTGATAGATTTCATAATAAGTGGCAACAACAAGCAGAGTGCGGATGGATTTCAGCATGGCTACGGGCGAGAAGGTTTTCTAATAGTCAATATCCTTGCACTGACTATAATCTTTTACCACGAGCCTAGCTTTATAGGTCTCTACCTTACCATCAGCACCTATTTTTCTTTTGTAGATTTATTTACACCCAATGGATACTATACCCTCAAGTGGATCCACTAAGGTCCATATTTGGTTTGAGTGCATCGAGTCAATCTCTGACTTCATTGTATCTAACCATTTCTCGAAATCGATGTCAGACATCGTCTCGTTAAAAATACTAGGATCATCACCATGACCTCCATCTCCCATAAGGAACGCTTCCTCTACATCCTCTTTCAGTATACTCATGTATGTTTTAGGAGGATGAAAGATTCTACTTGATCTATGAGGTGGTAAAGGAACATCAACTATTGACTCATGAATAATGGGTTTCTGAGGATCCATAGCTCTTTGCTCTTCAAAGACCTTCTATTTGAGCTCAACTGACCTTCCACTGCCATCATCTTAGATAAATTACTTTTTTAGGAATATGGCATTCCGACTCATAATCACATTGTGATCTTGTAAAAAATAGTTGTATCCTATTGATTCTTTTAGATATTTTATAAAACGAGCTATTACAGATCTATCCTCTAATTTATCAGTCATCTATCTCTTGACATAGGTCGGACATCTCCAAGTCTTTAGATAATCTAGACTCGACTTCTTACTGTGCCATATCTCATATGGTGTGGTAGGAACGGATTTTGATGGAACCCTATTCAATAGGTGAATTACAGTTAATAAGGCATGTCCCCAAAGATATAAAGGTAAATCAGTGAAGCTCATCATGGATCTGACCATATCTAATAAGGTCCTATTCCTTCTTTCGGATACTCCGTTGAGTTGAGGTATTCCGAAAAGAGTCCATTGAGAGATTATGCTGTTGTCCTTAAGATATTTCAGAAATTCTCGACTAAGGTATTCACCTCCTCAATCAGATCGAAGAACCTTAATGGGTTTATCTATTTGTTTTTCTACTTCATTTCTAAATTTTTTGAACCTTTCAAAGGCTTCATATTTGTGTTTCATCAGATATACATCTGTACCGAGATAAATCATCGATAAAGGTGATAAAGTAGCCATAACCACCCCTGATCTGCACATCAAATGTCCCACACACATCGGTATGTACCAGGATAAGTAACTCAGTGGCCCTTTCCTTATATTCTACAAAAGATAACTTGGTCATTTTTCTTCAAAGACAAGATTTACACATTGGGTACAATTCTGAACCAAGAGAGCCAAGGATCCCATCTTTTTTCAGTTTGTTTATCCTGTCCTCTCTAATATGGCTTAGTCTATGATGCCACAAGTATTTTTGGTTAATTTTATCTCTGCATCTCTTTTGACCTACGACACTCACTATTTGCTCGTTCAAATTCACATTCGCATCAATATGCAAGTGATATAGACTGTCAATTTAAAGACCTTGTGCAATTAATTTATTTCATAAATAAATAGAATAAAAATCTTTATTGAAATTAAATTCAAAACCATCCTGTGCTAGCACAGACATGGAAATCAAATTCCGACTAGCTACAGGAACAAAATAACAGTCTTTTAAATCTAATTTAAATTCCGATGGTAATCGAAGAGGATAAGTGCCAACGGCTTTTACAGTAACTTTTGCTCCATTGCTGATCCAAAGGATCATATCACCTTTTCTCAACCTTCTACTTTCTATTAGATCCTGCATTGAGGTAAATATGAGCACTCGAACCAAAGTCCAATATCCAACTAGAAGTAGAAGAAACCGTAAGATTAGATTTAATTACGAGCATACTTTTTGAAGATTTATCACCCTTTTTGATCTTTAGGCTCTTCAGGTAAAGTGGACAATTCCTCTTTCAGTGATCTTCAGCATCACAGTGGAAACACTTTTCCTTTGCTTCAGCCTTTTTTGGAACATCCTTCTTTGGCTTGCTCTCTTTCTTCTGCTTCTTAGCAGATTTTTTCTTGTTCTTCCAACCAGACTTTCTCTTGGTCGAAGAAGTTTGCTCCACAGCGAGAACAGTGTCCGTTGAACTCTTTAAGGTTCTCTCCATAGTGATCAACATGTTGACTAGTTCGGGTATCGTGCAATCAAGTTTGTTCATATGAAAATTTACAATAAATTGACTATATGAATTAGTAAGAGATTGAATGATCAAATCCATCTGCAATTCCTTCTGCATATCAAGTTCGAGCTTTTCAAGCTCCTCGATATCTTTGATTATTGTCATACGTGCTCATGGACTGACTATCCTTCATGCATCTTCAGATTGAAGAGTCTTTTGGATACTTCGAAGCGTGCTGTACGGCTCTGCTCACCATACAACTTTTATAGGTGAGTGATCATAGCCTTGGCAGTGGGCATATGCTCATGCTGGCTTTGCAACTCATTTGTCATGAATGTCAATATATAGCACTTGACCCGACTATTTTCATCCATCCATTTTTCATAAGCAGTTCTTTGCTCTGCAGTAGGATGGTTTGGTAACACTTGGGGTTCCTGGTCGAGTACATAATTTTTCAGAAGTCATGACAATCTTGAGGTTTCTTAACCAGTCTTTATAGTTTGTTCCAGTCAAACGATTGGATTCAAAGATGCAGACTAGAGGGTTTGAGGCCGACATTATTTAACTGTGAGAGTAGAGATTTAAGTTAGACTTTTGTACTTTAAATTTATATTTACTTCTAGGGACTTTAAGATGCAAATAATAATTTTCACTAATTTTTCGAATCCCTCCACTCCCCGGATGGGAAAAAAAATTCTGACATGATAAAATTAGATTCCTAGTGGGTGTTGCGGTCCCACCGATGCCATGTACCTCACCTAACAGTTATTGATAACACGTACACCGATACGTGGACAACTCTTTGTCCAGATGTTTTTCTAAGCATGTTGCAGCAACTTAGTCTCTAAGTCATATGGGCTCATCTAACAGTTATTGATCACACTCTTTAGTTAAGCTCAACCCACCGTTCACAAGCAGATGCAAGGACGTCATTGGATCCCTCACCTAACAGTTATTGAGTCCAACCCCATCCTTATCTGGAGCAATTCTTTGCTAATAGAGTGGTTGTGTGTTTTCGGTGCAATTGAACCACTGTGACCAACCGAGAATAATCAACACCAATAGCACGCCCGCACATCTACAACGGTGGAAGATCTATGGACTTAATATTTATAGAGAAGTTTAGGTTTATGTCTCATCTAATTAGTCATTATATAACCAATCTAATTGGCATGCGCTAAACCAAACCGCCAAGCAACCTTATTCAGGATCAATCTTCCAAATTGGTCAGGTAAGTAGAGATCGGTGGGGGTTCCTCCGTTGTTTTTCTTAGACACCAATAGATCAATTGATCTAAATAGGTTAGCTTAAGCGAATCAGGCTCAAGCCATTCAGTCGAATTAGGTCTTTAAGTTAATCGATTCTACACATGGGGTTTAATTTATTTTATCAACAACAATTGCATGATCTTATAATTTAATTGACCTAGCCCTAATCAACATTTGATTTGTTTTGATCAATTACTTAATCGAATTAAATCCATTGTGTTCAAATCAAAAAATCCTAGATGCAATCTGATTACATGATCTAATTTTGATTCTCTCATGACCAAAATCCTCATGCACAAACATAAATTTCAGATCTCAAAACTAAATTTCATATCTAAATTTTCTGCATGAAAGATAAGTTTTAAATCATGAAACTAATTTTCAGATTTAACATACAAGTATATATCTCATATATGTATGTAAAATTCAGATCTAAACAAAAATTAAGTTCATAACATGATGTCATATATCTCATATACAAATCATGAATCATATTGAAAATAATTTTCAGACCTAAATATGTAATCACATATTTTATATATGAATCATAAATCAGGTCAAATTAATTTTCAGATTTATGCATGCATCTTCATATCACATAAACATAAACTAGAAACCATTCTAGAACAAAATTTAGATTTATGCATGCTTTCATATATCAACTATATGATCTGAAAATTAAATTTAAAATAGATTTCAGATTCAAAGCAATCATCTATACATCTCATGTATCAAGAAAAATTAGATTTTGAATCTCCTTTCAAAATATGTATGTCAATTTCATGCATATGAAACTCGTGGCTCTGATACCATTGTTGGAATTTCATGTCGGGACATGTATGTATGTTTAAATTTTTTTTTTCTAAATAACGTTGTGGAATAGAAGATTAAAATACCTTTTAATCTACATCATACATGCATAAAACATAAAATACTAGGATCTACTTCATATGCTGAAATTGAACACATGCTAAATTTTATGCGGAAATTGAATATGTGATCAGACCACATACCTGTTTTGCAATATTTTTCTTTAAATTTGGATCTAAAAGAGAATAGGTTCTCTCTTAGCCACACAAGTGTTCGGCCTTTACAGGTATCCACTCAGGATCAGTCTGGAATAGTCTTCTTTGGTATTGATTTTTCTTCTCTAAGAAAAATCAGCCTGCGAATCTGAACAAAGCCTGTATGACGATCAACTCTTTGATCCTTTTCTTGATCTTTTCTTCTCTTCTTCTCTTGCTTTTCTTTCCTTGATTATGAAGCAATCAAGGCTTGGAAACCAGCAAGCAAGAGGATGCCCAAGCTCCTCTTGGGCGTGGAGATATGGGACGCCCAACACTCTTTGGGCGTTGGACTTCAAGGGGAGAAGAGAGGAAAAAGAAAGAGGAGGTGTGGGGAGTTTCTAAGGGAGGCGTGGGGCATTGGAATTTAATGCTAAGGAACCTTAGAGAAGGCCTCTTTAAATAGGCATAAGGTTTGAATCCTATACAAAATCAAACAACCACTTAATACAAGTCTTACTTGCATTAGGAATCTTTATTCCTTTAGTTATTTGATCTCCTTTAGGAGATCATGTTGGTGCCAACTATTGGAGCCCTTGCACCCATAAATACACATGCCACATGGGGCCTAGGGGACGCCCTATGCTGGTCCCACATACCCTTTAATGGGTGGGCACGCCCAACTTGATCAAATCAAGTGGCGCTCAATCAAAACTATTAAGAAAATTGATTAAAAATTTGAATCCTTAATTCATTTGATCCAAAATCCTAGGCATCCAACAATTAGAGCCCAATGAATCTAATTCATTTAGATTATTAGCAGGTAATTAAATTTGAATTAATCTTATCAAATAAGAAATTCAAACACAGAGAGAAAATTGGGTCCAACCATGTGCTAGCAAGTTTATCCTAAATCCAATAGGATTTTTCTAAATCCAATTGAGACTTCATAAGTCCAATTGCTTATTCCAGGTCTAATCTTTTTGTTGTATGACCCCATAGGTTCAATTCTATCTGATAGTGAGATATACAATGATCTTTATCATAGTATCATTGAAATTTCTTTCAATGGATCGGAACAGTTCCACTATAACTCATCAAGGATTATCGATCTTGAACAATCCTAATGAGCTCTCACAATCCACCAGTGATACCTAATAGTATGTAGTGGCAACCCAGTAGAATCGAAAAAGAACCTTAAGGTGTAGTTAACATATGATTCAGTCCCTCTATCGTGAGTCCCGACTAGATGACAGATCATGGATAAATCGTCAAACTTCATCATCAGTCATATGATAGATTCGATTAGCTCAAGTCTAATTGTGATCCTCATAGAAACTCTTTTCCATCAATCACACTGCTGTGATCACAGACTTTTGGACTTAGCCTCTCAAATCTCATAGGACTACTCCTCTCTATCAAGATCGATAGATTTCATCTAGATGCGTATCCTACTCCTAGAGTGGACCAACTGTCGCCAACGTCCACTACAACGACTTATTGAGATCATGTTTATGTGTCAGTCAAACTCCAGCAGCCTCACTGTGAGTAGTCGTACCATCGCAGGTTAAAGGATCATTCACACAACTACAGCATCGAGATAATCACTGATGATTGAGTAGAAATCTCAAGTGATCTCTTGTGTGGTCACGCTCAGTACTAGTTGTTTTCTAATAATTACCCATACTTATCGCTCAGTATCTCTACACTGTAGATCAGAGACTCATCTACTCCGAAGAAAACGATCTGTGCGCCGATCTATCTGGATTGATCACTATCCTTATAATGATACTATGATCGGGAGCATTTAGAAATTTTATACATGTCTCTAATTCTCAATACTTTGAGAATATGTATTAAAATGTTAGTTCCATGGACGATTCAAGAACACATCACAATTGAATAAAAACAAACTTGCCTTTTTATTGATCAAATCAATGAATTAAATACAAAATTGTGTCCTAGATTTATTATAATATGTCAGCCATATTGACTTCTAGGACATATATCTAACAGTTGGGCCCTATTTTTTTCTTGCACATGACCATAGCACCTCAATTAAGTTAGCCATTTTCTGCAAGGAAATAACAACTTCTGAATTGTTGGTTGTAATGGTATTTCATATTTGCTGATATCTTAGTGATATTCTCTAATATTATCTGAGTTTATTTGATATCAGATTCGTAATACTACCTTAAGGATGAGAGAACTTGTTGTTGAGGTATGTGATATTGTTGCAAAACGTGGAGCTCGTTTGGCTGGTGCTGCTATAGTAGGGATCCTGAAGAAGCTTGAAAGGGATGGAACCGATAAGAAGAGTGTGGTCATGGTGGAGGGAGGGCTCTACGAACATTACCGACTGTTCAGAGCATATTTGCATGATGGAGTGAAGATGATGCTTCATGGAAGAAATTTGGACAATGTTATTATCGAGCATTTGGGCGATGGTTCTGTAATTGGAGCTGCATTGCTTGCTGCTTCAAACTCCTGACATGTAAGGAACTCCTGAATCCTGATACATGGTAATCTTTTCATTTTTCATTTTATGTATTTTGGAACATCCTTGATCTTAAGTTGTTCTTATTTTTCAAGAAAAATTTCCCATTGTGTTTATTTATGATTTTCTGGAGATTTAAACATATTCTAGTGCAAATGACAGTGAGGCCTTTCTCCAAAACACTGCCATTATATGCAAGTCATGTGACATGTTGCTCTCTCCAAGTTCTGCCAGTTCTAATGAGTTTAGAGAAGTCTTCGGCTTGATGTCCTCTTTGCTAAATGTGATCTGAAAGACCCATCTCTCTGATAGGATTACTGTCACAGTTATATAATGACAGATTTGGGTACATTCTGCTTGATTTCAACCTACAACGTAATTTTCCAACCTCATGTGCAATTCATGGCCGTATGCAGGCTTCAGCATAACCGGTTTTTGTTGTATAGCTAGGTTACATGTTGCTGTTATTGCAACAACTTTAGTTCTTCGCTGCCGTTTGGTTGCACACGTGAATTATTTGTGTGGCTCCTGCTATAATGCTTAATTGATTGTAAGTAATTTCAGCATCAACTTGTCCTTCCATATGACCAAGTTAATGCAACTGAGGTTTTTTATGAAGTTCTAGTTCCACGGTTTGCACCAACGAAAGCCCAAGCAAGAAGACGAACTTGATCACTCATTTCAACTAGCGTTACAACATATCCATTACCTGTAATCAAACCAGTATATCCATTCATGAACCTGAAGTGTGATGGAGGTGACCATTTCATCTCTCTCTCTCTCTCTCTGTGATAAAGCAGAACATTCGTACAAGTCTAGTTTGAATACAACCAAGAGGATCAGAAAATAAATTATCATGGCATAGACACACAATCTGCTTTTTTTTTTTTTTTTTTGTCCCATGGTCGACGTCAGTTGTATGGTGATGCATGCTGTTTCTGCCACGGACCCTTTTGGAACAACTGCATTTCTCAGCAGCAGCATGCGTGTTGCATTTTCGTTCTCCTTCTGAAAAGGTCAGGATCTGAATCAGGGATCCTTGTGGCGCACGCTTAAGCACTTTCAGAAGTGGTCCACTGCAAGCTTAGGGAAAGCATCATAAGATTGGGTCCAGGGTCAGGATGGATGGCTTGATCTAACTATCACATGGAACTGCTGAGGAAAAGTTCAGCGGCGTTAAGCTATAAGTTCGTTTGAGGTACGTGAAGGCTGATCATTTCAGCTTTTATCAGCTATCTCAGGAGAAATGATGCCAAGTTGAACTGACTTTTTGGTTTATGTAGTTTAACGTACAAGGCTGAAAAATTCTTGAAGGATTAAGATATTATATTGTCTTAATACCTTGGCCTAATTATACTGACCGGGATATCAACATTATCCTTGTGGACATCATACTGGGTAATATACTCATATCTCGATTAACACTGGCTTAGGCAAATTACAACCAATGTCTTGCGTTACATTATGTGGCACAAGGTGCCCAAACCACTTCAAACTGATCCCTTGTCTGAGATGAAAGCTGTAAGCCAAAAAGGTTTCTTTATTTCTTCCTTTATTAATCACTTCATGGCATCCATGATGCAAACTTAAAAATCATTGTCAACAAATGGATGTCCATTGATATGGCTTGGATTGGCCATCCATAAAATCCCATCTGACAGCTCAGCCATCAACCAAATGATGGTACATATTCAGCAAGATTAATGGTCAAGGAAATCTGTGAACAATCAGCATGATCGATTAGATGTATCCAAAAAGAAATTTCATAATTGACGAGATCAACAGGTAAGAAAAGCGTCCGACAATTTTCTACTTGAAGAAGAATATCCTAACCATTCTAATCCATGAATATAGAAAGAGCTCAACTACTCATCTATGATCAGCACGATCCTAACCATTTAGATGGGGACCTCGAGGTATGATGAGAAATCTGAATATCATATTCTTATACTTCTATATCTTTTTGTTTCTTCTTGAAACTCCATCTGACCTAAACATCAGAAGATCCCCCAGCCAGATACATTACCGTGACCTCTTGATTGTTTTCTATAGTTGTAGAACAACTTCAACACCATGCTCCGCTCCAACTCAATTGAGTAGAGCAGCTCATTCATCAGTTCGTTCATCCGTCAGGTCGGGTTTTGAATGGCAACATCAATGATTCTAGTTGATCTAGCATTGAACAGTACTGAAGAGCAGCCCAACAGTCTGGGGAATCTGGCTACTCTCAAACTGCTAAAAAGTGGGTAGCACGTAAATTGTGAGCAATGGTCCATTTCATCCAAGAGCAGGAGGTGGCTGGAATGATTGTTTCCTGAAGGGCGGTAGTTGGTGACGGGTCAGTCATAGAACCAAAGTTTGGTCATGTGGTGGTTGGCATCCGAGACCCTTAGACGATCACACCACCATTAGAGACGCAAACCTGGTTCCCAAAGCTAGCTTCTTAATGTCAATAATGATACATGCAACATGTACACTAATTTAACCACCTAGGTGCGGTTAATTAATTTGATTAGAGCGATAGCAGCACGCATTTCCAATTTCTACTATCTTCAAAGCAAATAAAGTCAACTTATTCGTAGAATAAAATAATAACATTGAGAGAATCTTGCTTCCAATTTCCTCAAACTCACATGTTGCTTTCCCTGGAACCAATTGTCGGGATATTAAACAAAGCATCTTTTATCCCGAAGTTTGTAACGTAAGTATTAAAGTTCTGTGATAAAGGCTTGATGGCTAGCTCGGTGCTGTCCTATTTCTAGTAACAATGTTATCCAAGTTCATGATATTTTGTATGTGTATACATGATATAGATTCAATGATTTATTTATGTCATGATTTTAAGAATAAGAATTCATGATTTATGCGAGATTGACTCGCAAATTATATAAAATCTGATAGCCATCTTAGTAGAGTGCCATCCCATTGAGTATGGAAAGCCATGGACCAAAGAGGGCTCTTTCAAATTGATTCATTGTTTAACGAAAAATACAACCGAAGTCTTGCCTCTCTTGAACGACTCTCTTTTTGTTAAACCATCACCCAGTTATGGCTATTTTGTTGGACATGCTAATGCTATAACTACTCGGCTTCTGCCTTGTAATTCATCACAAAAAAAGGAAAAACCAAACGTCTTCACATGATTAAATATATATATATAAATACATCACAGATCTTATACGCTGTATTTTTTATAAATTTATCAAACTTTTAATTATTCAAATTCTTCCTCAACTTGTGGCACATTTTTTGAAAAAAAAAAAAAAAAAACTGAAACTTTGCCCCTTCCTCGCCAAAGTAGTCGGTGGATGCAAAAACCGGTGATTAGGCTTCGTTTCAAATGGGGTCATCTCGTCATTTCCTCTCTAAAGAAGAGAAGGCTGGGCTCCTGGGGGACCACTGTAACATTTACTGGTGGAGGTGATCCAGAATAAAAACTTTGGGTTCAGATCTTTATTGCACGAGAGAGAGAGAGAAGCAGGCCTTCTCTGGGCTCCTTTCATGCCGCTATCATCACGGCCAACTGCGGGACCAAATTTGACCGCCACTTCAAAGGAATCATGGCTTCCTTACCTTCCACTCTTTTTATTGACTAACCACCTGCATTCCTACTGCTTCTTGAACTACTATAAACTGCACCAAAAGGAAATCAAGATGGTGACAAAAGCTAGTAAGAAGATTCCCAAATGAATCAGAACAAACCATAATTGGTCGTCTGAATGTATCACAGCCCATTAAGAACTTAATTGGCTCACAGCCTTCAGAACATCTAATAGCTTGATTTCTATGCTTCTCAATTTGTTTGGTCTTTAAATTTCTTTGGTTGGAATGGGAAACTGTATGGTGTCCTTGGTAGCTTCTCAATTTTAACTTTTCTCATCTTCATCTAAACTAGTGCATACAATGCTTATTGTAATTATATTGGTGACTCATACATAAACCTATATCTAATAAGCTATCCACTTACACAACCTATATGAATATCCCATGCATAGGATCTTATTAAGCTCTACTCCGGCAAATTCTTGTCGTGGCTTAATCCAAGCAACCAATATTCTAGCTTGTTTTTAACATCAAGTGCATGAATTACATGGAAGCATTTTGAAAACATCCACATTTCAACCATATTTGTACGAATTGTACAAGCATACATGCGTAGCATACCTTGCAAAGACTCCTTACCTTTCATAGTTGTAGGATGATCCTAATTAATACGTACACATCCTAGCTAGTCCAGAATTCACATCTTACTTGAGGCAAAGGAACAAAAGTAGCACCATCTAAAAATAAGAATTGCATCAAATAATATTTCTCGGATAATCACAGCCATCCATACTACCCTTTATGTGCAGCATGCAAATCATACTCCATCTCTATTTAGCATCCATCTCATGTATGACCAAGGTCCATACATCAAGGAAGTGTGGTGGTACTTTCGGTAGCTTCTTCTGCATGCTTTTGCGTGTCTTGACATCACTCATCCAATTATTTTTTCACAGTTAAATCAGTAAGGTTTCAAGGATAAGGAAAAGCCCTAGGGCACTATAATACGAAGCCCAAGGACTAGAGCTAGGACCTCTCTACTAGTCATTACTTCTCTGTATCCCATTTTAATAATGGTCCCCAACTCTAGAAGGATAAAGGAAGTATCCCTACAAGTAAAGCTGTAAAACACTCCAAACCAAATTAAATCTAAAATCCCGTTGGTAGTCCACCACCAGACTCCATTGATAGCCGTTACCTGAGAAAGCCTGAGACCAACCTGCTCCAAAACATTAATTTCCACTCATTTACACACGCACAGTAGGAGTAGCTGAAAACTGTAGCTTCCATCTTCCCTATCCCTGCTATCCCATTCAACCATATCTCCAATCTCTCTCCGTTTTAGCCCACCGGCTAAGCCATGCAGCACGTGCTGAAGTAAATGGCCCCGCCAATCCCGTGTCCATCGTATCCCAAGGATACCATATTCGCCCAGACACCATATTCGCATCCAAGTCCGATGGCCTTTCAAGTCCAAACGATAAACACACGCCATTATTTTTACCTCATGAATAGATATCTATTATTGTTTATTCGATACATGTATCTATCACTAAAAAACGAGTGTAATTATATCCGTAAACTTGCTTTTGCGATTTTTATTTTTAAAAGATTTTTTGGCGCGGCCGTTCTCGATCGGATAATGGGGAAAAAACAAAGGGACAAAAAAGGCGCGAGTAAGAAAACGAAACGCGACAAAAAAAACCCCAAAAATAACCCAGATAACACCACCATAAACAACCCCCCCCCCCCGGCCTTCTCCTCGAGAGAACGAAGCAAACCACACACTCTCTCCTCTCGCTACTTAGAAGAAGCGGAGGAAACGACGAAGAAACGGAACAAAGAAAATGCGATTGCTGTGTCTTCTCCTCTTCCTCTTCCTCGCTGCCCTTCGACCTTCCGCCGCCGCCTCCGGCGGAGGAAGGGTGGGGGAGCACCGCGCGCTCCTCGACCTCAAGGCGGCGCTCGGCGACCCCTCCGGCGCCCTCGCTGGCTGGGACGCCGCCGCCGACCACTGCCAAGCCTGGGTCGGCGTCGCCTGTGACGCCGCCGGCCGCGTCGTCTCCCTCAACATCTCCAACCTCAACCTCTCCGGCCCTCTCCCCCCTGCCGTCTCCCGCCTCCGTTCCCTCCTTCGCCTCTCCACCGCCGCCAACCAGCTCTCCGGCCCCATACCGCCTGAGCTCTCCCTTCTTTCCGGCCTTCGTTTTCTCAATCTCTCCAATAACGCCTTCAATGAGACCTTTCCCTCCGCCCTCTCCCGCCTCAAGAACCTCCACGTCCTCGACCTCTACAACAACAACCTCACCGGCGTCCTCCCTCTCGAGGTGGCGGAGCTCCCCGCCCTCCGCCACCTCCACCTTGGCGGCAACTTCTTCTCCGGTGCCATCCCGCCGGAGTACGGCCGTTGGGAGCATCTCGAGTACCTCGCCGTTTCTGGCAACGAGCTCGGAGGCCCCATCCCGCCGGAGCTTGGCAACGTCACCACCCTCCGAGAGCTCTACATCGGCTACTTCAACAGCTTCCAGGGCAGCCTCCCGGCGGCCATCGGCAACATCACCGCCCTCGTCCGCCTTGACGCCGCCAACTGCGGCCTCTCGGGCAAGATTCCTCCGGAGATTGGTAACCTCCAGAACCTGGACACACTGTTCCTCCAGGTGAACGGTCTCTCGGGGGGGATCACGCCGGAGCTCGGCATGCTCCGGAGCCTCAAGTCCATGGATCTCTCCAACAACGCCCTCACCGGCGAGATCCCAAGGACCTTCGCCGAGCTCAAGAATCTCACCCTTCTCAACCTCTTCCGCAACAGGCTCCATGGCGCCATCCCGGACCTAATCGGAGATCTTCCGAGGCTGGAGGTGCTCCAGCTCTGGGAGAACAACTTCACCGGCGAGATTCCCCGCCGGCTCGGTACGAACGGCCGCCTCCAGCTCCTCGACCTCTCTTCCAATAAGCTCACCGGCTCCCTCCCTCCGAATCTCTGCTCCGGCAACAATCTCCAAGTACTAATCGCCCTCGGGAACTTCCTCTTCGGATCCATCCCGGAATCCCTCGGCCGGTGTAAATCCCTCAGTCGGATCCGGATGGGGGAGAACTACCTCAATGGATCGATCCCCAGTGGCCTCTTCAGCTTGCCGAATCTCGCACAGGTCGAGCTCCAGGACAACCTTCTCACCGGCGGCTTCCCGGAGACCGCCGGCTCCTCGATCTCGTCGACGCTCGGCCAGATCAGCCTCTCCAACAATCGCCTCTCCGGCGCTCTCCCTCCATCCATCGGGAAATTCTCCGGCGTCCAGAAGCTCCTCCTCAACCAGAACCAGTTCTCCGGCCGCATCCCCCTGGAGATCGGGAGGCTGCAGCAGCTCTCCAAGATGGACTTCAGCGGCAACCGGTTCTCCGGCCCAATCACTCCGGAGATCCGCAAGTGCAAACTTCTAACATTCGTCGATCTCAGCCGGAATAATCTCTCCGGCGAGATCCCGGCGGAGATCACCGGAATGAGGATCCTGAATTACCTCAACTTGTCAAGGAACCATCTTGAGGGCGAGATTCCGGCATCCATTTCCACAATGCAGAGCTTGACTGCCGTGGATTTCTCCTACAACAACCTCTCCGGCCTGGTGCCGGGCACCGGCCAGTTCAGCTACTTCAATGCCACATCCTTCGTCGGCAACCCCGATCTCTGCGGCCCCTATCTCGGGCCTTGCCTGCCCGGAATTCCTGATGGCTCGCGTCCATCTCATTCGAAAGGTTCCCTCTCCTCTTCCTTCAAGCTCTTACTTGTCATTGGCCTACTCCTCTGTTCCATTGCCTTCGCCATTGCCGCCATCATCAAAGCTCGGTCTTTGAAGAAGGCCAGCGAAGCTCGAGCATGGAAGCTGACAGCTTTCCAGCGGCTCGATTTCACCTGCGATGATGTTTTGAATTGTTTGAAGGAGGAGAACATCATTGGGAAAGGAGGGGCCGGCATTGTCTACAAGGGTGTGATGCCCAACGGCGACCAGGTGGCCGTGAAGCGGCTCCCGGCGATGAGCCGGGGTTCATCACATGACCACGGGTTTTCTGCGGAGATCCAGACTCTTGGCAGGATCCGGCATCGGCACATTGTGAGACTGCTGGGCTTCTGTTCCAACCACGAAACCAAGCTATTGGTTTATGAGTATATGCCAAATGGGAGCCTTGGAGAGGTTCTCCACGGGAAGAAAGGAGGCCATTTGCAGTGGGACACAAGGTATAAGATTGCTGTGGAAGCCGCGAAGGGCCTCTGCTATCTCCACCATGATTGCTCTCCTTTGATCCTCCACCGTGATGTGAAGTCGAACAATATCCTTCTGGATTCAGATTTTGAAGCCCATGTTGCTGATTTCGGGCTCGCCAAGTTCCTGCAGGACTCCGGTACTTCAGAGTGCATGTCAGCTATCGCTGGCTCTTATGGATATATTGCTCCAGGTATTCCCTTTCATCCTTTATATTAAGATTCTTAGTTGAGCTGCTGGGTCTTCATTTTATTTGGGTGCAAGATTCATACAGTGATTGCTTTGTTAATGGAAGGGTAGGTTTTTAGTAAGGATAAGATGGCCTGTGTGCTTGAAAGTGTTCCCTCTTACCTCGGTCCCCTTTGTTTCTGTTCTACTTCTGTTAATGTTATAGTGATGGTCCTTTCATCTTGGTAAAAGTTGGCTAATACTTGTTCTTAGTAAACTTCAGCTCATGCATGTGGAATTTTTAGCGTGTCCTTTGTTCTTTCTCCTCGTTAATCTGTTTCGTAACCCAACTGCAAATAAAACATTGGCTATCTGGAACCATCTTTGAGTATGTCACTTGTTTCCCTCTGTTATGTTCTAGTTTTCAGGTGAACTAATCCGGCCTTTGGTACCAGTAAAAATGAATAACTCAAATGAAATTAACCATAAACCATTCCAATAGAGTCACCGGTCTCATTTTATTTCTGTTCTACTTCTGCTATGTGACAGTAATTAGTAAAATTTCAGCAATTCGTATGAACTTGTTAAGTGGAATTATATTATTATTATTATTATTATTATTATTATTATTATTTTGATGGAAGTTGGCATGAAATTTTTAAGGTTTCTACTTTATAGTAATTAAATTTTTTGTCATCTGGATGTACAGAATACGCCTACACCCTGAAGGTGGATGAGAAGAGCGATGTTTACAGCTTCGGAGTGGTTCTCCTAGAACTCATAAGCGGACGAAAGCCTGTTGGGGAATTTGGAGATGGTGTTGACATTGTCCAATGGGTGAGGAAGATGACAGATTCTAACAAGGAGGCAGTGTCTGAAATCCTGGACCCCAGGCTTTCTACAGTGCCCCTTCAGGAAGTGATTCATGTCTTCCACGTGGCAATGCTGTGCGTTGAAGAACAGAGCGTCGAGCGCCCTACTATGAGGGAAGTCGTTCAGATCCTCGCCGAGTTCCCCAAGCCAAAACCAGGAGAGGACTCATCAGCAAATGAAGGATCCGTACCGCCACCACCTGTGCCTGTGGAAGAAACATCCAGCAAGGAAACCAAGGAGGACCAGCAGCAGCAGCAGCAGCAGCAACCAGCTCTACAGTCACCGCCACCTGATCTCCTTAGTATTTGAAGTCTTAGGCTTTTTTTTTTTTTCTTTGTGCTTTCTTTTGCTTGATCTACGGCTGTAGGATAGGCTTAAGTTGTTAGACTTCCTGTACAGCTGAATTGGATGGGCTATGCTTTGTTCACTTTTTTCACTTGCTGTTGCTGCTGCTGCTCAATCTCCGGAAACATCAAAGGTGATGGTGTCAGGGTTCTTTCACTAGTAAATGAGAGGCAGGAAACATACACCAAAGCTGATGCGGGATGGTATTGAAATCTGTGTGGCTCGGTCAGTAAATTTAATTGATATGGATGCGTATAGATTGAAGAGTGGCAGAGAGAAGAAGGTGTCTGACTTTCTCGGTTCCCAAGGTTTCGTTCACCAGCGTGACTGGTGACTCGAGAAGGTATGCAGGAGTAAATGAAAAGAGGGCAGGTGCCTGCGCTTTTTAGAAGTCAACCGTTCCAAATCTACTCGATACCTTTAAAATTATCAGTTAACTATTGAAGCTGATCCGTAGCCAGAGGTTTTGACAGGTGAGAAGAACCCTTGTGGAAGCTGAAGTAGATAACGGTTAATTTTGGTTATCTAATGAAGGTTCTTTCACTAGTATCATCTGAGTGAACTTTGTCATCTGTTTCAAGGTCTCTTGTTTATTTGTTTTGACGTAAATAATCCAGGTAACTGAAAAGAACTGGTTCCTGGATGCGATTACACAGGTTCATTGGCATTTGTTGTGCTTATGATTAGAGTAAATTTATAGCGCTTTTCTTTTGATGGTGCAACGCAGAAGAAAACGTGAGGGACAATAGGTACAAAATAATATGATAAATGATATGATAGAAGAAATATAGAGTTAGAAAATGTTACTATGTTGTTCAGTGTTGCTCTAGAATAAAAATCGTATGGAGCACGCACTGGAGAAGAAAATATGACGTGGGCTTCATATTTTGCCACGTCTCCTCTAATATCTATCTTTAAAAAAAAAATCAAAAATTATAGGCTTCTCCTGTTAATGAAGTCATTGGTCCTGTAATTAAAAAAATAGTGACAAAGAATGAAAGGAAATTGGACGTACAACATCCTTATCAGGACTCTTTATCCATCTTTTTTCCATCAAGCCATCTTTCCTATCTTTGAGTTCTTTTTTCCTTTTTTTTATGTTTGCCTCCTCCAAATCTCTCTTTTTTCTCTGAATTTTTTTTACATCTGAATTCTTAAAATCTAAAAAATGATATATATATATAATTTTTTATATTAAAAAAAATTAGAAAATTATGCATCTTATATTGATACCGATGAATATTATATTTTAAAATTTATTTATAGATTTATCTAAAAATATGTATTAGTTTGCTAGATGATGAATTTATTTAGTGTATTCATCTATCTATATAATATATTTTAGTAAAAAGCATGTTTTGAAATGTGTATTAATTTACTTGGAGGTATATATATAAGATCAACACTGAGTGTGTATCAAAGATAATTATATAATATATTAGAAAGTCAACAAGTATATATCATCTAATAATGCAATATATATTGATGCACATGATTTTCTAGAAAGTTTATATGAATTTGCTTATAAGTATGTATTGGATTGTCCAATGAATAATTTAGGAAGCATGTATTATTTGGCCATATATTATATATTGATGAACATCATATTCTAAAAATTATATATTAATTTATTTAAAAATATATATTGATTTAGTAGATGATTAATTTGTTTGGTACGTATCGTATGGCTATACAGTATATATCGATAAAAAAATATTTTGAAAATAAAAAAAAATGTCATGTATGAATTTTTTTATTTTTTTATTTTTTAATCACAAGACTAACAACTCTCTTAATAGGAGTTTCTGATTCTCGAGTTTTTTTTTGAGATGAGTACTAAGAAAAACATAGCAAAATAAGAAATTCATCCCATATTCCCTTCTTTGATGCTCACCAGATATGATTTTTGTTCATTGTCGTCTTTCCTGGTAGCTCTTGGGCATAGAATTAATTTGGGAAACATTGGAGACACCACCCAATACTGATGAACATTTTAAATAATGCAAAAAGACCTAAAGGGGTATTTGGTTGGAAGAGTTAAGACTAAGAATGGAAATAAAAATAGATGACTTACATTGTAACTATTTGGCTAACAAGTCCCATTCCGATTTCAATTTCAGAATAGAATGGGAATGGCTAAACCCTTCTAAAAACTAATCACGTCTTTCTTCTAAGGATTTAAATCTCCATTCCAATTTTGATTCTAATTCTGATCACAAACCAAATATTTTGAGAGATATAGTCATTCCAGTTCTCATTCCAATCTATTTCTATTCAGATGTTGGTTGCAAATCAAACACCTCCTAAATCTATGTCCGTGAGAGAGAGTGGATATGTGGGGGATTTATTTATGATTTTTACAAGCACCCTATTAAGTATGAATTTTTTTCAATTCGAGATATTAATTTATATTAATATTAGGCATCCATTGATATAATAAACACAAAATATTGGCCTTTGTTATCTCAATCATTATAAACCTAAATAATCGGAAATATTGGTTGATATCATATATTGCCAGATATTTTTTAAACGTTCCCCCAGTATCCAATGACGGTGGAATCAACAATGGCCGGCAAAGGTGAGTGATGGGGAGAAAAAAAAACAGAGAATGATGGCAGTGACTGGGCGGAGGGCCAGAAGAGACCAGGCCGAAGAGAAAGAGGGCAGGAGAAAGTGATATATCGAGGGACACAATCATGGAGAAGGAAAAATAAAAAAAAATATTTTATTTTAAGCCTATTCTGCCCATTAATCTAGATTTGGAATAGTATTAGACATCATCCGATCATCCGATCTGGTCGAGATAAATTGGTGTCAATTTGTTTCAATACCGGCTCCCGACTAATATGACTACAATATCATTTTTTTTCAAAAAAAAAAAAATACTTTGATATTTGGTTAATGTGGTTTATCTACAATCTTTCTTTCTTTGCTACTTAAAATATTGTATTATTAGAGGGTGTCAATTGACTGAGTTAGTAAAATTAAGCCTATTATGCCCATTAATCTAGATTTGGCATAATATTAGACTTCATCCGATCATTCGATCTCGGTCGAGATAAATTGATGTCAATTTGTTTCAATATCGGGTCCCGGCTAATATGACTACAATATCATTTTTTTCAAAAAAAAAAAAATTGATATTTGGTTAATATGGTTTATCTACAATCTTTTTTTCTTTGCTACTTAAAATATTGTATTACTAGAGGGTGACTGAGTTGGTAAAATCACTAGCCGTTGATATTAATAACTTGAATTTGAATTCTGCTCCCATCGATTTTGACCAAGCTTCCTATCGTCCAAGTTCTGGGGAAAATTAAAGAGAAAGGAGAATCAAAATGAGTCATGCATGATTCAGAAGTTGCATGCATTATTATTGTACTATCGCATGTATATAACCAAGGGGAGTTGGTAAGCAATAATAGTTTGGCGATGAAAAGGTTTTCCTTTTTTTTTTTTTTTGTTTCAAAAATCACAAGTTCCTTTTTGATATTTTCATTAATCGACCAGAGATAAAAGGTGAAATTCTAAAGATAAAGGCAGGATAAGTTCTTTATCCCATCTCCTACCCTATTTACAAACTATGTCTCAATGTTTGGTCCCTGCCTCTGTACAAACTTAAATGTAATTGAATGCAAAACAAATATAGCCGTACATAAAAAAAAAAAAAAAAAAAAACAAGCAGGTACTCTCCTCGAAGAAAAACTATGTACACAAAATAGATGTAGCTACATGCAGAACACTGATCTTAGTGGTGTATGATGCCAAACATAAAATGCAAAGTCTTGAGGACTAAACATCAAATTCATAGCATCCAAACAGCACACCGGATGTTAAGTCTTCCCTGGTCATTGGTCTATATCCACTTTGTTTAGCTTTCTTCCTTTCTGTGTGACCGAAGCTCCAGCAAATTGGAAAGAGAGTGGAGATTTATCATCACTCATGCATGATCCAAATATTGCATGACATATCCTGTATACCCTTCTCTCACATCGATAACAAAGTGGAGTTGGTATGCAATAATGGTTTGGTAACAGAGCAACCTCACACAAAAGTAGCCACTTTTGTCCACTGCCGGTTAAAAAGGAAGCTAGAAGTAGAGTCATACATCAGAATAGTAGTTCATTTTCTATCATTTCACCTCCAAAGTATTTGATGCAGTAAATATAATAAATCTATGTAGGAGAGAGGGAGTGGTAATGCAAGATGGATTTATTTACGATTTTTACAAGCACCCTATTATTTCAGAATTTTCTTTCCTTTTCTTCCAGTCCTCTTAGTATGTGGGAAGCTTTTATCTCAGCTGAGATATTGACTTATATACATGTTTGGCATCCATTGATAGAATAAGTACAAGAAAATTGGCCTTTTTTTAAATGATGAAATAGGAGGGTGCCCCACCCGGCTTTTCTTTGTAAAAATATTTACAGATTACAAATTATCTCAGCTGTAAAAATATTGGCCATTGTTATCTCAACTGCTATACACCTAAAGAGTCAGAAATATCGGTCAATATAATATATCACTAGATATGTTTTAAACACTCTCCTACCGTCTAATAAAAGTGATAAAGATGAGTGATGGGGACAATGAAAAGAGAGAGTGATGGCAGTGGATATTTTCATTAATCAACTAGAGATTATAGGTGAAATTGTTAGCATCTTAGAGAATTGTTGATTCTTGGTTGTCCCTGCTTTGACCGAATTATCAAGGATCAGCGATTCCAACCCATTAGGTCTAGGCATTTGTCCTGAAGATAAAGGCAGGATAAACATTGCCTTAACCCATCTCCTACCCTATATACAAACTAAGTCTTAAAGTTTGGTCCCCTGCCTCTGTACAAACTTTAATGTAATTGAATGCAAAACAAATCTAGCTGTACATAAAAATATAAGCAGGTGTTCTTCTAAAAGAAAAACTATGCGCACAAAATAGATATAACTGCATGTAAAACATTGATCTAAGTGCGTACAATGCTAAACATAACATCTGAAGTCTTAAGGGCTAAAATAGCAGACAGGGTGTTGAGTCCCCCCTGTTCATTGGTTTATCTCCACCTTTTCTAGCTGGCTTCCTTTCTGAAAACCTAAGCTCTAGGAAATTAAAGAGGGAAGACATCTATAATGACTCATGCATGAATCCAAATGGTGCATGATATATTCCTGTATATCCTTATGTCACATCCAAAACAAAGTGGAGTTGGTAAGCAATAATGGTTTGGTAACAGAGCAACCTCAGACAAAAGTAGTCACTTCTGTGCACTGCTTGTTAAAAAGTGAGCTGGAAGAAGAGTCATGCATCAGAATAGTAGTTCATCTTTCTAGCATTATAATGCCAAAGCCTCAGAAAGCTCCACCAACAACAAAGTATTAGATGTGGTAGGCTCTGATGTATTAATATTTCCCACAACCCCTGGGGATTTTTATCTCAGCTAGTTTTGGCAGTATCTTAGTAAGTGTGACAGCCTACATGAAGGCATGTACGTATATTACAAAGGACTAGTTATCATAGGGTCCACTCGAAGTCCTCAAGAGGAACAGTACCATTATCTGGCTCCTAAACCTAGGGTGGAAGACTGGTGGCCCCCTGCATCTCGTTTAAAGTCTGGTCCAGGCCACCGGAAAGAATGGGCCAGAGTCATCATCTTGTTTTTCCTGTTAAATTCTTTCCAATGGAACCTACTTGGTCCCCACAAATTATTATCACATATATAAATATAATTTTTTTCAGTAGAGTACCATAATTTCTCTTGTGGCTATTTGTTGTTAGTGCCTTCCATCACAATCTGGAGAAATTAAATAACACCAGTAGATGGACACTGTCACAAGGACCACCATGTTGGGATATATCCCTTTCAATGCACTCCACTTGTGCATCCTTCCATGTGCTAGAGTGCGAACAAGAGAGACTACAAATTCTAGAATCCATAGGACCAGTTCCATTATTGGAATGAATCTAGCCAGCATCCAACTACTTTCCTATGTTATTTTTTGAATAGGACTAAAAATGGATTGAATCAACTAGATTGAGCTTGTGTGATGAGGAAAGTAGTCAAGCTTGGATTCAGATTGAAGCTTAGCTCGTAAATAACCCAAGCCTAAATATTCTGATTTTGTAAAAATAAATAAAAGTTTGGCTAGGTTTGATAAGAAGCATGCTCGAGCTTGTTTCACTTGATACATGAGCTAAGCTTGGACTATTTTTATCAAGCTCGACTCAAGTTCAAATACCACTTTTATGCAATGAATTGAGCTCTATCACTCTATTATTTGGCTCATGCGGGTTGTTTGCACCTTACTATCAAGGGATCTTTGAGGTTTTGCTTAGCATTAGCTTTTATGCTTTTGAGGGAATTCTAGGATGGGAAATTTGTTGGTTAGTATATTCAATCATAGCTGTTGGCAATTCTGTTTGCTGCCCACCTTGATTCTCCAACAAAATAGATGTTTACTAAATAAATTTGGATGAGTTTTCTCTTTCCTTTTGATAAACATGGAAGCAATCTTCTTTTAATAATATTTTGTTTGGTCGCCTGTACAAACGGCGCATTGGTGTAAGATTTCATTCAGGATTATAATTTAGATCAAGTCCATGGGCTTGTCCCTAGCATGGGCAACCCTAGATTTGTCCTTGTGAAGTCCTATTTAATAATACCACCTACTATCCCTTCAGGTGGATAACAAATTAATAGTAACTAAATTAATGAATGGACAATGTAATTTGTAGTTACATGCATAGCACCAACCATTCAGGTGTGGCTCTTCATTCAACCCTAAACAACTGAACAGATGGTGGAACATAAATTCTTGCTGTTATGTCATGTTCAATCACAAATCCTTTGTTAGCGAGAACCACCTGAGAGGACTGTGGATAATTTACATAGCTAGAAGAACAAATTTGGAATTCCATTGGTTGGAAATCTTCCAACCTATGACCAATAAAGACTCCTAAATGCAGCCAATCTGGCATCTCAAAAATGATCAGGAATTTGAGGTGTCATCCATTTCTACAAAAAATCAAGTAGTTCGAGATATATTACAAACTTCACAATTAGATGTGGGAATGGATTAGGTCAAACAAAGTTCTAGCTCGATACCATTTTGTAAGCTTAAAATCATATATAAACCAACTTCAATGCACATCGAGTCAAAACTCAACATAATTTAACCTAACCCGACTTGTCTAACTCAATATTCCCAAGAGGCGGAATATATAACAGTGACATCACGAACTACTTCGAAAGGCCTTACTCAAATAGCAAAAAATATAATCACAGATCTAATAAATATCCAACTAGTTTAACATGTGGTTTTCGAAAATCTCTAATTTGCAATGAACCTAAATCAAAGATACGGTGACACAGACCAGATAGAAAGATGGTGAAGTGATTGGACTTAAAATGGTAGAGATTGTGGTTGGGACAATCCCCACAAATTGAGTGTCCCCTACAAGGATGACCAGACACATTCTATCACTTGAACTCAAGGACAATCTTCCCTTGAGAATCACATGGTGGACCCTTCGCATTATCCACCCTTAAATTTTGATCAGAAAGCCATAATTAAGAGTGTGAAGTACATCTAGATTGCCTCTGAGCGAGGTAAGAGTGACTTGTCCCAAGTCTCCCAACTAATCCAAATCCAGCTAGTTTAACATGTGGCTTTCGAAAAGTTCTAACTTGTAATGAACCTAAATCAAGGATATGGTGACACAAACCAGATAGAGAGATGGTGAAGTGATTGGACCTAGAATGGAGGAGATTGTGGCAGGGACAATCCCCACAAATTTAGTGTCCCCTTCAAGGGCGACTAGACACATTCTATCACCTGAACACCAGGACAATCTTCCCTTGAGAATCACATGGTGGATCCTTTGCACTACCCACCCTTAATTTTTGAACAGAAGGCCATATTTAAGAGCACGTAGTGCATCTAGATTGCCTCTGAGCGAGGCAAGAGTGACTTGTCCCAAACCTCCCAACCGTCCACCTGCCATGGCTGAGGCAACTTAAATGAGGAGATGGCAGTGGGGGCCCGTCCACGTGGACAGATTTGGAGGTAGGATAGCGGACAATGGAATGGTTGGCAATGAATGCCACCTCCCCTAGCTTTTAGTTCATTTAAAAACGTCAGGATGTTGGTCAACCCCGACACATCATTTAAGGCCGTATCTTCTGCAGGGGGCTAAAGGTGTCTTTTTCTTCTTTTCTAATTTTTATTAAATTATTATTTTTAGCTACATAATATGCACCACAGAAAACTTTTTATATATGCAACATATATGATAGATCTTTTTATATCAAAAATGGATGGTTGTAGCGAATCTTTCATCATATTTAGTATACTAGTTATGTTTGATAATATGGTATGATGGAAGACATGCATATATTTTCTAGATAAACAACGTATCATCCATTCTACAAAATTCACAATATGGAGCATCTGGCTAAGGATCATGGTGAGGGTGGCTACATAAAAAAAGGGAAGGGTCTTATGCTAGATCTGCGTATATTACGGAAAAAATGTGAGAAGTTTGGTTAAGAGGAAGTGCCTGACATCAGTCCATAACTAAGGAAGGCTGCACAATAGATGATGACGAGGTGGCTTGGATGGTATTGATCATGGCACGACCTTCTATATCTCGATCTAGAAGTCTCTGTTTAGAGGAGTGTTAGTATGTTACCATCAAACTAATGCATAGTTTACATTCTTTAGCCTCGTAAAAACTTATTCTAAGATGTTTTGTGAGACTTTTTTGATGATTTGTACTTGGTAGATGTTTAATTTAGTGCATAAAATCATCGTTAATGGTCCCATATCATTTTATATTTCGATATATTGACCATGATATTGAGATAATTAGTTTAAAATTCTTCAAACCTTCAACCGAGATGAATTAATATCCCAATTTGTCTTGATATTAGAAAACTCTAATATATTGTCCAAAAAATTAAGATATCTTGATTAGCTTAAAATTATTCAACCTTATACTCAACTGAGATGAAATAATATCTTAATTGATCTTGATATCATAATATTTTAATATACTAGCTTATAACCCCATGCGATGTATGGGATGAAATTTTTTTAAATAATATTTAATTTTATTTATATATTTTATTATATCACTATTGCTGCCGGCCATCATCGATTGTTGTTGTTTTTTTTTTGTCAATAAATTATATATATAGTCCTTTCATTTTTGAATTGCAACCATGCACAAAAGGACCATCTTATAATGCAACTTTACATGCTTGGATCACTTATTTCATTACGAGTATGGTGAAGAGGAAAAGGAAATTAACATACTTGTTGGTTTGGGAGTAGTCGACCATGTACTCATAGGCATTGATTTGGGCGTTAATGAGGGTCTCGATGCCCTCTACAGGTAGGACGAAGGTGTCCATGACAATGATGGTGCCATCGAAGCGAGCATGGACCACTATCTTGAGGAGGGCCAAGGTGGAGATCGTCACTTACCGAAAGAAGTTGGGATCGTGCACCCATGACTTCTCTTGTTGGAAATTGGCTTGCGCCACCTCATTGTCATAGTAGATCGTGCTCGCCTCCGCTATCTCCATCTCCATCGCCATGATATTGTTCTCTAGCTCCCACGTTTGCCACACCATCACCGCCGACATCGAATCCATGGCGACCGTTCTAGTGAGCCCTATTAAGATTTTCTCTATGTGTGTTTTTCTCTTACCCTAGAGGTCAAGCGGATAATTTGATGGGAGATCACGAGCTTAGGAGAAACTTCAAAGAAAAAAAAGATGTACCATGATTTTGCAAGCCCCCACATGTCAAACGGAAAGCCCCACCCAAAGCCCCACATGTCAAACAGAGGCTTTGCCAATATAGATGCCTCCATTTTAATATATATATGTATATATATATATAATATTACCTAACAATATCACAATTATTACTATAATTTTCATATTACTTATAAAATTATTACTATAATAATATGTAAATATTTTAATATAAATAATATTACGAAGATATAATTGCTATAATAAAATAACTTCTGTGTTAGTATAATAATGGTTTAATAATAATATTCTATTATTCATCTAATTCTAATGAAAAGATTGTTATTATTACACTATGTTTATCCCTCTTATAATTATTAAATAATATTACCATGATAATAATTACACTATAATAATCACTGCATAATAATTATTATTATAGTCATACACAAATATATGATAATGATTATTGCTATAATATTATCATAATTATTTAATACTAATATTAGTATTCTAATAGTCATAGTAAAAAAATTGTTATCATGTTATAAAAATTATTATTGCAATCAATTTTAATTATAATTATTTCTTATAATAGTTAGTACATACAAATTTTAATTATTATAACAGATATTATATGCATCTTATTTATATTAGTTTATGTACTAATATATTAATAAATATAACAAAAAATTTGAATAAATATTATAAAAGTTAAAAATAATAGTTATTATCCTTATATTTTATTTTGACATTATTAATATGAATATCAAGTAATTATTAAAGTAAAGGCTAATTAAATACTTAATAGACAATATGATTACAATGCATTATTATGTATTTTTATTGTTGATTATATTATTATATAATATTAAATTGGTCATATATTATATTAGTTCTAATATATAATTTTATTTTGAAATTATAACATGAAATATAATGCATAATTATATTATATTATATTATTATAATATTTATTTTTTGAGAGAATGGGAGGGAAGCCCAACTGCATAATAATTAAAAGGATAATATGCATTATATATAAGAATTAGAAATAATATCATAAATATTGTTATATATCATAATATAACATAGAAATAATTATAATGTAAAAATTTAATAATAATTACAATTTCAATTTTTTTCATATAATATATACAAATGTTAGATAGTTGGCCATCTATTAGTCAAATATCATAAAAAATAAATAGTTTATTATTTCAAAGATTTAGTTTTATCAATCATTTACAAATCTACCACCTCTTGTTTCATCATTGTACGATCGAACATTTGCAAATACATTTGCATTTGTCAACTATAGGCAATTAAATAAAATAAGTTTTGCAATTGTAATTTCAATTGCAAGATTTCCAATTGCTAAGGCAGCTCATGTTACAACAATTAGAATTGCAACCAGTCAAATAACATCTATAGCCATTTAGTCGAGTTTGTATTGATGGTCTAACGTGATAAACTAATGGGCAACCATTTGTATGTTGTCGGCCATGCTACAATATCAATCTTTCTTCTTTCCCTTGAGCTAACCTGTAGGTAAATTTTATCTATAGCTTAAAGTCAAAAGGCATAGTACTTTGCCTTCACACCTGAACCTCTAAACTCTAACGAGGGCTCCTTACAGTGAATTAGGTAGCACATTTATATTCACAAAAATTAACTTGATCAAGTTGGCCACATTTTTAAGCTTCAAAAATTCTCGACGCCTCAAATTATAGAGGATTAATAATGCCCATAACTTAGTTATCAACAAAATGCCCATAATTTAACTTAAATTCATTCAGAGGATGCATGTAATAAATAAATAGAACAAGTTGCATGGGAAAACTAGACCTAACAAATTATGCACTTTATCCCAAGATAAAGTTCTATGCTGAATTTTTCCTACCCAACCACAAAGTTTGAGATGAAACTTTTACTGTTAAATATGGTCTTGGCCCCACTATCAAGTCGGCCATACTTTTTGCCCTGGACTCTGGAAGGGCTTTTGGCAACCCCCATAAAGCTCGGCAATTAAAAAGAGAAAGGAAAGCATGCAGGTCGAAAGCCCCATCTGAATCAAACGCAGTATGGGAAACGACAGCATGCAGTGGATGACCTGCACCCTTTAACATGTCCCAAACTTAAAAGCATAAAAAGTAGCAGTGGATGGAGAAAAGGAATGCAAGCAAATGAGACTGGAATTAGTGGCAGGTGGAGTTGTGACACCTGGAGCCTGTCACAGATACCACAGCTTTTTCGGACTCATGAATCCTAGTAAGAATAGCTTGATAAGCTTCCAAGAATGCCATGGAGCCCATATAGATATCAGCAAAGGATTTCTTTTGTTTTTTATGCTCATTGATCAGAACGCTGGTCCTGGGGAGGAACACTAAATGTTGTGCTTGATTTGGTTCGAGTGAAGCTTTTTCTTCTACCATGCATGTTGTGTGGTGAAGAAGACAAACACCAAGACTCATTCATTGGCCTTATACAACCATAGAGACAAAATCCCACTCTTTACAAAGCTATCCATATCTACGTTCATGGTTATGAATGAACCCCACCACTGTCTTCGGTATGGACCCAGAAGGAGAACATGGGCTCTCTTAGATTCCTTTCCTATTAACATACCATCAAATTGACTGCAACCAAACCATGCTTGGACTTCTCAAGTGATGTTTGAAATTAGTGATGAACCAATACCAAAGCAATCATGGAGACCGCCTTTAGACTTTTCTATAAATCAAAACAAAAGGAGGGGCCAGTGCTGCAGTCCTCTGCATCCATGCATTGGCCTGTCCTTAGGGCTCACACGTTTAGACATATGGGGCTTTGGCAATTGAAGTAGTAGGGCCATGTGAAGTGTCCTCTTCCTAGTCTCAATAACTAAAATTTAATGCCAACACTGCCTTAATGATATTAGTTCTTCCATGGCATAATTAATGTTAGTACCAAAGGTCTCATATGATGTGCCATGCCTCATGAATACATGGGGAGAAAAGTAAAGCAACTAACAAAAATCTCAGGACTCAGACCTAAATAAATAGGCATTCAAAGTAGTAGAGATACCATAATGGATAGGAATCCATGGTATCTTTCTTGGTCCATATCCCATGGACTGAAATCGATGTAGTACAGTAACTAGGTAATTCTTAGATCAATCATCTAGTTTAAAAAGTGATCCCACAATAAGTCAGCTGACACCATCAGATGATTGCTTTCTCAAAGCCCTAAAAGAAGTAATTAAAATTGACACAATTTTCAGGAATGAGTCATGCACTTCAGCAAGGCTTACCCTGAAACTTGGCCATTTAAGGTAACTCAATAGGCTAATTGTGTATATAATCCCTGATCATTTTAATGGCCTTCTTTAGAAGAAAACCAACAACTCCCTCTCTCTTATCTGCCATGTATGCTGGGGTGAGCAGCCACATGACAGTCTGTGATCACATCATCTCATTCTAATGTCTCATCCTCATCTATAACGATGAAACTTGCTGAGGCTTCAAACCTAAAGCCATGTTTTCTTTTCCTTGTTGACAAATTCCTGATAATTGGTACTACTCTAGATCTCGAATGTAACAATACTACTTCTCATTTCACAAGCTTGTCTAAACTCATCTTTAGTTTGTTGAATTAGTCCTTGGGATTTAAAATTTCAAACTGAAGATGGACTTCGGCTTCATTTCGCCCTCAGGCGTTGGTAGCTTTGCCCCACTTCAAACTGCCCTTGCCTTGCCTCCATATTGTTGTTGCTCAACATCCTCTTAGACATAAGCACTATTATTACACCTTATCAGCTTCTAAGAATTTTAAGTCTCCCATGCCCATTTTCTATGCAAAAGCCTGATTTTATATCAAAAAATTTTGGTGACCATTCACTCTTTCCAACCACTTGCTATTCCCTCAGCCTTTCTGATCCTATACTACAACAAAACAGAGGCTTCTCCTTGCTCATCTCTTCAGACTTATAGTGTACATGTCCATGCAGTCATTTCTCATCTGACAACGCACATAGAAGCAAACATATTTCCTCCGAAAACGTCTCTCGTTCAAATTCCATGCAGTCTCATAAGAAATTATTTGCACTACATTCCTCCAAAAGATCATGCAGCAGAATTATGACACTAGCAGAGTTATTTCTCCAGCATGGAAATGCAGGTATACAGAACTTTTTTAAGACTTGATTCAACCATTTCATTTCCTAATGAAAGACACACCCTTTTGAATGCTTCCTGCCAGCTCTTTCTTTGCCTTCTCCAAGCCAGCCCTGTAATATCATAAGGAATGGATCAGACCCTATAAATCTGTGATGTGCCATGGTTAGAATTGATTAGGACACAAGAGAACTATGATGCAAGTTCCATAGTTGAAATCCACTTAGAACCCCCTACAATTCCTGCAGTGAGAGTTCCGAGAACTTGGCTACATGGCGCATGTATATTTAACATGGGTGGCGATCGGTTGGGTGCGATCCAGGTCAAGTTTGGAATAGGTCACAAAATATTCAACCCATATCCCACCAATTTATAATCAGGTTGAACATTATAAACCCATACCAACCCATTTATTTTATTCGGGCCCATACCCACCCACTAATTCACTTGTCAATTGCATAACCTAGCAAATGGAAAATAAAATATGACCCCAAAAATGATCAATGTTGGCATCCAAATAAGGCAAGAAAGCAAGAAGAAATTAAAGTGAAGAAAGAAAAATTATAAATCTCAAACTCAGTTGTTTCCTCTATCTTTTCAACTTTTGTTCTCTGGATCATTAACTATGCCTACCTAATCATCAAAATCAATCCTTGGTCATAGCTCACCACTCAATTAACATTCAAAGTTCTATGATGAATTTTTCATATTTGATCAACTCACAGTCACAATGAGTTTGGAAGGCCAAATCCATACCAACCCATTTATAATCAGGTTGGTCTCAACTAACCTGCACCCAACACAATTATAAAAGGTCCTCACTCAAACCCATTTATTTTGGGTGGATTCGGGCAGGTTGGCGGGCCCAGGTAAAGAATCACCATCCCCAATATTTAATAGGTTTCAGCGCAGCTCTTGGCCTAAATAAAATATGTTGGTGAGTGTAGGCATTTATAACCAGAGGAGAGTTATTATACATTTCACCCCACTTATAGGCTACCGAAGGCTGCCAAATATGAAACGGTAAGAATTCCTACTATTTTGGTTGTAGAGGATCTAGTGCCCCAGAAAAGACACCCTAAGGATAAACAGGTAGTTGGGCTTTTGAAATTATGGGTACACAAAGTATAAAATAAGAGCAAAAAACCAGAAACTGTCGCGAGCATAACAAAAAAAAAAAAGCAATTAAATTAAAGCTACTGACCTTTCAAACTCATTTAATGGTCCAAGAGGGAAGATCTCCTCAGCTCCGCTCCGACCTAACCTCACTTTTGACGCAAAGAAGGGTAGCTCTGTCACCTATGAGAAGAAACATGAAACTTTTCATCAGCAACTAAAACAGAAAATAAGAGGGGGAGGGAGAAGGGAGAGATGTAAATGGTAAATCAGATAGTAAGAGCACCTGAGAAGCAACAAATGAGCATTCGACGATACCAGCATCACCTCGCAATCCCCGCAAGCAAGCATCAGCAAATTTAGCAGCAGCATATGCCTGCATAATTTGTTTTTTCCATTCCATTGCACCATGTACAAGGAATTAACATTAGTTTGTTCAGAAAGGAATTAGAAACAAAACACAAAGCAAAAAACACCCACCATTGACAAGGTTGCAGAGCCTGCCCCAGCTTTTGCCTGCACCAGAAAACAAATAATTCAGTTTCACAAGGTGTTAGATTGTACAAGCTATTAACACATTGAAAAATAAGATTTTGACCACAGTGAACCACATATGTTTTGTCTGACCAACAATTGCTAAATGCTTAGAATAGTATAAGGTTAAAGAGGCTTAGCTAATAATGGTCACAATAATCAGAATCAGAAATTATGTAAACAGCCTCAGGCATATGGTTGAACTATGCTGACAGAAACTTGCAACGAAACCCAAACTTCAACAGCAAATTGGTACCCTGTGAAGAGAATCTAATCTCCCAGGATTCGAACAAAAGCAGATTTAGGTGCTCTCCATTTTTCATCACTTTTTTTTTTTGCTGTAAAAATCAAAATCAAAGGCACACTTCACGGACCAAATATACCCATGCCAAGGTTTCTAGCATCCTTGAGAACAAGAGGTTTTGCAGACTAACACTGGCTACAAGCGATCTCCAAAATTTATTGGACTCCACTTTGTTGATGCTCTTCATAGTAAAGATCATTCATATTAACCTAGAAAAACAAATCATACTTGCTTCCATCCATGATCAGTAAGCCACCCGTACACATTTTGTTGCCTTGAAAGTCAACAGAATTAGTGCATGGTCTGGGAAATCAGCTCTGCATTAATAGGGCTGTTTGAGGTAAAGACTTAAACCATTTAGTAATAAGAAGTCCTACATTCTGATAGAAAGGAAAGAGTTCCACTCCACTTTTTGCATCTACCAAATTACTCTCTTATCACAAATTCTTCACCTTCAACAGCTGAATACCTAAAATATTTTCCAATCAGAGATTCATGTAGTCAAAGGTTCTCAACTCAATTTGTGTCTATGTGACCTTATTTGAAAAGCCCTGTAAAAGATGCCCCAGCAATAGATCATGCTGCACTGAAAGCACATGTTTGATGGAAAAATTAGTTCAAAATGTTGTTTTAGGTCTGAAATTAGCAGAATCTGAAGTAAGTTTTGTCATATCTGATTGTTTCAGACTAGCAGAAAAACCTGCAGTCTACTTAATCAATGATCAATGGAAGAAAACAGTAGAATTAAGAAAGAATCAGAAGGATATCGATGCCTGAACTAAAGTTTCAAATGTACAAAAGCAGATCCCACCTTTCAAAACATCCTGTTTCCAAGTTATTGTTCTCTACTTTCCCAAAAGAGAGAGATGCTTCTAAGCTTTTCCTTGAAGGTAAGGCAGCTACAGTAGACTATACATCAGCCAGTTTTCCCCCGTAATATAGCTCCCAACTCCTCTTTATCTCTAAGTGCCAAACACCTCTTTTATCTCTTCTAGATTTTTGAAGAGCAAAACTCTCAACTCTTCAAAATGAGTGAGGCTCTCAATTAAGAGGGCAGCCCCTTCATTAAGCGGGTAGCCCTCATAAATTTAAAAAGAAGTATAAGGCACTGTTCTACCATTAATTAAACCATGCATGTTCCATGGTACACTAATGAACCCCAAATCTCAACCCTCTTTTAAGCAAGGTCTTGCATGCAAACGATCCTTTAATAAGAAAATCAACACCAAAACCCCCAAATCTCCAATTTATCTCTTCTCTTTATAGTGGTCAAGTCCTTTCCATTACAAACTTCAAATTAAATCACATTACCATTCTAAAGGCTAATTGCCTGCATTACCATTTAAGTTTCACTACAAAGTTGTACCACATGATTAAGTACTTCGATCAGTTCTATTGCATGCCATTTTTGTTACTACCATGTTGCAACTTATACAATATCCAACAGTATTATAGCACAAGTACATGTCAAAGGCTGACCAAGGGAGTAAAGGGATTTGACATCAGACTTGGATTTAAACCAATTTAGAAGGCTGGTACAAGTTGATAAAATAGATTTTGAAGATATGATCAAATATGGCTGATATCATCAAATCTAGACAGATTTGGAATGATCAAATTCCGACAGATTACAAAATCTTGAAGATATGATCAAATATGGCTGATATCATCAAATCTAGGTAGATTTGGAAGGATGGCTAATATAATTAAATCTTGGCAGATTACAAGGATGATTCTTTTTCCTTATTTGTAAAAATCTCTCATCCTTTTAGGTTCAAAGGATATTGCCAATATAAATAGGGGTGCCTGGTTATTAGAAAAGTAATTTGGAGTTGTAATTTCTTATTTTCTGTATTAAATACCAGCAATAGCATAATTTTTTCTTCTATCTCGTTGTTCTTGGAGGTACTTCTCCCCCTCGAAGCGGAGAAGCCGTCGTTAGGAGCGAAACATCCTAACAAATTGGTTGCATTGTCGGGATAATAACTACGACGATCTTCATCGACAAATGTATCAACTGAATCCTTTATGACAATCGAGGACTCGACGGAGGCAACTTGTCATGGTGATCAACCCTCAGAGCAATCATCGCTCGAGAAGATATTTCGAGTTTTTATGGCAAGCCAAATCAATTTGGCGAAATCGATACAAACTCTGACAAAGTCTATGCATCGTATCGAAGAGACTCTTCGCAAGAAAAAGTTTCCAACTGAAGAAGAGGAGAGCATCCATCAACACACTCTGGTGCTCCTGTATGAGATAATGATGCCGGATTCCCTTAGTCCTCTCATCCCAATCCGAAATAGGACAAATAGGGTCCAATGAGTTGAGAACACCATAACCCCTCCAGTATTTACAGAAGGAGAGAAGGTGAACTCACAAGTGCTCGGCCCCCATTTAAGGAGAAGAACCACTACGGTGGTACTCCAAATAACTGGCCATCCTAAATTGCTCGTTGAAATTGTTGAAGAGGTCCACTCACATCATCATGCTATCGAACAGCAAGCAGCTCGTCAGTCTACAACTGACTGCCTTTAAGAAGGTTCAAATCATACTTTAGGGGTCAATCAATATCCGGATTAGCACCAATCAGCACTACATTAGTCCTGCAACTGTGCTCATGTGTTGCTCATGACGTTTGGGACTTATACCGCCTCTTATACTACACATTTGGGATCGACTGTTTTTTCTTATGGGGGTGGCCAGTTGGATACAGATCCTGAACAGAAAGGGACAGATTTTGCTCAAGATTTACCTCCGAAGCATACCACCAACATTTCAACCCATCACAAATCTCCTGATAGGATTCCACCTGAAGAGTTATAGCACCACAACCTTGTTGGACGTCTAGGACAGCATGCAAGACGAGCTCCAAAGGCACTAAAGGAGCATCTTCTTGCTGCCTAAAACTGGATGAAGCAAGTTTACAACTAGCGGCACAAGGGAGTTCTAAGTTGGTGATTTGGTTCTCCTTCCACTTCCCAAATACCGACAAACGATGGTGCGCCCTTTGACCTATTCTAAGCTCTCTCCTTATTTTTATAGGCCCTTCAAAGTGTTGGAAAAGATTGGGCCAGCAACATATCGCCTTGAGGTATCCATTGGGGTGCGAATTCATGGTGTCTTCCATGTCTCTAAACTAAAGCCATATCATAGAGAGTCAAATGTTCAAACGTCTTTACCATCATAATTGATTGAGAATCGGCCCCATATTCCTATGAAAATTCTTCAATGCCGATGCAAACGAGTCAATGGACGGCTTCGCACTGAAGTACTTATCAGGTGGAGTAATGGAACTCGTGAAGAAGTCACATGAGAGGACCACGATCATTTGGCACTTCGATTCCCTTACATTACACCTTAAGGATAGGGTGAAACTGAAGAAGGGGGACTGTCACAACTTATACAGTATCCGACGGTACTGTAGCACCAGTACTTGTCAAAGGCTCATCAAGAAAGCGAAGGGATTTGACATTAGGCTTGGATTTAAATCAATTTCGAAGGCTGGTTTAAGTTGGTAAAATAGTTCTTGAAGGTATGATCAAATATTCATATCTAGACATATTTGAAAGGATCGAATCCTGACAGATTACAAAATCTTAAAGATATGATCAAATACGGCTTATATCATCAAATCTAGGTAGATTTGGAAGGATGACTGATATAATCAAATCTTGGTAGATTACAAGGATAATTCTTTTTCCTTATTTGTAAAAATCTCGTACCCTTTTAGCAAGAAATGAATGTAGATGCATTCATGAGTAGGTTTAAAGGATCTTGCTCATATAAATAGAAGTGCTTGGTCTTTAGAAAAATAATCTGAAGTTGTAATTTTTTTAATTTTCTGCATTAAATACCAGCAATAGCATAATTTTTTCTTCTATCTTGTTGTTCTTGGAAGCACTTCTCTCCCTCAAAGCGGAGAAGCCATCGTTAGGAGTGAAACACCTATGTATCAGCCAACCCGCTTTACGAATTTATTCCAACTATCAATGAATTCCTAAGATTTTAGGTGGAATGA
This sequence comes from Elaeis guineensis, assembly GCF_000442705.2. Taxonomy (NCBI): domain Eukaryota; kingdom Viridiplantae; phylum Streptophyta; class Magnoliopsida; order Arecales; family Arecaceae; genus Elaeis; species Elaeis guineensis. Next base: position 122,044,775 of record NC_025998.2, read on the forward strand.
GAATTGTAATTCTTTCTACTTCTCGAGGTCTAATGACAGATCGAGAAGAATTTCTCAATTTTGAAACAAGATACTTATTAGATCGAATAAAATGATTTTGCCGTATCTAAAATAATACCAATCCAACCCATTTCATAAATAAAATGTGACCAATTAACCAACCAACAAAACTACTTGTTAATAAATAATATTTTGTTGTTGCATCGAAACATAACTTATTTGTTAGGATGTTCCGCTCTTAACGATGGCTTCTCCGCTTCGAGGGAGAGAAGTGCCTCCAAGAACAACGAGATAAAAGAAAAAATTATGCTATTGCAAGTATTTAATATAGAAAATAAGAAATTATAACTCCAAATTGCTTTTTTAATTACCAGATATCCCTATTTATATTAGCAAGATTCTTTGAACCTACCCATGAATGCATATACATTTGTTTCTTGCTAAAAGGGTAAGAGATTTTTACAAAGAATAAGAATCATCCTTGTAATCTGTCAGGATTTGATTATATCAGCCATTCTTCCAAATCTGCCTAGATTTGATGATATTAGCCATATTTGATCATCTTCAAGATTTTATAATATCCCAGGATTTGATCCTTCCAAATTTATCTAGATTTGATGATATCAGTCATATTTGATCATATCTTTAAGATCTACCTTCCCAACTTATACCAGCCTTTTAAATTGGTTTAAATCCAAGCCTGACGTCAAATTCCTTTACTCCCTTGGTTAACTTTTAACATGTACCCATGCTACAGTGCCATCGGATACTATATAAGTTGTAACATACTAATATGCTCCATGTAATCTTCTAAATACCATGTCAGCCTATCAGCAGATCTCCCTCATTGAACTTACACAGGGTATGCTCATTGGTTTTTGATGCATCCTCTTGCTTGTGAACTCTTAGCCCTGATCAAGTACTTTGCCTCCTCAAGCAATAATATAGCTTGCTATATTCATAAAATTGTTGCTATGCTACCATACAAGTAGGTCTACTCATTGGTAGGTGTATAAGGACAGAATTCAAAGAGTTTGTGCATAGTTTCAAGACGTACCCCTGAGCATGGTGCTATTGAGTCTAGATGGTTTAATTGAATATATCTAGTATTACATGCATATGAAACAAAATATTCACTCCAGTATTTCCGTCCAATCTAGATATGAACATATATTATATAGTTAGTAAGACAGAAAAATGAATAGTGTGAAAGATAGTTTAGAGGATATAGGTCTGCAAATAGTCTTAAAACATCAAAAAAAAAAAAAAAGAAGCACCACCACACCACCTGCTGGTAAAGGGGAACTGCTGTGTGATGGCAGGTGAGGAAACTCAAGTCTGATGGATGCATATGTTCTAAACTTCAAGATATTTCACCACTATATTATTTTCTACTCCTAAATTGGTAGCAAGCCATATTCAAGCACCGACTAATACAAACACACACAAAGTGGAAATCATTTTGATTCAAAAAATGGAGGAATTTCCCTTGAATCCAGCATACAATTTAAACATTCATTTAAGTAAGATTTCATAATGTCTAGAACCAGCTGGCAGTATAAAACTTCATAAGAACCCTCAATTCATAAAGCTAACAAATCTCAATTGGTAACAAGTCCAAATTCCCAGGTCATAAGGTCTATAATTTTGAAAGCAATTCCCAGGTCATATCAAATTAGTGACAAATGAAAATCCATATTCTGAAATTTTAAAAAACTGTATAGGGAGGCAAACAGTTTTTGACAAGAAGCAACATTGCAAAAGAAAAAGGATATAGAAAAAGCGTAACCTCTTTTTTTGTTTTGAATAATCAATATTGTATTTTTACCTCAACTACTTCTGTTCCCCCATTCTGAATGCGATCAGTCAGATATCTAATTTCTTCTGTGGTGAATGAATATGGAGGATTAACCTGCATAAAAACAACATAATTTTCATTCAGTCAGTCAATCACAAGAGCCAGAACGAAATACCAAATATTGAATATCAAAAAGGCATCTACTTGGGAAGAGATAAAATTATATCCAGAAGGCAGTTTGTCTCACTTGTGACAGGAGAGGTAATATTGTAACTCCTGCATGGCCACCAACCACAGGAACACTGACCTCCCTGGGGTTAATTCCCAGTACTTCTGCCTGTTCACAACATACATAGGTAGACTATGAATGTAAGTGAAAACAAAAATTCAGATCAATTGCAAAAAGCACATCAAATTCATGAGAATCAACATTGTAACAATGCAAAATCTCATAATAAAATGGAGCTTCTGATGATCTCAAAATTTCCAAACCAACATTAGGACAAGCCTGTGATGATATTGAAACCTCCAAAGCAATTTCGGGAAAAGGTCTAGTACCATATATTAGAATAATAAGAAAGTTCTAGTCAGATGCATACCACAAATGTATTGGCTCTCACTACATCAAGAGTTGTCACTCCCAAAAGATGCTTGGGATCATAGGTTCCAGCTTGCTTAAAAACCTCCGCTGCAATAGGAACAGTAGAGTTTACTGGATTGCTGATCACATTCACAATTGCATTAGGGCACCATTTAGCAATTCCCTCACAAAGTGTTCTCACAATCCCTGCATTGATGTTAAACAAATCATCCCTTGTCATTCCTGGCTTTCTGGGAACACCAGCAGGAATGATGACAAGGTCCATTCCAATAAGTGCACTTTCCAGTTGAGGCTGACCCAAAAAGCCACGTACCTGGAGAATTTCATGGAAAACTATATTATTATGTTCAAGGATGAAAACAACAACACTGAGAAACTGATTGCTGTATCACCAGAAATGCTTTCAGATCCCATAATCAATGTCTAAATAATGCTACCAAATATGCCATTTAAAGTTTAAATTGGAAGAATTTTTCAAAATCAATGATCACATTTCAGATGACAGCAAACAAAAATTATATAAAGTACCATCACACATGAGTGGGGGCCTTCTAATCACATTTTGGATGTGAGAATGATAGAAGAGACATTTTCCATACCCTTTTTTAAGCAAGCTTATTTACTGCAGAGGGTTATTGTAAATTAGGATGAGCTACCTTGAAGGAAAGAGAAAATAGGGGAAAAACATTAGTGACTTGGCTCGGTTTGCATTTATAAGACCCAAAACAAATAAACAACAAAATTAAATTACATACCCTTATGCATAGGATACTAATACCATACTATGTAAAACTTATAGACAGATAGAGAGTGTCAAGAGAATTACCACAGCACCAGTGTCCATATGACTGATGTCTGCAGTGACACCAGGTGTGTTGACAACATCATAGAGATGCAAAACCGACACCAGAGGATTCATCTTCATCAGCAATGCAAGAGGCTGACCTATCCCACCAGCGGCACCCAAAATTGCCACCTTAAATCCAGGTGCCCCTCCTTTAGAACGGCAATTCGAACGCCTCAGCAAGGAGATCTCCTCCATCTTCAAATACAGACCATATGTCATTCAGTAAAATTAAAAATACTAACATCACTGTAAAACCATAAATGCATTACCATTAACTTCCAAGTCCATTCTATATCTCTATCACAAGGACACTGGAAATAAACAGCTCTAGGAGAATCCATAAAACAAGTATGATAATAGAATTCTAATATTCACCAAACAGAATAGCAGAAGATATTGATCTTACAATATTTAAACACTTATTAACCAGAAAATCCTGAAAAAAAATCAGGAACGAATAATGAAAAGCTATATCTTTACTGAAACCTAACCATCAAAGTACTGCTTGAGGATTTAATCCTCCAATACTTATTGAATAAATAGAAGAAAACCAATTTCCTCCAATTCCGCCAAGATCCCATCTTTTTATCATAAACCGCAATATAGATGGAAATCCAATAATTCCCAGATACCATAGCGAAGAAAACAACAAGGAAACGAAGAAATTCTAATAAATAGGACAAAAATTTACATCATCTTCACCAAGATTCTATCTTTTCATGAGGGAACTTACCCAGGTGAAATCCCATAAATTCTCACAATCCGAAACGGCGAAAACAGCAAGAAATTAGACAAAATTCAATCGGATGTGCGGACGCGAGATCGAGAGAGAAGAGAGCAGGAAAGAAAGAAATGAAACCTGGGAACTGGGAGGCTGAAGGTGGGAGGAGATCCTCGCAATGCGTCTGGAAGCCTCGGCGCTTCGCTCCATCCTTCGAGGTCCGATTTCCAACGAAGAGTGAGAGAACGAGAGGGGGGAGGAGGCCAAAGACCGTGATCGGTTAAGGAGGCAATGGTGAGGCGAGTGATGATATAAATAGTTATTGCCCGGACCACGCCAAGGTAGCCTGTGCAAATCTCGGAGCACGTCAACGGTGGATAACGGGCAATCGGAAATTCGCGAAATACAAGGGTTAATGTGGCGTGTTATGTACCGTCCGATTTGGCTGGTCTACTTGGCGTGGTCCAGGCAATAATTTCTCAGCATACGAGAGATTGGGACGCGGGAGATGGGTTTGGTGGCACCACCTCTCGGTTCTTATCCATCTGCTGGGACCCGTGCTTGCCCATTTTGAAGGCTTCGAGGTCGCTAAAGTCTTCAACCTTTTTTTTATTTCCTTACTTTTTGCCTTTGGATAGGAACATGTTCATCACACGCTCTAGAACATCTGTGAGAGTGTGGACAAGCAAAAATTCAATGGTCATGATTACTTTTAGGTTAAAACAAAAAAATATTCCCCAACGTTTTGCCTAAAATTACAATTACTTCTCCCATTCCACTATTTTTTTTTCTTTAAAAAAAAAAATCTATACCACCCAACTCCCCGGTGCAGATGAACCAATTTGCTTATGAACTTCGAGTTGGACTGGAGTCCAAACTCGACTTGATCTAATTATTATTAAGTTTTAGTTGAGTTTGAGTAATTTGAATAATTTTTTAAATCAAATTCGAATAGCAAAATTTTCAACTCAAAAGTTTGCGAATCTATTCGAATTTATATATTTTTAATAATATTATTTTTATTTATAATATAATTAATATATACATTATTGATAGGCTTAGACTCCAATTTGAGCATTAATTTGAGCTTAAATATGGCTCGGTTGATATTCAAGTTAAATCTAATTGGTCTCGAGTATTATCTTTTTTCATCGAGATGAGTTCGAACTTGAGATATTAATGCTCGATCAATCTTAAGTCTAGTTTTAAATCCAAATATTTTGAATCCAAACTCTAGTTCTAATTATTCGATTCGTCTCAACTCAATTACACCCCTACTCCATACCGACTATCACTTGAGCATTTCCAACGAGGCATGATAAGAATTAGGCAGACTGTAAACCTATTTAAGCAATGGGCAAATTACAGCTATTCAAAGTGTAGGAGATAATTGCAATTTCAAGCAAAATGTAGGAGTTTTTTTTCTTTTTTTTTATGTTTTTTTCAAATATGACAATTTTTTATTAAAGAAAGATAAGTCTAAAATTTAAAAACGTCTTAAAAAAAAAATAGAGTCATAGGCATCAACACAAAGTGAAGCAAATTGAGACAAAAAAAAAAAAAAATCTGTCCTCCGAAGTTAAAAACAGACTTTTGGAGTCCCAAGTGCCCATAAATAGCAAGCAAAATAGAAATTAAGGTAAACAAAAGGAGTATTTCCGGGGTCCTAATACAGTCAATCATTTGCTTGGTTTCCTTCTTGAAAAATATGTGTTCTCGAAGGTTAGTAGAGAAGGTTTCATTTGCCAAATATCATGAAGAGGGGCATCATGAGCTTTTAAGATGGCTGAAGTACCATCAAGCTAGGATATTATAAACAATCCACTGTCGTCCTCATGTTGGGTTTTGGGGGCGCATGCCCCCTTATCTGAAGAGAACTCTCTTTTTTTTGGTAAGAATCCAAAGAGAACTCTTGACACTTTAGTTTACATTTTTACACTACAAATACGCTGCAAGTATGTACATGACAACTTTTATATGCCAATGATTAAGATTTATTTAAAGTTAAGCTAACATTGGACGTTAGGATTAATATTTCTAACGCTACACTGCTAATATGTTGCTCTTTCTGCTCGTTGAAGACTAACTAGGACAACCTATTGGCAAACTCACCAAGCTATGGCCATTAGAGAAGCAGCAAATCAATAGAGCTACATGCGTAGGGTTTGTATACAGCTTGACATTACCATACCAATCTTTCTCGGTACCAGGGTGAGTGTGGCAGACTCTTTGTTGTGGTAGCAATTTACTTACGAGGATCCACTGGAAATGTGTTACTCGTGTAGGAGGTTGGGTCATCTACTTGAGTCTTGTGGAGGGCCTGAGGCTGTAATGTTGGATGCAAAACCAGCATACGGACTTTTAAAAATTTTATCTGTCTCATGTGTTTATATATCATGGGGATATTTTTATTCTCAATAAATAACATAAAAGTTGCTAGATGGATCTTTAGGTAGATATTCTAATTTTTATAATTTTGATTTATTTATAAACTAATATATTAGAAATACTTACAGTCTTGTTTATTTTGTAGATATGTGGAGGATCCCTTTTCACTTTCTAATTTTGCATGGAGTCATGCTGTATATGATTTCATGCATAGCATTATCAAAGAGAAAGTCCTATTGATACAAAAATGAAATACTGGTGAGAAGGTGAATGTTGGATACTTAAGGGGCTGTGTAACCTCTCTTAGTGTAAGTACCCATCACCTTTATGATGCTTTTTATAATTTTACATATATTTTGCTGCAACGTAGTTTTTATTTTTCATATGATGCAGGTATAGTTATATGAGGTTACAGGTTTGGTTGATCGCATCCATTATGGATTTTTTCTCCATATTTTGAACTATAATATAAAGGGATTTTCAATTCGAAAAAAGCTGCAATCTAGGATTGCTAAAGTGTCTCTCAAGAATATAAGTATTTTCAAGTTTGGAAATATACTTTTTTTTTGAGTAAAAGATATGTGCTTTCATTTTACAGAATTGATGAAATTCATACATTTTTAATCTTGAAATTTATATGCAATAGATTATTTACTCTAATATTTAATTTTATAGATACAATCCCTTGTAGAGAAAGAGGAGGAGAAGTAGCTCTTCCAACTAAGTGAAGGACAGTGCTCACATCCATGCTATTGTCAAGATGAGAATTGGGCTGTCCAAGAAGATAAAATCTGAGAAGAAGATGAGGGAAGAAAAAATAAAAGAGAAGAGAGTGGATAGGAGGAGAGGATTAAGGGAAATAAAAGAGATTATCTCACACTACAAGAAAAAGCATCGAAAGTTGAGATGGATAATTTATGAACTAAGAAAGAAAAATAAAATTCTAAAGCACAGAATTATTGAGCTTGAAGCAAGCCTTGTGCCTCCAAAGGATGAGGAAGAAGCTGAAGTTGGAGATAATGGAGCTCCATCCAATTTTTTTGGCGATCGTTTTGATCTTTCTCCAATAGGTGCTGAAATTATGGAGAAAGAGGAATATGAACAGAAAGAGGAGGGTGGTGCTAGAAAGAGGAGGGGCATAGGCGGGTTAATAAAAAAATCAAATTCAATAGTTAGGATGGTGAAGAGTAGGGGCAATAGAGAGAAATCTGTAAAGATAAAAAATCTTTATGCAATCCTACCTACCCGTCGATCAAAAAGAAATAAAATAGTTGAAGAAACCCACAAGCCAAATACTCTGCCCCCCACATTATATCTGTCAATAATGTAGATAGCGTGACTACTCAATTTCATCTGGTATGCAAATAACTAGATTTTTATTTTTTAGGACAAAAATAATACTACGATACTCATAAGCTCAATTTTACTTTTGGTGATATTCAAGTGTACCATAAGAAACAACTGGATTACCCAGGGTCAAAATATATTACAAAGGAAGAGAGAGAGATAATAGCGAGATTCCTCTCATTGACAATGGACCAGTAATATATTTTTAGTTATACTAAAAATATCATCGGTTACATATTTTTGCCTTTGGTTACATTTTTTCAATATTGATTACACAGTGCTAAACAGTGGTTACATGAGTTTTTTGTGGTTACAGGATGGTAGTTTGGTCCAATGGAAGTAGCCTTGTTATATGAATGCAAGTTCGTGAGCTACTATTCGATCAGATATTGAAAGATAATGTAAGTTGATATATAAAAATCATTTAGGATAAAAATGATTGACTAATATTTTTAAATTCATTGAACTGTTATGCAGATTATCGATGCATTCATGGCACTCTTTTGGGAGCATCAGAAATCTGAACCAAATAAGCATCTTCCTTGTGTATTCATCAGGCCGTGACTGTTGGTGAGTTTTTGTTGAAATTTTTTTGCTTTGAAATCATCATGTATGTTATTATTGATCTTCTATTTTTAATGTTTCTTACAGCAACATGCACAACAGAGGCTCTGAGAATTTTCGGATAATGTTCTCAGAGGTTTTGAATTTGAAATTAATGCAGTGAAATTGGTCTTTATGCCCTTGTGTACAAAGTGCCACTGACACCTACTAGTGATGGATATGGAGGAGAAATGCTTCAAGCATTACTCCTCTATCTTTCTATCTACCTATTATCCTGATGCACTTAATTTGGTATGCTTCCTTAATCCTGTACATATTGCCATGATATAAATCACTGATAAATTGATGATTAATTGTAACAAAAAAAATAGATTTCTCAATATTTGGCTAAGCATCATAATCTGCCCCAAGCTTCAGTTGGCCACTCCGACAAATTAATGATTGTCCTCAGCAGGACCCTACGTAGATATTAGTTTAATATTAAACAAGCTCATTTGTACTTATCATAAATTTTAATTTAATGTTCGGTTACTATTTTAATTTTAGGAGCATTGATTGCAGAGTTTTTATGATATGCTATATGGAACTATTGCAACGTGGGGTACAATTAGACATAGGACTGAGTGATATTATAAGGCTACGAGCTGAATATAGTGCACTCCTTATTCACGAAGGTTCAAAAAGAGAGATTGTCTATGAGGAAACAATAGATGAAAGTCCAAAAGCCAAAAGTGATACTGAAATATAGTTTTTAAGTGATAGTAAGTATGCTTATCTGATTCATGTGTTTAGTTATCCATATTTTTGATCCGATTACGTATTTTCATTGTATAGTTATATGATTATATTTATCCATATATTGTATATTTTTAGTGGAGAAAAAATCTGTCAATGATGAAGAATAGTTTGAGAAGTCTACTGCAGATAAAATGGGAAAAGGCCGTGAAGCTGCTAATTAGCATGGAGAGGATGAGGAGACTGCAACTAACATGGATGGGGATAGTACAATGGGGATCAATTATAATTTTTACTTATGGATGGGAAATCTTAATATAACTTTTACTTGTGGATGAACAATTGAGATATAATTATATAATTAATATTTATTTTTAATTATAGATTACTTTTAAAAAAATTTATTGAAAGTTGTTCAGGTTATAAAGATATGTGGAGATAGTTTTTATGGTTATGTAAATTTGATAATTGGTTATGCAGGTCCATGTTCAGGTTACATGGATTTGTACTAAAATTACATAAGTTTACATTCAGGTTACACAGGTCTCTCTTTAGGTTACATAGGTTTATGATCAGGTTATGTGCCGGGCCAACTGTTCAACTGTTCTTTATGCCAATCAGTTGTCTGATTATGTACCGGGCCAACTGTTGAGCTGCAGCTTATGTGCCAGTCGGTTGTCTGGTTATCCAGTTTTAATTTTTGATTACACATATTTATATTAAGATAGTTTTTATGGTTAGTAAAGTTGGTTATGCATGTCCATGGTCAGGTTACCCAAGTAATATTCAGCTTACACAGTATCCTGTTTAGGTTACACAGGTCTATATTCTGGTTATCCAGTTTCTATTTCTAGTTATCCAATTTCTATATTTTATGTCTGGTTATCCTAGTTCATCTTCATGCCAGAGTTGGTGGTCTGGTTATCTAGTTTTTATTCTGGTTACCTAGTTTTGATGTTTGGTTATCTAATTTTGATGTTTGGTTATATAGTTTTCATTCTGATTATCCAGTTTTGATGTTTGATTATTCAGTTTTGATGTCTGGTTATGCAGCTTTATTTTCTGATTATACGAACCCACTTCGCATGTCCATATTCAGTTTTCAATTTTTTTTCTCTGGTTACGTAATAGCTGACTACTATTCAAGCTATTTACATGTACAATCTTTCTAGTTCACCTGCAAGTTGCACAGGTTTGTATCATAGATATACAAGTTTATATTCTGGTTATGTGTCGGGCCATATTTAGATTACATAGATTTATGCTCAGGTTATGTGTCGGACCAACGTGCCAGTTCAACTTTGCATCAGAGTTGGTAGTCTGGTTATCCAGTTTTGATGTTTGATTATCCAGTTTTGATGTCTGGTTATCAAATTTTATTTTCTAGTTATACGAACCCACTTCGCATTTCATGTTCAGTTTTCAGATTTTCTTCTCTGGTTGCGTAGTAGCTAACTACTATTCAAACTATATACATGTTCAAGTTTATATTTGGGTTTGTGTTATAGATTCAGGTTGCATAGGTTTATGCTTAGGTTATGTGCCGATCCAACGTGCCAGTTGCTTTTCGTGCTAGAGTTGGTGGTTTGGTTATCTAGTTTTTATTCTGATTATCCAGTTTTAGTAGCTGACTACTATTCAAACTATATACATGTACAAGTTTATATTCAGGTTTGTGTTATAGATTCAGGTTGCACAGGTTTATGCTCAGGTTATGTGCCGATCCAACGTGCCAGTTGCTTTTCATGCTAGAGTTGATGGTCTGGTTATCTAGTTTTCATTCTGGTTATCCAGTTTTGATGCTTAGTTATCTAGTTTTATTCTAGTTATACGAACCCAGTTCACCTGCAGGTTCAGTTTTTATGTTTTCATCTCTGGTTTATATGTACAATCTACTTGGTCTGGTTCAATAATCTACTACAATCCATCGATAGAAGTGAATAAAGTACAAAAATATCAATAGCTCATATGCAATTTGGTTATATTTGGATGAAAGTCCAAAAATTTACAGTCTCAACAAAGTAATTGTATATACACTATATTTTTTTTATAAATATGTAAGTCTTAATAAAATATATGAGTATCAATAGAACATAACCATACAAGCTTCAAGAATCAAAAAGACTGTAAAAATATGGATTCTTGATATATTGAAACCCTTCTTTGCTTGGACAACTGTTGAGCTGCATCCAAAAGAGAGTAAATCTGAAATAAATAAGAAACAATCAATTAGCTTCATAAAAAATTTTTACAACTTCATCTTTCCCGTATATATGAGTGTCAACAGAATATAACAATACAAGTTTCAAAAATCAAAAAAGTCGTAAAAATATAGATTCTTGATACATTGAAATCCTTCTTTGTTTGGACAACTGTTGAGCTACATCCAAAAGAGAGTAAATCTGAAACAAATAAGAAATAATTAATTAGCTTCATAAAAAATTTTTACAACTTCATCTTTTCCGTACATATGAATGTCAACAGAATATAATCAAACAAGCTTCAAGAATCAAAAAGGCCGCAAAAATATAGATTTTGGATATATTGAAATCCTTCTTTGTTTCGACAACTGTTGAGCTGCATCCAAAAAAGAGTAAATCTGAAACAAATAAGAAACAATCAATTAGCTTCATAAAAAACTTTTATAACTTCATCTTTTTCGTACATATGAGTGTCAATAGAATATAACCATACAAGCTTCAAGAATCAAAAAAGCTGCAAAAATATGGATTCTTGATACATTGAAATCCTTCTTTTGTTTGGACAACTGTTGAGCTGCATCCAAAAGAGAGTAAATCTGAAATAAATAAGAAACAATCAATTAGCTTCATAAAAAAATTTTATAACTTCATCTTTTCTGTACATATGAGTGTCAACAGAACATAAGCATATAAGCTTCAAGAATTAAAAAGACCGCAAAATTATGGATTCTTGATACATTGAAATTCTTCTTTGTTTAAACAAATGTTGAGCTGCATCCAAAAGAGAATAAATTTGAAACAAATAAGAAATAATCAATTAGCTTCATAAAAAATTAATTTTTATAATTTCATTCTCCCCGTATATGTGAGTGTCAGCAGAACATAACCATACAGGCTTCAAAATATACTTATTCTTCAGCTATTGGGGCATTGCATGTCTTCTGATTATGCCCAACATTATGACATCTCCCACATTTAAGCGGACGGACTTCCTCTGGTTGGGATTCAATGCGCTTCTTTTTAGGCCTTCCTGCTTTTGGTTTGGTTATAGATGGTTTTACAATCAGATTCTCATGTTTTACCCCTGTAGGTTTAGAAATATCTGTGATAGGAAAGATGGCATGCTCATACATTCTCCGGTAAGCATCCACTGTGAAAAATTTAGATACATATGTATACACTGACTCATGCTTCTTAATTATCGTTGCACATGTATGTGAGCAAGGATGACCATAGACCTGCCAATACCTGCATGAACAAGTACGAGTGTTAAGATTAACTTCGTACAGGCAATCCGCGACTACTTCAAACTGCTCGCCATCTGAATATCGGACTGTAAGACCCCTTCCATCTTCAATGTTCATATTTATTAGCTCCTTAATCTTAGAAACTAAATATGTCTGCTATTTATGAGAGCGATCACATCTCTTATGCATCAACTCCATCATATTATATCATGGCATGTCTACCATAGGAGTTATTGAAAGCTATCGTGCCTCTTTCATCCAATTGTTAAATGACTCCACAACATTAGAGTATATCTCCCCATATCGCTCTCCCTTAAATAGAGCATTTGGCTAGTGATCAATATCTGAGCCACATTCAATCCATTCATATGCCTTCGGCGAAATTTCTCTTATGTCACTAATATAACCAATGAATTATGATATCTGTAGTGCATAAGCTGCGCTATCAAGTAGGCTCAACACCTTTTCTTTTTGTGTTGCCGACAATCCATCAAGCTTTTTTTTGAAATTCTCCTTTAGATGATATTAGGAAATGAAGTCCTCACACCCTTTGTCAAGCCTTTTGCTCTGTCGGAAATAAAACATAATTAATGATAGTAAGGATCTTTATTGTTATAAATTATATCATGGAGTTTCTCACAAAATCAAACCCAATTGGTATCATTCTCTGCACTAATAATAGCAAAAGCTACTGAAAACATCCCATTCTCAGCGTCAAGTGCCATTGTTAAAAGCATTACACCACCATATCTATTGAGGATATGGGTTTTATTCATGAACAATAAAGGGCGGCATCCACTTTTGAATCCAACTAAATATGCATGAAAACATATAAACACCCTCTCAAAATGTCCATCTGGATACTCAAGTACAAATAAACTTTCTGAGTTAGTCTCAGCCACTGCTTCACCATACCATCGCAAGAGATCAAATAATATATAATCTTCACCATATAATGCAACTCTAGCAACCTCTTTACCAAGCCAAGCTTGCCTGTAAGAAAGATGAATACCAAAATCTTTTTGAATATCCTTCTTGATATCAATTGGTCTATACAATGATCTGTCTCTAACTTTCTGAAGTACTATATCTGCAACCCATATTTTCGATGCCTTTGGATGTCCGGCCCTCCCGACGCCACTGCCGCAAGTATGCATGTTATTGAATGTTTTGATTTTGAAAGTCTCTTACTGCCAAACCTTTGATGCATGCAGTCGTCATGGACAACTTTCATCGATGCATTTGACAGTAACTCTTAGTTTATCATTTTTAACGAATTGATAATCTTTGTTATGGGCGATTGAATAATTTTTTAGTGCCTCCTTAAAATAAGTTGCATCTTTAAATAACTGACCAATGCCTGTTATTGGCATTCTCCCATGATCTAGCTAATCGAAGGTCGGATGTAGATGTAGAACTTTGGGATGAAGCTATGACCATGAGAGCCATACTCCCAACGTCTTGTGGATCAAGTATGCTGTCAAAAATATAAAATAATTACTGTGGGCAATGAAATTTGGATGAATCAATTAATAATAAAAAAATTTAAAGAAAAAAAATTTACCCCGACTCAATTAGATGAGTTGATTCTGATCTATTATTAAGGTTGGTCTCCACATTGATTTTTATTGACGGAGACTTCAGTGCAATGTGAAAATCAAGCATGCGTTGGACATCCTCATCATTTTTGAGTTTAAACATAGAGTTTTCTAGGGTGGGAAGCTGATATTTCAGTATCAGAATATCTTTATCTATGTCCTACCTACTGCATATCCTATCTGTAATTTCATTGAATATGCTCTCTCGGTTTACCCTCAATATGTTCCCTCTTGTTCGTATTTTGCCACCACCATATGATAATCCATCTACAATTACTTGCTTTATGAGTAATGTGTAGTATAACATATTGTTAAAGAGAATATGAAATAGATATCAGTATTCCATCTACATATCAAGCTATTAAATAACATAATAAATAAATACTTAAGAATATATTTAACTATTTACTTATATAATAAATGAAAAATACTATAAATAAAAAAAGGGAGACCATATCCTTTTTTTTTTTTTTTAGTTTAAAAATGAGTGGCAGTATTTTGGAACCAATAAAATAGGAATAAAGATAGATCACCTGAGATCGTGCCACGGATCCAAAGAATCGTAGGAACGACGGAGAGGTCAGAGGAACAAGAAAAAAATAGGAAGGAAAAGAGAGAGGAAAAAATAGAGGATAAAATAGAGGGTATAAAAGAGATATTACCACCTTCACTGCTGCTAGAGATAGAGTGAAAAGGTTCAACGTCAAGTGCCACTGCTGAGGGCGGCGGTGGTGGCGGGCTGCGGATGCAGCATTAAGAAAGAGTTTCACTTGAGGGAGTTAGAGGGGCGGCATTTGCAAATAATCCAAAAATCCATCACTAAGTAAGTTTCTGCAGGGTTAATCTTTTCCTTCAAAACTGTCAAAACCATTTCGATCATTTGAATGGGCTTAAACGACAGCAGATGGCAACAGTAGACGGTAGGGATCCAAAAATAAATCATTAGCAGTCCAGAGATATTTTAATCTAATTAAAAATTTGAGGAACTTAAAAATAATTTTGAATCAAATTAGAGGCAGATAGATAATTTTTCCTCTAATATTTCTCCAACAAAACAAAAGGTGGTAGCACCAATGGCCTCTGAAGGGGTCTACCGGCATGTGGACCTAAGGCACATCTTCCTCAGCCGATCCCTTCTCAGGGCGCTGATCCTGTTTCATCCCCAATTATAGCTGGTAAGAGGCTTTCCTCCCATGAGTCTTGTGTTTAGGAATTGACTACTTTACTTAATGAGTCAACTTAATCGAGTGTGTCAAAGTCCAATCATGTCCACCACGCCCCAGGAGCCGAGTGGGTCTGAGGCTTCCACTTCCACTTCTTAGATGCAGATTTTGGTTTAGAAATTATAGGGGAGGCAGCAAAACTCTCCTTTGTTAATTATGCTAAACTAGGTTGTCTGTAGATGCTCTTCCTAGAATAAGGAGACTGTTGGGTCCTCGTTGGGTCCTCGTTGGGACATTTATATGATCCCTGTTGTTGGGCTATTTGGTGGCATTGTTATTGCTTGGCATAAAAACACAGATCATCTCTCCTTTATGCATTTTGATAGGCAGCTTGCTTTTGGTGTTGTTATGGAGCCTTCCGGAGCCACGTGGTTATCGGGGGTGGTTTATGTTAGCACCTCCTTTGTTGAGCATCGTCAGGTATGGGATCAACTTACCATCTCCTTGTCTACGGGCCTTCCTCAGCTTTTTGCTGGAGATTTTAATTGTCTCTTATATGCTCAAGATAAAAAGGGTGGATGACCTTTTTTGATGAACGATGCCATTCATGTCTCCATTAATTCTTGTCTCTTAGCTCTCTAACATTCCCTTGAGCCGTTGGCCTACTTTCCTCGATGTTCAATCTTGCTCGCCTTCATTGCATGTCAATAACTATCTAAACATAGGACCTGAAATACAGGAAGGTTGAGTGCTCTGTTTGCCGATGGAATGACCAGGTTTGCTGGGCCGCCATGGTGCTGTTTCTTTGCATGATGTTTTGGTCATTCTCAATCATCGGTCTACCCCATCTCATGATGCAAATTTTACCTGGGTGTGGAAACTGAAAGTGCCTTTGAGAATTATTTTTTTTTGGTGCAAGGTTCTATGGAAGGCTTTACCATACGTGCAAAGTTTTTTTGTGTCATGGGCATATGTGGCCATAGTAGAATTGTGATCTTTGTGCCGACTGCCCGGAAGATCAAAATCATGCCCTTGTTGCCTGTCCTTTTGCAAAAAGCTGTTGGATTTTCCTTTGTGATAGGGCTGGCTTGCTTTTTTGTCCATGGACTTTGTCGGGTGTATTGATCTTCTCTCAAGACCTTGGGTAGAGCCTAGACAACAAGCGGTCAGTGCCACCATTGCATGGCTCATTTGGGCAGCACGGAACGAGCGAATCTTTCATTATACCTC
This sequence comes from Elaeis guineensis, assembly GCF_000442705.2. Classification (NCBI taxonomy): domain Eukaryota; kingdom Viridiplantae; phylum Streptophyta; class Magnoliopsida; order Arecales; family Arecaceae; genus Elaeis; species Elaeis guineensis. The sequence continues at coordinate 122,061,215 of NC_025998.2, forward strand.
TCCTACTCCACTATGGTTGTTGTAGCAATTATACCTCTATACTTCTAACAGCTTTTGTGCAGCTAATGTTGATTCTTCTGCAGCTATGGTTGTTGTGATGCCACCGTACATCAGACCAAGGCAGCTGTTTCTTTTATGCTGCGATATCACTACGGGAGATTAATTAAAGGGGTAGGGAGACAGATTAATTTGTGTTCTGTGCCTCGAGCTGAGCTACTTGCTGCATGGCTTGGTCTTTGGGAAGCACTCATTCATCTGCACTTATCTCATATATAGTTGGAAGGGGACTCTTTAACTGTTATACGCTGGCTTTCTGATATATATCGCTAATTCAATTACATCTTCATCCCCTCTTCTCTCAGATATTAAGCAGTGGGTCTCTAACTTCACTTCTTAAAGATCTCCCATATTGTCGTGAAGAAGATCAAGTAGCCGACTGTATTGCCAATTTAGCCTCGGAGCAGGATATTGATTTCCTTCCAGGATGATGCCTTGTCGGTTCACTTATCTTTTACAGGCTGATGCAGCTGGAGTACAATTTTTGCTCCATATTTGACCATATTTCTTCCAACTTCAGCTTATCGTTTCTTTGCCTGATACAGCGTCCGGCACGTGTGGGAACGCTGCTCTTGCTATCTTACATATCATTTATGCTTACTTACAGTCATGGTTCTACCATGCATTCTTGTATGGCTTACTTCTAAATGACTTAGATTTTTGCTTGAGTTCAGATTTCTTACTATATTCCCTTATATTTCAAATGTTGCTGCTGGTCATTACACAGATTTTGTCACTTCATTACAATATCTTCTACACACACAGTTCACGTCAAATGCAGGTCTCTACAGGATACAAGTCAACCATTCTTATCTAAGGTATTTGTTCGGATGGTAATCACAGATTACAGGAACCTATGCACACTGGCTCCTGGTTCTATCTTTGCATTCCACCTGCATCAAAGTGTGCGTGGTTGTTATCCTATTAAGTCAATAGACACAGCTTCAACTTCCGATTATGGCACAACATAAGTTCATATTCTTGTACAGAAGGCATATTTTGCATTCTCGCTGTGTCGTCATCGTTATACAGCATTTTGGCGTCATCTTCTTCTGTTATGGCTCGGAATTCTTGCCCATCTGTTGCAGATTAATCCACACAGTACATGGCTGTTATTCTTCTATATTCTGGTGGGCCCAACTTCTGCTTCAATCACAGCAAGCAGTCTCCTTTTGTCTTCTGGTTTTCATGTTCATCTTTCAGTTGGCCCGTTTTTGCTTGTACACAGTCTCCTTTTGTCTTCTAGTTTTCGTGTTCATCTTTCAGTTAGCCTGTTTTTGCTTGTATATTACAGGCCTGTTGCAAGTGAGTAGGACATCTTTCTTTGGGTTAATGAAGTTTCATTCTAGCAAAAAAAAAAAAAAATAGAGCTACATGCGTTACGTTACCAGGACTGACCTGCCGTGCAAGGACTTCAGGGGAGCTTTGTAATAAAAGTACGGACTCGTATATCAGTCACTAGGGTTTATATAATTGGACAAAAATCCTCTACTGTGAACCATGGATAATCAACCACATCTCGATCCACACAGCACACAAAATATAGCGGAAATAAGATCATTTTGTAGAGGAAAGATAACTAGAACAAACGTAAAATGCAGAATAGGAGAGATAATCAAGCAATAAAAATAAGAAAAAAAGAAAACACACCAGATTTATGTGGTTTGACCTGATTGTTGGCCTACGTCTACAGGCAAGACCTCCTCAATGTTCTTCTATTAATAATTCACGGCACAACAAAGTACAAAATTGAAGAAAAAAGAGGAGAAAGAAGAAAAAAATAAAAACTCACACAGACTCTCTTTTATAAAAAAAAATATTCTTATTTTTCTCTCAAAAAGGAATCTCACATCTCTTATTTTTTTCTCTCTTAAATCCTCTTTTTGATTGCTATTTTCACTGCTCTCAGCCTGCTGAACCTTCTCCAAAGTCCTCCCCTTAAATAGAGCTTGTCACCAGATGAATTCAAATCCAAACCTCATAAAAAATGGAGTCCTATTCACTGTAGAATTGAAGAAAGAAGCTTAGTCACTAAATTTGCATCGAACGGCCTAGATCTGTGCTCAAAATAACTCGGATCAAGCTCAAATTAAGTCAGAAAAAACCTCAGCCATCCGATCATCATCAAGAGCGAGATCTGCCGTTCGATCGCACCTCCGGTCCACCAGATCTCATGTAGACCATGAGAAACGTCCGAAAAATGGGCGTCGGTCCATCGTGGACTGTGAGAAATATTCAAAAAATGGACGCTCAGTCCATGCACCTCACCATGGACCGTGAAACGTGGTAGACCGCGTGCACCGTGCTCGCGCTAGGCCATGCTCACGTGTGGTTCTGGGTCTGGCCTAGCCTATCTGTAGTTCTAGATCGAGTTTATTTTCACATGGGCTTCATTTTAACAATTCTTCCACTTAAAGACATGTGTCGAACTCACGAGAACGTCATCCCTGGAGGCCTTGCCAACCTCCCACTCTTCACGTAACTCCAAGACCGAGAGAAGTCTTGCTCCAATTGAACTTCTCCCGAGCCATCGGCTTTGTCAACATATTTGCTGGATTTGTATCTGTATGAATTTTCAGTAATGAGACTAGACCATTATCAACTACATCTCTTACAAAGTGATATCGAATATCAATATGCTTTGTCCGAGAGTGAAACGTCAGATTTTTTGCCAAATGCAATGCACTTTGACTATCATAATTCACCCTCATCATATCTTGCTTCACTTTGAAGTCTCCAAGAAGCTTTTTGAGCTAGATAGCTTTTTTGCATTCGTGTGCCACTGCAATATACTCTACCTTCATCGTTGATAATGCCACCACTGACTAAAGCTTAGATTCCAAGCTAATAGCACCGTCACCTATGGAGAACACATAGCCTGTGGTAGATCTCCTCTTGTCTCGATCACCTGTAAAATCAGAATCAACATATCCGATGCACTCCAAACCAGCTGAACCATAACAAAATAAATGATCAGTAGTCCCTCTCGGATACCGAAGGATCCATTTTGCTGCTGTCCAATGGTCGCTATCTGGATTTGTCATATACTAGCTCACAACTCCCATTGCTTGTGCAATGTCTGGTCTTGTGCATACCATGACAAACATAAAGCTCCTTACTACTGATGAATATGGTATCCGGGCCATGTCAGCCTTTTCTGCTTCCGTATTGGGTGATTGCTCTGCTGACAGTTTCAACTGAATAGGAAATGGGGTAGACACCGGCTTTGCATTCTGCATATTGAAGCACCACAAAACTTTATCTACATATCTCTTTTGTGAAAGCTAGATCTTCCTATCCTTTATCTCCCGTAGCACCTTCATCCTGAGTATTTGGTTCCCAGCTCCTAAGTCCTTCATTTCGAACTCCCCAGCCAACTGAACTTTCAGATCTGATATTTGACTCTTACTGTTCCTTGCGACCACCATATCATCGACAAATAACAGCAAAATGTAGAAGCTCCCATCATCATAGCCGTAGAAATATGCACAATGATTTGCCTCCAGTCGATCAAATTTCAAACTCATAATAAAGAAATCAAATCGCTTGTACCAACACCTCGGCGCTTGTTTGAGACCATACAATGATTTGTTCAGCTGACAAACCAATTTCTCCTTATCTTTTTTAACAAAACCTTTAGGTTGCATCTATAAATCTCCTCCTCCAAGTCACCATGCAAGAAATCCATCTTTACATCCATCTACTCGAGTTTCAAATCTATAACTACCACGATCACTAAGACAATCTGAATAGTAGTAAGACGAATCACTGGTGAGAAGATTTTATCAAAATCAATTTCTATCTTCTAAGCATAACCCTTCACCATCAAACGTGCTTTGAACCTCTTCACATTTTCATCTGTATCCTTCTTCACTTTATAGACCCACCGACATCCAATCGGACTCCTCTCCTCCGATGGAACTACAAGCTCCCACGTCTTGTTCTTCCGAAGTGACTCCATCTCCTCCTCCATAGCATAATGCCACTTTTCAGTATTGGTGGACTCATATGCCTCCCTGTATGAAGTTGGCTCATCCTCCTCTGCCAAAGTAACATAATCACAAATATAGTTAGCAGAAGGAATGAAAGAAGTGACATAGTCATCATACCTAGCAGGAGGTCTAATGATCCTCTTAGGCCGTTCAAACTCTGTTGGTGGCTCTTCCAGTGGGTTAGCATCTTTAGAGGATTGCGGAAGCTCCACACCTGGTCCATCATCAGCTATCTCATCAACCTCCTATGCTTGCTCTGCTTGCACTTCGTCACCTGCATCAAAGAACTCAACAAAAGTAATGGCTTCATCATCTTGCTTTTCTTTGGTATCTTGAAAAGATTCTTCATTGAAAACAACATCTCGACTAACAACGATCTTATGGGTAATAGGGTCCCACAATTGATAGCTCTTTACTCCTTTAGCATAGCCAAGAAAGATGCACCTTCGAGAGTTCCTATCCAATTTTGTTTTCTTTTCTTTTGGAATCCACATATATGCATCACATCCAAAGACATGGAGATGGAAATAATTTACGGGCTTGCCACTCCAAAGTTCTTTTGGAATTTTTATCCCAAGGGATTTTGTCGGAACTCGATTGATCAAGTAACAAGCCGTACATGCAGCCTCTGCCCAAAATCTCTTATCAAGTTTTGCAGTGCTCATTATACTATGGACCCTTTCCATGAGTGTTCTATTAACCTCTCTGCCACATCATTTTGCTGTGGTGTCTCGAGAATTATAAGCTATTACCGAATTTCATGCTCACCACAAAACTTATCAAACTCCTTGGAGCAATATTTCCCTCCATTAGGCATTCAATTTTCAAACTTTTTTCATTATCCATCGGAGCCTTGAATTTCTTAAAGATTTCAAAGACATCGGATTTCCGCTTCAGGATATATATCCAAGTCTTTTGAGAAAAATCATCGATGAAAGAGACACAGTAAGAACATCCACCCAATAATCTATCAGACGACTCCCAAGTATCTGAGTAGATTAACACAAAAAATTTCTTACTCCACTGCTATAATAAAGAGAAAGAGGTCCTTCTTTATTTGCCATAGATGCAAGCTTCACAAAATTTCAGTGGTGCTGACTGGAACCCCGAAAGAAGCTCCTTATTTGATAATAATTATAGCCCACGCTCGCTCATATGTCCCAAACATCGATGCCAAACTATCAGAGACACTATCTTTGAGCTTTCTACTGTCATCTCTCCCACTTGAGTCTCGCCCATCAATTTATAAAGACTACCTATTTGGACTCCCTTTATCACCACCAAACACCCTTTAGATACCTTCAATTGATCTTTTTTTTCGATAAACTTTAAGCCTTGCTTACAAAGCTTTCCAAGTGACAGTAAGCTCTTACATAGTGTAGGGACATGCCGTATATTGAAAACTATCCAAACTATACCATCAAACATCTTGATCCGGACATCTCCCACTCCAATCACAGGACAGGTTGTATTGTTATCTAAATAAATAACTCCTCCATCCAATGATTTATATGTATGAAACCACTCCCTAAAAGGAGTCATATGGAAAGATGCCCCTGAATCCAAAATCCAATAACGTGCAAGCTCAGATCTTTCCAATGCCGTCAATGCATCCCCATCATCTGAAGTAGCCAAAACAGTTTTACTTTTTGCTACATTGCTTTGAAAGTTTTTCGATTCAGATTTTGTATCAACTCTTTTGGCTTGGTAATCTTTCTTTACATGCCTTGTTTTTTCACAATTCTAGTATTTTACCTTCTTTTTGCCTTTGAATTTAGATCTTGTCTTCCCTTGATCACCACGTTCCCTTTGGAAAGGCCTACCTCGTGCTACCATGGCCTTCTCTGAAGAGTTTCTTTGGCTAGACTTCCACCTCATCTCTTCTATAAGCAATGATGCAACAATAGACTCCATTTTAAAGATTTCAACGTGACTCAAGTTCATGATAAAGTTATCCCAAGACTCCAACATAGAATAAAATAGAATGCTGGTCTTTTCTTCATCATCAATTCTGACATCTAGGGCCGCAAGCTTGCTCACGATAGAATTGAATATACCTAAGTGCTCTTGAACTGATGCTCCATCCTTCATCTTCAGATTGTATAATTATCGTCTTAAATAGATTTTATTTACCAAAGACTTACCTTCATAGAGGTTCTTCAATTTTTCTCAAACTTCTTTTGCAGTAGTCTCGATATCGATATTGAACAATACCGAATCATCCAACGCCAGATAGAGGTTCGCCATTGCTAGCTTGTCTTTCTCTTCATATTGCACATCCGTCATCTCTTGAGGTTTGCATTCTTTTCTTTGCAAAATGATTTCACAACCATCTTTGATCAATACCATTTGCATCTTTATCTTCCAAAGTGCAAAGTTTGATCTATCAAACCTCGATATCCCATATTTTATTATTGTCATCTTGTCCATCATTATTTCAGATCAATCCAACTACAAAAGAGTTTCTTGCATTTTGATACCAAACAGAAAGAACAGGCCATGGATAATCGAGCACACCTCGATCCACACAGCATACAAAATACAACGTAAATAAGATCATTTTATACAGAAAAGATAAATAGAACAAACATAGAACATAAAATAGAAAAGATAATCAAGCAATAAAAATAAGAGAAAAAGAAAGCACACCAGATTTAAGTGGTTCGGCCTGATTGTTGGCCTACGTCCACAGACAAGAGATCTTTATTAATAATCTACGGCACAATGAAGTACAAAATTGAAGAAAAAAGAAGAGGAAGAAGAAGAAAAATAAAAACTCACACAGACTCTCTTTTACAAAGAAAAACACTCTTATTTTTCTCTCAAAAAGGAATCTCATGTCTCTTATTTTTCTCCTCTCTTAAATCTTCTCTTTGATTGCTGTTTTCACTGCTCTCAACCTGCTGAACCTTCTCCCAAATCTTTCTCTTAAATAGAGCTTATCACCAGATGAATCCAGGTCCAAACCTCATCAAAAATGGAGTCCTATTCACTGTAGAATCGAAGAAAGAAGCTCAGCTGTTAAATCTGCATCGAACGGCCCAGATCTGCGCTCAAAATAACCTGGATCAAGCCCAAATCAAGTCAAAAAAAACCTCAGCCATCCGATCATCATCGAGAGCGAGATTTACCATTGGATCGTGCCTCCGATCCACCAGATCTTGCATAGACCGTAAGAAATGTCTGAAAAACGGACATCGGTCCACCGTGGACCGTGAGAAACGTTCGAAAAATGGGCGCTCAGTCCACACGCCTCACCATGGACCATGAAATATGGTAGACCGTGTGCACCACTCTCGCACTAGGCCACACTCGCGTATGATTCTGGGCCAAGCCTGGCCTATCTGTGGTTCTGGGTCAAACTTATTTTCACATGGGCTTCATTTTAACATATTATATACATAATACACCACACAGTGCGATGCATCACACGTACTATCCATTGCACAATAGATGGTGTGTGCAGCATGCATCACATAGCTGCACGCGGGGACATGCGGGCTGGTGCACAGTAGAGGATCTGCACGCTTTATAATTAGTCTATTGAATCCTAAAACAGATTTGGAATTAATTGAAGATATCACTGGAGCCTGCATTCTACTTGCTATTAGCTGAAAGCTTATTTTTGAAATAAAAAAATATCAGAAAAAGAAAGAGAAGCTAAAAACGTATAACTGGCAGGACCCATTTGATTCTCTTATAAAACTTTGAACCCAACAGAAGCGTGTACATGGGCTTGACATGTCCAACCATATTTCAATTTAAATATAGCCCAACATTAGACTATTTGCCCGGTGGTAGTAGGAAAATAAAACATTATTTTCTAATTGCTTATCACTTGGTAAAACATCTAATATATATATATATATATTAAAATAGAGATCTCTGAATAGAGAAGCCTCCATTCGCCACGTATATATTTTTTCCTAAGCAATCATTCGCCACATGTCCAAGGTAGCATGTTTTTTTTTTTTTTTTTAGCTTCGGCGTGATGGAGAGCCATGGAGAGGATGGGAAGCATCCGTGCACGGCCAACCTGGTGGAAGCCAAGGGAAATCTTTGGAGCACCGAGATTCCAATCGGGGTGGCGAAGCTGATGTTGGAGGCCCCAAGTCACCCGATGGCGCTTGCTGAGGAGGTGGTGAGGACACAATGCATGTCCGATCTGTGGGCTGACGAGAAGTTGCGGCCCGAAGAGTTGTACTTGCTACTTTCAGTGGAGCAGATCGGATCCAAGCTTTCCAATCAGCAAATGGCGGTCATTGTTGGGGCCGTCAAAGATGGAAGGAGGAAGGGGAAGAAGGGCTATGGATCTGGGAATCGGGTGTTTTCGAAGGCAGCCAGTCGGAAGGAGGAAGAGAAGAAGGGAGGGAAGAAGGGGTTTTTGGATGGGAAGTTCACCAAATTTCTCGATCAAAGAATTGGTGGTTACCGGCAGTGGAGACCCGTGCTTGACACCATCCACGAATCCAATTAGGAATTCCATCTTGGGTTTTCTTGCTTCTACTGTTACAACATCACAATTAGGAATTTTGACGAATAACTTGAAAGAGACATGATAGTTTATGAGGTATTTTATTCATATGTATATGAATTCAAAACTATTTGATTTTTGACGGTCCAAGAAAAGATGAGTTTTATTGAGTACCAAGCGTGAGCTTAAGAACAAGACTTTCCATTTCTGTATCTCCAAATCTACTTATTTAAGTTATCGAGCAAATGATGAGACAATAAAGTAAGCATCTTACTTCTGAAAAAAAAAAAAAAATAGACATTGTGTTACCAAGAATTTCATTGTCAAATTTGTTCAAGGAATCAAGCATATATAAATAATAATAAAATATAGATAAGCTCATGAACCAGACATGTATAAAGTTATAAAACAGGGTAAAGCTTGACAATGACCATAAAGATTTATCTACAAATAAGGAGGAAGAGAAAGTTACAAAGGTCACACTCGGTGACCAATAGGTGGATAGACTTGGGCCATATGTCCAAAGGAAGGCCCAAGAAGATTATCCAATCTCGATGCATTAGGCCCAACAAATTAGGCCAGTCAAAAAAAATCAAGAAAAATTCAAAAACAGTATTTTTATTTATTTATTGGTCAACTCATTTTCCTTCGTGTTATAATTCTTTGGCAGACCAGGCTAGCTTGCTTTATTTCTTTTTCCCAACAAAGGTGAGGGCGACGTCGGTGAGGGAGGGATAGGAGACGTGGTGGTGGTGGTGAAGACGGAGGAGGGATCAAGGAGGGAGGAGGTGGTAGTGGTAGTGCGGCCGAGGCTTTCGTCGTGCGTGAGATGGACACAAGGGTTTTAGTAGCCATGAATTTTCCTATCATGAAAGTTCCGACTGTCCGATTTCTCATAAAAATAGTAAAGGCCCAAGACGCATCCAGGATAAATTATTGCATGCACCAGATGCAAGTGAAGCGGGACAAATCCCAAAGCATATGCACGATGCATAGTACATATACATTGAGATGTAATTTTTTAAAAATAATATTTAATTTTATTTATTTATTTTATTATATTTATTTTATTATTTTAAAAAAATAATTATATACCGGTGTATGGTACAGAGTTCTAAGTTAGTTGGTTTCAAATGGGCGAGTCCTGAGGCGAGGTCATCATGGCTCGTGCATGCAAGTTTGTTAGGCTGCTAGTGGGGGCTTGTAAAACTCAGATCCAGTTGGGCACCGTTGCGGCTCAAACTTAAACTAGCTCATTAGAAACTTCAACCATCGGAGGCCCAAATAAAAATTATCAAAGTTTTCTCAAAAAATACTAGAATTTGCTCAAAAAATTTGGTTCCAATCTATGAACCTTAAATCTGCCCCGGCCGTACTTGCTCCGAGATGCAGCAGGGAAAGTCTCAAAAGAGGGGATCGATTGCGCCGAATGAAGCTGTAAAAATTATATATATATATATATATATATATATATATATATATATAGTGTGTGTATGTATGTATGTATATATTCAAATTGGATTTAGGATGGATTTTAGCTGCTGTAGGTTGGAAAAAATCCACTCTACTAGAATTGAGTGAAGTCGAATATCTAATAGGATAATAGGATAGAGTAAATTATCACCCTTATTACCTCCCCTCAAAATCACTCTCTTCGTCCCTCTTATACTCTCTAAATATCATATGCATCAACTCATACAAAATACCAAGCTAGCGTAGGAAACCACAATGAAGTTGTTAACCTCAAAAAGAGAACCTGCTCATGCAGGTGTGTTTTATCTTTATTGGTATATAAGTTCATACAATAATGTGAATCATTGTCCATTGATTTAATGTATCACTTTATATATATATATATATATATATATATATATATATATATATATATATATATATATATATATATATATATATATATATGTATGTATATGTATGTATTTCGATGATGAAGCCGAAAAATTTATATTATGCAATCGTTACTTTTCATCTTTGTTAGGCCAACTTCCCTCTTTTTCAAACCACACTAACAAAATTGTTGGTTTTTAAATATGAGTTTGGATCGCCCATATGGGCAAAATCCGATCCAACTCAGTAGTGCAAGTTTTGGGAGTTACTTTGGTAACTTCCCATATCGACAATTGGCTGAAAACTGGTTTGAGATAGCCGAGAAATATAGTTTTGATGGCTCTCTTTCACTCTCAAATAAAAAGTTTTGAAAAAAACTTGTTCAAAACAAAACACTCATCTTGGAGGTATTTAAGTTGTAGAAATCAAGTGTATTCCATCTTGTGATTGTACTTTTGATCCAGTAGTTGTGGTTTGATCATGATCTGACTTGTGAGAAAAAAATTTAATTTGATTTTGATATAAAAAAATTTAAAATTATAGATTTTTATATTTATGATTTAATGTTGATATCAAAGCTTTATGATCGAATCTCTTTACTCCTTGATGTTATATGACATGTTTAAAACTTGTTTATAGCCTAAACTTATAAAGTTACATGAGTTATTTACTTAAAATTGAAATTAGATTCTCTAGAGGCATATACCTATAGACTGAATATCTAGGACTGGTTTTAACATAAACAATAGCTCTAATGATGTAGAATATGCCAACAAAATTTGGGGTTAATTGGATGAGAGTGTGAAAGGTTATGGACTCTGAAAGTTTTAAGATAAAGATGGATAAGATTATGAATTTTGGATCAATTTTCTCTCTCTTGATTTTTAGCCTTTAAAATTAGTATCATTCAATAGCATGATCTGAGAGCTTTCCAATAATATATGGCACATATTATTTGAATTCATGATATGAGAGATATGAGCCTTCAAAATTGGTTCAAGAAAAAGTGAAATCTGAAAATTTTATTTGCCAAAGGTTGAGGATGATTGCAAGTCCTACTACATGAAATATCTTTCCAAAGATATTTTGGTTGGAAATTTTTCTAGACCATATTTCTAAAAATTATAAAATGATCTATAATTTTTATTTTAATTTTCTAGGTAGAGAAATAATTAATTTTAATTTATTGTTTTTAAAATTTTAAAAATTCAATAAATATTTCAATGATGTTAGAAAAGTCTGAAAAATTATAGATAGATTTAGAATAATTAGATCAAAGGAAGTGAAGCTCTACTTTGAGTTTCCACTACAGCCAAGACCCTATACTCTTTAAGGTGCCATTACGTATTCATCAAAAAATAATTTTAAAGTTGTTTTTCTTCAAAAATTCATAATAAATAGTATACTACTCAAAAAAATATAATTCCACTTCTGTAAATTTTTTTTATTTTATGCTTATTTTTTTCTTATATATTTTAATTAATTTAAAAAATATCATATATAATTTATTATTAATATATGATTATTTTTTTTTAATTAAAAGATGGTTCAAACAATAAAGACTAAGAAGATTTTGAGAGGAATAATTAGAGAGATGAAATGGGCCCCTATCAAGGATTATAGGATAACTCCCAAACATGACATAATTCAGCATGTTGAAATTGTAAAGAAAATATTTGAGACTTTGGAAAATGAATGGTACATTGTTATGAATGGCATAAAGATTAATTAGAACCCTACTTAGATCTTTATTATATGAGTGGTCGAGATGGTACGAAAATTGTATGAGCCAAATAAGAATCTGTATTATGTTAAAATCATAACTATTTTTAAGAAAAAATACGAGAGTTGCTTTATGAGTAAAGCAGCTAAACAGTCCGTCTTCTTATTAATGTATCTTAATTTTCATAATGAAAGATGTACTATTTTTGAAAAATAAGATAGTGGCCTTTTGCCTCACTAGGTTCAAAATATGGGAATCAAACTTGCCCTTGAGGAGATTTGAATAGATATTAACTCTATGCATTTGTAAATATTTTGGATATTTATGTTGTATACATTGCTACGTTATTTCAAGCATGATGTAATAAAAGTTGTATATATTTATGTTATATATATTGTTACGTTATTTCAAGTATGATGTAATGAATGCTATATATGTTTAGCCACTAATTCATTTTGTAATTGCTTAATTGAGTGAGAATATTTTTAAAAATTTGCCTAGATGATGCTATATTAATGATAATTTGATATTTGTATGCAGATGATGATAAGGAATATAGTAATCTTTTGATTCTCTTACTTATGTTAGGTTATCATTAATTTAGTATGTTTCTTATGGCAAATTGATATATATGTGTGTGTGTGTGTGTGCACGCGCGCATGCGTGCGTGCGCTAGATTTAATAAAAGTGCTAGTTTTTTTTTTTGGGAACTAACATCTCTATGTCGTTATCACTAAATATAGCATCACTAAACATCATAACTGAGTTAAAGAAAGGTAAAAAACTTAATGATGAAAATTATAATGTCTCACAATTGAAAATTCAGTATGTTCTTGAGGAACAAAAGGTGTTTGAGGCTGTTCACAATACCATGGATAACCCAAGTGAGGATACTAGTACTCAAAATAGGAGAGATCAAGAAGCTTACTGAATCAGAAAAAAAAGAGACTAAAAAGTTTGTGGTATTTTGATAAGCTCTATGGTTGATGTTCTTATTTCTGATTGTTAAAATCTTCTACTGCACATGATATATAGGCTTTTCTCAAAAAAAAAATAATGATACCATAATGACTAGACTGAGGCAGTTAATTATCAAGTTTGTATATAGAAGAAGCATCCAAACTATACTATCAAAGAGCATCTGAGAACTATATCAAACATGATAAAAGATTTGCAAGCTACTGATCATATCCCCACCAATGAACAATAAGTTCAAGATGTTATAACATCTCTTCCTGGTAATTGAAAATATTTAAAAGTTAACTTGACTCACAATGATAGCATCAAGACTTTGCCTACCATATTGAGCTAGAAGATGAGCGTCTCTGGACCGTCAATCCCAATGGATAAGCTTGTATGGCTAAATCTAGTTTTTAGCAAGCTTCGAGCTCAAGGTATAAGAAATTCAAAAAAAAGATAAGAAAAGGAAAGAAACAGGTCAAGGGCCTAAAAAGAACAAGTTTAAGAAAAACACAAAAGACAAATGGTTCTAGAAGAAGGATCTGAGCAAGATTAAGTACTTGAAGTATGGCAAGCTAGGTTACATTGCTCGTAATTGCATCGTGCAAGAGAAGGTAGCACTATACTCAATTCCTTTACATTCTATTTATATTTTTAATATGATTTTACTTATTGATTCTTATCCTATGTGGATTATAGACTTAGGAGCAATCGATCATGTAGAAAGAGATCAAAATACATTTGTAGAGTACTGTCAAGTTCCAGCTGGCATAAGATGAATTTATGTGAGAAACAATGATAGAGTAGAAGTTAAAGGAATTGGTACTTGCAAACTTGTTTTGTATGGTGGCCAAACTCTAATCCTATATGATGTTTTATTTGTATCAGAGATTCGATGAAACTTGATCGATGTAACTATTTTTCTAGGATTAGATTATATTCTTAATTTTTATAGTACTTGTGTAGATTTATATTATGGTATTGTTCATTATGGTACTGGACATCTATTGAATGGTTTCCTTATGTTGGATTGTGAACGTTATATGCATAATTATATTTACAATTATTGTTCTGTGGTTATTTTTTCAAGTAATTCTACTATGGATGTTAATATTTGGCTTACTAGATTAGGCCACATTGGGTAAGAAAAAATGAATAGATTGGCTAAAGAGGATTTTTTGGGCTCGATTGATAAAATTGCATTACCTAATTTTGAGCATTGTTTAGTGAGAAAAGCAATCAGAAAATCATTTAATAAAGGAATTAGTTCAAAATTTTCATTGTAATTAATCTATTATGTCATCTATGGTCCCATGAATATTAGAGAAAGGCATGGAGCCTCATTTTTCATCATGTTTATAGATGATTTCATCCGTTTCAATTATGTATACCTAATTTCTCATAAATCAAAGACATTAGATTGCTTTAGATGTTATGTTAATTAAGTTGAAAATCAGTTATAAAAAATTATTAAAACTCTAAGAACTGGTCGAAGAAGTAAGTATTTATCTTATTAATTTAAAGAGTTCTATGATAAAAAAGAAATAGAAAGGCAATTGACCATTCCTAGAACACTGCAAGAAAATAGAGTTGCTAAAAGAAGAAATAGGATCTTGTTGAAAATGATCAGATATATGATGGCACAAGCATATCTGCCAATTTCATATTGGAGAGATGCTTTATCGATTGCCACATATTTTAAATTGTGTGACTTCTAAATTAGTTACCTCGACTCCTTATGAGCTATGGATGGAAAAAAAATTTGATTTATCTAACTTAAGATCATGGGGGTTAATAGCTTATGTTCATGATTTTTCTTACAAATATGGTAAATTGGGTCCTAAAGGAAAGAAATATATCTTTATAAGATACTCTGAATATTCAAAGGGATATGTGTTCATGGGTGAATATGCTGATAGAGGTATTATTGAGATAGATCTCGAGATGTCATATTCTTAGAATATGAATTTTTTAATATGAGGAAAATCGATAAGGACTATTATCTATATGAGATGGAAGACCTTGATGATGAGAACACAAGATATGAAAACTCTTAAGAACACTATAGCACCTCAATCTCTTGGGTTGAGTGGGAGTGATGTAGACATTTCACAAGAATCATGGTTAAGGACTCGTAAGAGTATTCCAAGACATCACTTCAAGAGTGATGGTGAAGCCTTTTTGATAGCTTCACATGATAAAACTAAACTAAAATCAATTAAAGAGTCTTTAGCTTGTCCTGCTAGGGAATAATGAAAAATTACAATGAAAGAGGATATAGAGTCTATGAGAACTAACCAGCTTTGAGACTTAGTTAATCTGCTTCCAAATCATTAAGATATTGGAAATAAATGGGTTCTCAGAATTAAGCATAAGATAAATAGTTCTATAGAAAGATATAAGGCTCGTCTAGTGATGAAAGATTATACTCAACAAGAAGGTATATATTATGAAGAAACTTTTTTGCCCGTGATAAGACTCACCTCCATTCGCCTTATTCTAGCTATACTGGCTTCTATGAATTTAGAGCTATACCAATGGATGTTAAAATTATCTTTCTCAATAGAAATTTGGATGAAAAAATTTACATGGAACAACATATAGGTTTTATAGTTGAAGGTCAAGAAAACAAAGCATGCAAACTTAAAAGACTAATATATAGTCTCAAACAATCATCCGGTATTTCAGATTTCATAGAGAACTAACGTCTTATGGTTTCATTATGATCGATAAGGATCATTGTGTTTATGTCAGATGTCAACAAGATAAATTCATAATTCTATCCTTATACATTGATGACATACTATTAATTGAGAATGATAAGAAGTATGTTAATACCACTAAGAAATAGTTGTCTATCAGTTTTGAAATGAAGGATATAGGAGAAGCCACATATATGCTTGGAGTGAAAATTCATAGAGATGGTTCTAAAAAAATGTCGGCACTTTCATAAGAGTCTTATCTTAAAAAGGTTCTAGAATGATTTTATATGTAAGATTGTACTCCCACAGATACTTCCATGGCAAAATATAAAACTTTAAATAATAGCATATGCCCTAAGACTCCTACATTGCATTTGGCTCATCGCTAGGCAATCTTGAAAGATAATGTAGATTGTCTTCAAGATAGATTGCCATCATTAAGTTGTCAGTAATGTTAATTATTATGTTTGGTACATCAGGTAATATTGTAGTAAAATTACTGAAAATCTTGATTAACATATTTGGTATGACAATCAGATTATTGATAATATAAAATTAAAATTTTAAAATATTTCTAAATCAAATTACTATGTATTTGGTATAAATCAAGGCCACAGAGGCCCTCGCCTGATCCAATGACGATGTGTACACATAAGTAAATCTCACACCTTGAAAACAGCTAAAGCTTTGGCCTGGCGCTCACCCTTGCAGGTTAGCCCCACCGTCAGCCACCACCCACCGACCAAATCCGACCGTAAGCCAACCTTGCACTCACCATGCGCAATAAGGAGCACCTTCATTGCCCAATTCATGGGGTCTCCGGACGAGATCGTAGATGGAGGTAGAGGCAGGGGGAGAAGAATGTTATAGGCAAAGTTTGCCATACCATGCTGAATCGATCGGTATATCCCGTCTCGTACCAGATCGATGGGAAACCGACATGATTCGATCAGTAAAATTGGTACACCAGCGGTATCGAAGAAAAAAGAACGAAAAGGGAGAGAGAGAGAGAGGAGGGAAGGGAGGGAGGTGAGAGCCGTCGGAGGCTGACGGTGGCCGGCTGCGATCGTCGGAGGGCTTCCGAATCCCGTATCACCCGATAGGACTTTCAAGAGAGCAAAAAAGAGAGAGAGAGTACTCAGAGGGGGGGTGGAGAACTTACCGAACAGACGGTGCCTCCGTTGCGAGGCTCTTGATGGCCGACGAGCCAATGCTGACGGTCTGAGGGCGATCGAGCGAGTGGAGCCCCTCCACTGCTCCGCCCCCTTCTTCTTTTTCGAAACAGACGACGTCTGTTTCAATTTTTTTTTTATTTTAAGCTTATGAAATCAGCAACTGGGTTGTCGACTTAAGAACTTTTAAAAAAAAAAATCATGAAGCTGACAAATCGTTTGTCGACTTCACTTAAAATCATATTTTTTAAAAAACTTTACGAAACAGAGGCGATGCCTCTGTTTCACGCCTGCAGCCCCGCGCGCGTGGACTGTGCCCTCCGACGGCCACGACAGTCAGTCAGAGGCCATCCGCCGGCCCCGCCGGCTCTTTTCCCTTCCTCTTTTTTTTTCCTCTTTCTCTCTCTCTATTTCTCTCTTTTTTTCTTCCGATTTGGATCGTCAATTTGGTACGGTATGAAACCATACCGAACCATATCGTTGGTCGATCGAAACGGTTGGTGGTACCGGTTCAGCATATCTTGGTTATAGGGGTGCTAGACCCAGACGAAGGGGCTAACAAGGCATGGGGTGCTGGTGATGGAGAGCTGGGGAGAAAGTAGAGAGATAGTGGCATGGTATGGGAGAACCTTGGGCTCTTACTCTATTATATTGCCTTATCGATGATGGAAATTGAATTCATAGTATGTTCAAATGCAATCCAAGAAATTGTATAGTTGAGGTGATTCTTGCAAAGCTTGAAAATTATAAAAGATACATCTAAGGCAGTGAGAGTTAATTATGATACTCAAGCAGCTATTAGTTATATGGAGGATCCAAAATATCATGGTGATATTAAGAATAGTTTTGTTAGAGATATTATAGCTCGAAAGGAAGTAATCTTGAAATATATTCCTACGCATTTGATAGTGGCTGATCTATTTATGAAACCAATATCAAGAGGTTTATTCCAATCATATGTTAGATCTCTTGGATTGCATAGAATTTGAGACTATTTATCAAAAACTTGTAAGACAATGATATTTATATGTTAATGAATTTTATCTTTATTTACTTTTATGAATTATCAAATGAATGCAGATACATGATGAGCTAGCACTGGCATATATATGAATGTGTATCATAATTAAAAGTATGCCAGAAGGCATGTATCGGCTCTTTCACATGAGCGATAGTCTTAGACATTATGGATAATGGGTTTAGATGAGATATGTGTAGGGCTGGAATTGGGCTGGGCCAGGCCGGGTTCTATCCCTGCCCAAGCCCGGCCTGAAACAATTTTTCGAGCTTCGGGCTGGGCGTAGGCCCGATTTTTTTGAAAAAATATAGGTTTGAGCTCGGGCCCGAGCCTGAACCCAATTGGGTTGGCCCGATTCCAAATCGATATAAGGTGTAAGGTCCGAACCCAATTGGGCCTGGGTGAGACTGTTGCGGTCCTTGCAGAGGGAGGGGATGAGCGGGGGAGGGGACGGTCGGAGGCAAGGGAGAGGAGGGAAGAGCGGGAGGAGGAGGTCGGCGGGGGGAATGGAGAAGTACCAGAGAACACCGCCTACCAGAAGGCTCCCACTGTCGTGCCACCGAGCATCCCCTCCGTCAAGAGCTCCTATGGCAGCATTGCGGCCGACGGCTTCGGATCGCCACCCAACACGCTGACGGAGCCTATCTGGGATACCATCTGGTGGGATCTGTCGTGGATCGCCAGCAATCTGAAGTTGATCGTCTTTCCGAACCCCTTCCAAGAGGATTCGGATAAGGTGCTCCGAGATTGGGACCTTTTAGGGCTGATGATCGAAGAGCTCCGCCACTATCAGTACCTTCGACTCCCCTCCATCGCAACTGCCATCTCCTACAGCCAAGTCTGCTGCCGCCTCCACCTCCGACATCGATGCATCATCTTTTTCCGACAGCAGCTCCCTCCGATCAAGAGGGAGACTTCCCACTCCGTCGACTCCGATTTGATTGAACTAGAGTCCGGGCAAAAGTGGAGGAGGGGCTAGAGGGCGGAAGAAATATCGGGCCTGACTTTGGGCCTGATTCGGGCTTGGGCTCGGGCCGGGCTCGGGCCGGGCCAAAGGTCTGCCCGAGCCTGGTCCGAAAGTAAATCAGGCCCAAGCCTGGCCTGAATAGTTTTGGACCGAGATCGAAGTCTGACCCGAAGCCGGTCCGACCCGATGGGCCTCGGGCCGACCCGATTCCACTTCCAGTCCTAGATATGTGTGTACTTATTAAAATCAGAAATATGTTATTGAAAAAATATAAAAGTGTACATACAATAAATATGTCACCTAATAACTATCAAGATGAAATCTTGAAATTTAAGAAATCATTACTTGGACTAAATATAATGATTCCACAATCATGTAAGCCTCGAAGGTGCATAATGCCAAACATAAGTTCTCTAAGAGATATATTGATAGATGGGCTTAGAGAGAACTCTAGATAGATGTAAAAAAAATATCTGAATTGAGTTTTGTACGATGTTGATATAAGACTTGACATATGCTTCTTAAAAGAGAAAGTCTAGTATAGCATGTCTTTTATACTATATGTGCATATGTGACATATGAGAAAAATGAAAATTATTGAAGATTGAATTCAATGAATCCCTACTTTCTCACTGTGTGAATCCTTTGAGGCTTAATCATTAATAAAGCATCATTGGTGCTCTTAGAGATTTTTGACTATATTCTGATATGATGAGTTAATGTTTGTTACTTTAATATGCTTTCAACGATGATAAAATAATGTAGTCTTATGGAGCATATCTACAAAAGCGATTAGTTCGAATCTGATAGATATAAATATAGAAAGAAGATAATTGTGGATTATATTATATATATGCATTCAATTCATTCATCGTTCGATTTAATTGGAAATCAAACATACTTGTAAACAAATATTTTTTTGAGAGAAAAGCGATCAAGTATAACTTTTGAGGGCTTTAAGTATGCTTGATTTTTGATCTAACCAAATATGTCTGGGACATAATGAGATATAGAATTATTTATATACTATGCATGATATTCATAATTTGTATACTACACTATTCCGTCTGTAGAGATGGCTCCTATTAGGATTCCACTTATCACTAACATCATTTTTTTGATATTTTTAATTTTCAAACCATATTTCATCCAATACATCGATTTGCACCTCTTATCCCTGCCTTAAGGACCGTTTATATATATATAGACATACAAATATATACACATGCAGATATTTATGATGGAACATATTGGGATGATGGTTAAAATTTATCTTCATCCAAAAGTTATATGATGATGCATGTATATATAAGATTTGTATCACCCGTCTCTTACTTAAATGTGGGGCAAAAACATCTCGAAGACACCAATTATATATTATTTTGCAAAAAAAAAAAATTTTATAACTTCTATAAAGAAGAAAACCAAATTAAAAATTAGACACTCTTATAGAAATTTCTTAATACGTTTGGACTAAAGATCTGATTAAGCATACGCAACAATCGTATATCTTCTAATTGCATGTATAAATATTAGCTTTTAAATTGCATCTATAGCACACCTTCATCGATGCCTAATCTCAGGGGAATCTCACCTTTGATTGTTTGGACGGATGGCCCCATCGCGAACCGGGAATGCTTCACTGGCCGGCAAAGCCCGGACAGAACACATGGCAGGGGAATGCAGAGTCACAGCACTGGGAGGCCCCGTGATCCGCGGTGGACCCCACATCGAAAGCCGGCCGCCGATCCTCTACAACCCTGGTCGCATATGATTGCTGCTTCCCATCCACGTCGCACGCAAGCATCGAATGGCTAAAAACCCACCATCATATTCATCCGCGACGTGTGCTAGGCGGACCAAAACCATACATCCACATTGTAGACGATCCAAGAGCCCAAATTGAGCATAAGATGGTTTGATTTTTTTTTTTTGGTAATAAGATGGTTTCATTTTAAAGCAAAAGCCGTTGAAGCGTCGCATCATACAGGTCTATCTGGCTCACCCGTTAAGCTGCCCCGCAGGTACAGATTAACCAGTCCAGCTCCAATTTCTTCTTCCGCTAGATATCGATCAGACCGTATCAGTAGAGCGAACGCATCTCGAGGTCTCCGAACAAAATGGCAATTCCGTATTTTGATGGAACGCTCGGCCCTCTTCCACAAAGAAATCAAATCGAGCGGCAAAATTAGGCACGAAGAGGTGAGACCGCGACGTTTAACCATGGTTAATGGCGCCAGGGTGGTTGCCGTGTCCCTTTTCGCTGCCAGCCGTCCGTTTAATCACGGTTAACTAACTCCGGTTAAAAAAGAAACCCTAGCGCGTTGCTTTCGCCCCGCTCCTCCACCCCACCCTCCTTCGCTATAAAAGGCCTGGAGAGGCGAGGGTGGTGGAGACATTGGAAGGCGTCTTCGTACACGCCGGTCTTCTCTAATCTTCTCTTTCTCTCTCCCTTTCTTTTCGCAGCCTTCACTTCCGTTCCTTTTTCCCCCCTCTAGCGAAGATGAGAGAGTGCATCTCGATCCACATCGGGCAGGCTGGTATCCAGGTCGGCAATGCATGCTGGGAACTTTACTGCCTCGAGCATGGCATCCAGGTTCGATCTCGCTTCCTTAGATCTACCGCGATCTGTTCTTTTTCCTCTGCTGTTATGTGGTTTCCTTCAATACCTTGCTTTCCTCATCCGGGTTCTAGCTAGATCTTGGTTTCTCTGATTCTTGTATGATTTATATTCAGATCCGGGTTCTTGTGGTGAAAATAGTTGTAGATCTTTTAGAAAGATGGGTTTTGCTGTCATTAATGGCTGATTTTCTTATGAAATTTGTTTTTCCCTCCGCCTTTTGTTTGGACCTAACACGAAATGTTTCTTTTCCGTGTTTATATGCGCATTTCGTGAGTTTTATTTTATTTTATTTTATTTTTTGGGGCGATGGGTCGATCTTTTTTCGTCGAATAGTTGTTTCTGTGATTCCTGGTAGATTTTTTATCATATCTAGGATTTTTATGCTGCAGTAGTTGAGGATCCGTAGGAAATGTGGGTTTTGGTGATGTTGATGGTTAATCTAGTCGTTATAGATCTCAGATCTAGGTTTTTCGAGTCGCCTTGGTCACCGATGTGGTGGAATGGTGGCTATTCTTTCAGATGTTCGTTTAGTATGATGTCTTCTTTTTTGGTTTTTGAAATGCACGAAATCCCCATCGGCCACATCTACCTTTTATCGTTCTTTTATAGTTTTGCTTGATCTGAATCTTTAGATTCCCCTATCATGTTTGCTGTCGATTTCCTTACGTGGCACTGTGGATCTAGTGCTTGCTAGTGTTATTTTGAATCGGCTGCGCAAAATGAGTATCATCTCTTTAGATCGATTCTTTTGACGTTGTTCTTTCTGCTTCATCGATAATAGGTGCTCTCCTTTGTATTTGATACTGTCAAATCTCTTTTTGCTCTCTCGTCTTGGTGTGATCTAATTTGATGGGTCCCTAAATTTAAGTTGTCCGCCCACTTTTTGACTGCATCTTTTGTCATATATTTGAACTCTGCAGCCTGGGGCGATATATGTGCCAATAATCTGCGCTTTCGTTCTCTAAATCATCTCCCCTCGTAAATGGGTTCTATGTGTCCATGTTCATGTACTTGTACTTGAAATACATTTCCTGCTTCTCTGTTCTGCTATAATTAGCATTACTATTTTCTTTCTACATCCAACCCCTTGTTTATTCTATAATTTTGTGCGTTCTAGATTTTCTGAGCGATTTTTGATTTTGCCTTCCTCTGTTAGTTGTCTAATAATATTGGCATATGTTGACAGTAATCGGTTATATATTGTATTTGACTTACGTATGGTCATGATGTGTTGATTTTATTGTTCATCCTGATTGTGACCACTGTAGGGCTACAATCTACGATAAGGAATCTAGAGCCTTTTGTAACTGTGACCTCCTTTCTGCGGTTCCACTTTCTTGTTTGTATTTTATCATTAGAATGGCTTTATAATCTTAGTCATTTTCCTTTATGCAAGGATTTATTATATCCTTCTTCCTTTGATGATTGTCTGGATAGCATTTGGGTGTGATACTTTATGCTTTTTCTTCATACCTTTTTTTATAACTCTGTGCTTTCTTGCAGCCTGATGGCCAAATGCCCGGTGACAAAACCATTGGTGGAGGTGATGATGCATTCAACACCTTTTTCAGTGAGACTGGTGCTGGAAAGCATGTCCCTCGTGCTGTGTTTGTTGATCTGGAACCCACTGTGATTGATGAAGTGAGGACTGGAACTTACCGTCAGCTTTTCCACCCAGAGCAGCTTATCAGTGGCAAAGAGGATGCTGCTAACAACTTTGCCCGTGGCCACTATACGAGTAATTTCTCAATTCTATCTATTCTTTGATATGGCTATGCTGTCTCTATGCATTCATATGCTTTTTCAAATACTAAATATATGCTTGTATATTTGCAGTTGGCAAGGAAATTGTTGACCTCTGCCTTGATCGCATCAGGAAGCTTGCTGACAACTGCACTGGTCTTCAAGGCTTCCTTGTATTCAATGCTGTTGGTGGAGGCACTGGCTCAGGCCTGGGCTCTCTTCTCCTTGAGCGTCTGTCTGTTGACTATGGCAAGAAGTCCAAGCTTGGCTTCACTGTTTACCCCTCTCCCCAGGTCTCCACCTCTGTTGTTGAGCCCTACAACAGCGTCCTGTCCACTCACTCACTCCTTGAGCACACTGATGTCGCTGTGCTTCTTGACAACGAAGCCATCTATGACATCTGCAGGCGCTCCCTTGACATTGAACGCCCCACCTACACCAACCTCAACCGCCTTGTCTCGCAGGTCTGTTGTAATTGCTCTCTATAGAATGTGGCCTACTCTTTCAACGCCTTGGGCAGTTTTTTAAATGATCTTGTTGGTTTACAGGTGATCTCATCCCTGACCGCATCGCTGAGGTTTGATGGTGCCCTAAATGTTGATGTTACTGAATTCCAGACCAATCTGGTCCCCTACCCAAGGATTCACTTTATGCTTTCGTCTTATGCTCCTGTTATCTCTGCGGAGAAGGCCTACCATGAGCAACTCTCTGTTGCTGAAATTACCAACAGTGCTTTTGAGCCTTCTTCCATGATGGCAAAGTGTGACCCTCGCCATGGCAAGTACATGGCTTGCTGTCTCATGTACCGTGGAGATGTGGTTCCCAAGGATGTGAATGCAGCAGTTGCCACCATCAAGACCAAGCGTACCATCCAGTTTGTTGATTGGTGCCCAACTGGTTTTAAGTGTGGTATCAACTACCAGCCGCCTACTGTTGTGCCTGGTGGTGATCTGGCCAAGGTGCAGAGGGCTGTGTGCATGATCTCTAACTCCACCAGTGTTGCTGAAGTGTTCTCTCGCATCGATCACAAATTTGACCTCATGTATGCCAAGAGGGCTTTTGTTCACTGGTATGTTGGTGAGGGCATGGAGGAAGGAGAGTTCTCTGAAGCTCGTGAGGATCTTGCTGCACTGGAGAAAGATTATGAGGAAGTTGGTGCCGAGTCTGCTGAGGGTGAAGATGGTGATGAAGGTGATGAATATTGAAGGGCGGTCTGTCAGTCTTCCATCTGTTGGTCACATGTGGTTCGCAATGTTTCTATGTTTGTTGTCTTTTGGTTGTGACTCTGCTCTTAAATTTGCTTGTTTAGGTTGGATGCTAAGACCCTGAATCACTTGTACTATTTGAATGTTGTGTTATTTACTATGTCATCTGTTGTTACCACTTGTGGCTTTGTCTCTTCGCGGCTGTTTGATTGCTTTCAGAATTCTTCATTGACGGCATCTGTCACGTTTATTTCTAGTTGGCGCGAATCGACCCAATCAGCCTAAGCATTTAGGCGTTGGAATCAACGGTGCAGTTAGTCAACACTGTTCTACAAGCTGTAAAATATGTTTCCCAGCTTTGAATTCTCGAGTTTCCAATACATCCTGAAAAGTTTTTAAGCACACGAGCCAATAATTGAAGCCACTACATGGAACATTTGTGACTTCTACTTCCGCAAGAGTAAACGTGCGCTGGAAAACCATTGCTACTGCGAAGGACTGCTGAATTTTAAATAAAGAACTCCTGATGACATTAAGCTGCTTATGCGGATGTTTCTTAAGTTAGAAAGTAAATAGCAACCTCTACATTGTGAAAATTTAATTGATAATAATAATAATATTTTATATTAAAAATTATGTTCATCAATTGGTCTCGTGATAAGATCAAAAGGACCCATGAAAACTTCTTTTTTCAAAAATGATCTTCTAAATCAATGAAAATTACTGTATTTGATAAATATTCGGCATTCAACATCTTTATGCAGTACTCAACAGAATCATCCAATTTTTTTCTTTTGTATAAGCCCTAAATCAAAATTGCATAATTAAAAGCATTTGGCATATTTTATTTTTCTACATTTTTTCTAAAAATTCTCTTTACATTGTCAAACTTTAATGCCTTGTAGAAGCCTTTCACAGCCGCTTTGTAAATTATAACCTCAGGGATTGTTTTCTTCTCACGCATTAATCTAAATAATTTCAGTGCTTCTTGAATCAATCCATCTTTGTAGAGCCCATCAAACAAGGTAACTACATTTGGGATGAGCTCCATCTTCTATATCTTCTTGAAAATATCATTGGCATCTTCTGATGGAGACTCGAGCACCATAAAGTTAGGTCCAGATGATTGTTTCATTTGTTTCTGAGGAGTTTTCCCCATCTTTTCATCGTGATCAACATCACTAAGATTTAATTTTTTTGAAGATGGTAGATAAAGAACACAAGCTTCGAAGGCGATGCTGGCGATGGGATAGAAGGAAGGCAAAGGGTTCTAGCTTTTAATGACCGTGACTCTGTCTGCTTCTTATTTGCTTCTTATTTTCTTCCCTTTTTAGAATAAAACTAAGTTATAATAATTTAAAATATTTTTTTATTTTTTTATCATATTATTTTGTTTTTATTTTTTATTTAAAAAATATAAAGAATAAAAAAACTTGACACATGGTATCATGGAAGATTATCCTGTAATTGTATGTGTCAACATGAAATGCTACTCCCAATATCTATATATCGCTTTACTATTATTATATATTTATCATACTATTTATATTTTTATTTTTTATTTAAAAAATATAAAAAAAAACTTAACATGTGATATTGTGGGAGATTATCTTATAACCTTGCGTGTCAATATGAAATACCATCTTTAATACCCATGTATCGCTTTATTATTATTATATAAATTTAAAATATTTTTTATTTTTTATCATATTATTTATATTTTTATTTTTTATTTAAAAAATATAAAAAATAAAAAAATTGATGTATAGTATTACAGGAGATTATTTTATAATCTTATGTGTCAATACGGAATGGTATTTTTAATATCTATCTATTATTTTATTATTATTATATAGATTATATTGTATTGAGAATGGATACTCAAGCTCTGTTGATTGTACTTCAATTTACAATTAAGACTTTCATTCAAATTGTAGAAGCCATTTGTGGAGATGCATCATACTTTTATCATACGGAGGAGGAAGGTTCTGGACTAACCGAGATTCATATGTGCAATCTAGACTGTTTGGTATCTCAATCAGTGGTCAATCATTTTGCATTCGGATACTTTTCTTACTTCCCTACATTTGGTTCAGGATGCTGTACTTCAAAACTGGCTGCTATATCACTACTATTAAAAATAAATAGTGGTAACAAGATACTCAAACGGGGGATGAAAGACTACCAGCTCAATTAGAAAAGAAAGAATTACTTACTATGACCAAAGGAAACAATGAGGAAAAAAAAAGAAAAGAAAAAACAAAAAAGTTAAAAAAAAAAAAGGAAAAATGGACAAAAGGAAAAAACAAAAAATCAAAGAGAAATTGAAAATTGAGGAGGACAAAGGAGGGTTATGTCTAACTATTTTCTTTGTTTTTTATCTTGCTGATGTTAGCTATTTCTTAGCCAAATAGCTATTCTAATTACTGGTGTAGCATGGTCCTACTCTTCACATATACATTGGTGTTGCCTTCCGGTGTTGAGAGGTATATTTTAACATTTGCTACATACTCACCTAACTAGTTCAGTTGGAATATTTGGACTGCGGCGCTTAGCATCAGTTTCCTTTTAATAGATACCCATAGTTTTGGGTTGTAGTTTTATAATATCGTCACTCATACTAGCTTGCTGCTAATACTTCGGCAATGGTTCTATCATCTGATGCTCCATAAAATTAGCCAGGAAGACATCGGCTCCTGCATGCTTGTCAAGGGTTCAAATTCCTGTTCTATAATTTATCCTCAGGAGTGCATCTTTTCTTCAAAGCTTACTGCTAGCTACTTTTGTGTTTTTTCTGCACATATCCGCTTTGTTAGGCAGCTGCGTACTTCTTCAAGAAATGAAACTCTGGAAGTATACTCTTACAAATATTTGGATGCCTTAATGGTACTATATTACATGCGAGGTTATTATTATTATTTTTTTTGGTGGAGACAGAGCATTCATACAGATTTTGTGTGAATACATCCAGAAAGATCAAAAAATAAAATGTTCTTAAATTATCTTGGGATTGCATCAGAAGAAATCCACAACCAGTCGCTAGTGTGCTCCGCTACATATGGCACTACCCAGCTTGCTGCAGAGTTCACTTTTCTGAAAACAAATCTGACTGCATGACCAACATAGCCAGAAAGGAGGGTAAACATATCTTGCAAAAGGGGGTTATACGCCCGCCCCCTGAAGCCACGACACCACCACAGTGGAGTCACCCTCAATAGCGATGCGGTGTGCCCCCAAGACAGTTCAGGCATAGATCACCCCAGACCAGGCAGCTTGAGGTTACTTCACTGCTATTTCCAGCTTATGCATGATGTTCCATGTTCAAATCGACACACTCATTATTATGAGTTCTATTGTCGGCAACTAAGTTATCTTCTGTGCTGTCCATTCTAGATGCTCAACTTATCAGTGGATTATAGCAGCTAGTTATTACAATATGGGTTATCAACAATACAGGTCTTCTCTTCTTTTTGGATGGTGCTCTTCTGTTTATATTCATATGCAGTTCTTTTTGGATGGTTATCTACACTAGTTATACATAGGTTTTTCTCGAAGTACTTACGCCATTTACTTTTGGCTGTGGAATACTCCTTGTATATATAGTTTTTCAATATTTCAGTTTGTACCATCTTTTATACTCTTTTGTTCTTGCTTTTGGTCTGGTTTATGGCTAAACCCGTCAGGCCTTTTTGTAAGTGACTTCGATAGTTTCTGTATTCAATAAACAGTCTACACTATTTTACCCACAAAGAAAAAAGAAAAAAAAAAAAAAAAAAAGGGGAACTGCTGAATTGTAAGGTTATTTGATGATAGAGTATGCAGACAATTATACTACAACACCCTGAGCCCGGATCAAAATAGGTAGAAGTCAATGCCTGCCTAGCAGCCCAATGTCAAGAGAATCACATCGTAGAATTAAATAAATGCATGGTCACTGAAGCAGCCGTAGGAATGATTCCGTAGCATAGAATTAACAACGGGATTCACCTCATTGCAGGCCATCCATATACGAGGTTATGAAATAAACCTCTATTGTTGTGCCTGAACAGCTTTGACATGATAGCATGAAACTTTTAACATAATTACTTTAAAAAGTGATGCCTCAGCAAGAGCACCAGGATCACAACAAATTTTATTCTTCTCAGTTTTCTTTCTTCCAAACGCTACTGCAAAATTAACATCAAAACAGTTCACGCCCATCTTACTCCAGAAGTGATTACTCAGTTCGTGGACGAGCTGCTGACTAGTTTCAGTAGCTGGCCCAACTGAGCCCAAGCCTTTCGACAAGGTTTTTCTTAAGTTGCAGTCTCTTCTTCGTCAGGGATTTTCTTCTCAAACATGCACGAGAGGGGCAGAAACCAGCTTCCTTGTTGCACAACCACCCATCAAGCTGCATCAAGGCAGCACACAAGGAAGCAGAATCCATTGGAAAAGCAAACAGAATAATCCATTATTATAGAATAAAATAAAAGTAGAATCCAAGCCTATTAGTAGGTCTTCTTCATCGGCAAGCTGTACTTGGACACCAGCTCTTATGTAATCAACGGAATGGAAGAAAAAAAACATCAAGGCAGCACACAAGGAAGCAGAATCCATTGGAAAAGCAAGGAAGCAGAATCCATTGGAAAAGCAAACAGAATAGAAGAAAAAAAATGCTTTCGTTGAGAGTCGAACTCAAGACCTCCCGCTTACTAAACGGGTGCTCTAACCAACTGAGCTACGAAAGCAGAACGCTTGTTTTATTTATTCATTATCTTTATTATATTGGATGAGGGCGCCACATCTCCCTTCAAAAAAACTCCGGAATCAAGATTTGAGATAATTATATGATCCCATCTAATATTTTAAAAATATACATATAATCCTCCTGATAAAATATAAAAATATAAATTTTAAAAAATAAAAAAAATTATAAAATATTTTAAGACCCAAATAGATTAGATAGTTGATGATATTAGTAAAATAGATTGATATTGATAATGTATTTAACAAAAAAAATTCGTAGGTGGTTATGCGTCATATATATATATATATATATATATATATATATATATATATATATATATATATATATATATATATATATATATAGCAAAAGTTAGATAGTAAAACGTATATTTTTAAAATATTAAAATTATCTTAAATTTTGAAAGAGATCATTGTAATTTACCGATAAATTTATTATGTAACTAATTTTATTAACCCAATCCATGCATCAATAACATTTTTAGTCTATTTATCCAAAAACGCTCTAAATAATAAAGTCAAGATCACTGTTTCAAGAGAATGCCTCGCATGGTCTATCCAGGCACCTACATGAAAAGTTTGAATCATGTTTAACCGTAGAATATGATATCAATTTACAAATTAGTATATGCTATTGCGATGTTAATATTTTCAACTCACTATAATTACTTGATTTGTTTTATTTCTTTGGTTGCATTAAGCTTTCTGAGTTTCTTTGTATATTTATTATTTCTTTATAATTATTATTTTCAAGCTACCTCATCCTCTAGAAGTGCGAGGCATCTTACAATCTTTTAATACATTTAGGATTTCACATACAAGAGAAATTATCCATCACGCTGATTTTATTTTATGCTATAATCCTAAATTAGAAGTTTGTCACAAGACATGAATTTAGACGGACAGAGATTCCAATATAACAAATGTTCAGGTTTCCTTGATACAATAGCGTGCCCGGTAAAAATACAACTACTCTCACTGCATCTATCGTCGCTCGCAAACAAGTCATTTCTTTTTATTTTTACGTCCCTGAAAAATAAGCTGATTTCAATACATGATGAAGTGAAAAACAAACACCCTAATCTATAGTTCGGACTTGAATTGATTGGGACACAGATGGTCGAGCAGATGAGCAGCTAACATCAGAGTCAGAAACCACCAGAATCATGTCCCCTGGTCTCACAGTACCTCTGTTCTTCATAAGGCTAATTGTTTGCTTGAAATTATCCTCCACGACATCTGATAATGGAAATTCAAGTGGAGTAACGCCCCAGTGCAAATTCATACCTTTTCTGGCATTATCATTGTCAGTGAATGCGAAGATTGGAGGGTTTGGACGGTTGCGTGATAGAAGTGATGCCATGTGACCATGCTTTGTGTACACAAATATAGCATCAACACCAAGTTTATTAGCTGCATATAGAGAGTAAAGAGTTGAAATTCAGCATAATAGAAAGAAAAATACACTGATACAAAGTATACAAACAAGGTTCTGTATCGGTCAATATTGTACTTGTATTACTATATTGTATCGGATAAACTATACCATATCAATACCGAACTAGTACACAATCTCATACCGTACCGATACTTGATATAATTCATCGTCTCGTACCATACCGCATACTGATACTATAATAGAATGAGATCAATACGAGATCTGATACCGAGACGGCAAACCTTGTATAGAAATAATTATAAATGATGTCACACAATTTTCTTTCCAGTGACTAGATTTATCATGGCATATAAGTGAAAACAGAATATCTATAATTTGTTGCGCATAACTATATCCAGCAACCAATGGCTTATAAATGCGAAATAATATCTGCTGGTTTTGAACAGGAATAACATCAACTTCTTGCAATCAGGAATATATATATCAGAATCAATTTTTACTCCATGATCTAAAATAAACCACATTACTAGAACATAAAGAAGCAAAAGATATACCCATTTCCACAGCACAGTTACAAATCTGCTCGGCAATCCGATCAGGCAAGGTCTCTGCAAGTTGAGGTAGGAAGAGAAGGTTTTGCCGGTTTTCCTCACGACTCCATAATTCCATTCTTCCACTAGCCATGCACAAGACTGAGAGAGCCTTTTCTGCATACGATCCAACTGCTGACTCACCTGATAACATTAAGGCATCTGCTTGCTGCCTTACAGCTTCAGAAACATCTGCAACCTTATTAAAGTAAAAACAAAATTGTAATTAAAAAAGAAAAATTAAAGAGGAGAAATGCCAAGGGCTATTAAGAGGAACCAAATACTTTATCCAGATGAAGAAAGCAATGAAATCTGACAAGAGAACCAGAGAAAAGGTGCAGTAACAGGCATAAATGCTCAGAAGGACGCATTCACTGTTCTAAGACTACCTTATTAAACTCAAAACTGGGGCCAATAGTCACTACTCCCTACTTGATCACAAATTTGAGCATCAGAGTATAAGCAACACCTCAAATCTGCGATCCAGCTAAGATGGATGGAATACACTGGAAAAATTCCTGTTTCTTTATGCATATGCATGCATACATTACTGATAAGAGAATCATAAGACTGCAGACTATTCTGCATTCACAATAAAACATGACTTCCTCCTGGAAATAACCTAAAAGGGTAATATATTTATATTTACTTTAACAATGTACTTAGACTTCATCACCATCACCAACAGAAGTTACTGGCATAGCTCACATATTAGACATAATGGGAGCAAAATTCATTTCCTAGTCTGTATATACATCAAGTGATCCTTGGCAACAATTTTCAAACACCTGGAGATCACTGTAGTAGCAATGATTTTTTCTACAACACCTCCGGGTTGCTATGAACACAAAAACACGTCGGATGCGGGTTTCATGGGCAAGATGCAAGTAGAAAATGGTAGCTCCTCATAATTCCCAAAAAAGAAAAAAAAAAGATTTTTGTGTTTTATCATATCCTTTAGGTAAAATTTGGTATAAATCAGCTATAATCTTTCTCCCTTCAGATTTGAATCAATTATAACAAATGAGTTTTGTGCTAGATTCACCCTTTTCATCACAAAAATGTTTGTTCATGCATCTTGGTTCATGTGTTTTGCTTATATTATGCTATAGCTCATTTAAAAGTTAAACATGTTAAAGTGCAATAAATCATGAGTATTTCATTGATATATATGCTTGGCAACTCATGTATTTAGTATGCATGCATACATATGTACTTATGTTTGCTATATGACACAGACTCACCTATAGAGCTGATCATTGGCCGGGCTTAGGCATAGAAAATATCAAATTTTAAGTTGGCCTGGACCAAAGTTTGACTAAAAATGAATAGAGTTTAGGCCCGAGACCAGGCCCATGATCAGCTCTATTCACCTGTTTTAGAATAATAAGTAAGAAAATTCTGATGCAGCATGGCAGACAGAGAAGATGCCAGCATAAATTCACAATTTGTCATCTTTTTAGACATAAAAGTAAAAGATTAATTTTTTCCATTTATAAACACATTGCTTCAAAATCTTCATAGCCAAGAAAACTTCTTGTTATTCTGATTGGCTTCAGTGGCAAACACATAATGGATGAGTAAAAAACTATAGATGCAGATATAGGACTGCCACCTTATTGATAGTTAAATAATTAAATTTTCAGGAAAGATTTATGAGCCCCAAACATATCCTAGAAGTGGCAGCATTATATAATAAGCGCAACATAAACTTAGCAACAGCAAGTGGAAAATATAAATAATACCTCAGCACGTGTTGGGGTCGGATATTCAACCATGGATTCTAGAAGCTGAGAAGCTACTATCACAGGCTTGTTCAACTGCCTGCACAGATAAGTAACCTTCTGTTGGATGGTTGGGATCTGTTCTAGAGGAATCTGAACTCCAAGATCACCACGTGCCACCATTAACCCGTCAGAAGCCTTTACAATGGGTTCTAGATTTTTGAGAGATTCCAAACTCTCAATCTTTGCTAGAACTTTAATGAACCTGTAAGATAATAGTCTTAAAATAAGATAATGAATATGCAAATAGGGAATAACACCGCGAACAAATGATGCATAGAAACCTGCTTCGAATAATTTCAACAAATAAGTCCTAGAAAATTGAATGACCTTGACATCCATAATTTGTCAGATATGATACAAGAAAAACAGCGGTTGCTTTCAGAACAAGAAAGAGATCCCATATATTAGCATATTATTGCTCCATATCCTACTATTTCAAAATCCAAAAATAAATACATATTGAAATGCAGTAAGTGTTTAAGTTGAAAAATCTTATGCTGAGAGTATGAAAATGGTTTGATCAATTAATCAATCAATACAAGAAAAGAAGTTCTCAACCAGTTAAAGATGAAGAGTGAATGAAAATAAATTGGTCAAATCACCTCCAAAAATTTCTTTTTTCCCCTCTAAATCAAATAATTGACCAATAACACTAAACTGTAACCATTACTAAGCACATAATGCCCAAAATTTATTGCATACCACTAAATACCTCTCCCAGCATGAAGTCAAATTGTATCAGCCTGACTTTCTTGAGTGAGTCTAACACAGTCCTACTGATATAGTGCTATGACAACAGTACGCATATCAGTAATTTAGTATCTACCGGGCAATTGTATTTTCATTGACATAGTCATGCATTGTATACATATGTTGCACAAGAGGACTATAGCCTAAGGTGATTGTAGATATTGTACTATAGTCAAGAAAATTTAAAATATTCAAAAATCATCTCATTCGCTAAATTTTGATTATATAGATTAGCATTACAGTATTAAGAATGTAAGCTTCCAGTATTTTCTGCTGTGAACATCAAACCTGCTCACCACCATAGCCTCTTTGATCAATACAACCAGTGCAAATTAAAGTGAATTTACCTAGTTAGTTTAGAAGATCTCATGATAAAGTAATACAGAAGCATAGGATAACCATATCCAGATCAAAGTACATGTCAAAGAAAACAAAATAAATTCAATATAGATAAGAATATAATGTCAATCTTTCTGCATAAAAAAACCTAAAACCAAGACATTTATGATTTCTCTTAACTATAACCCATATTAACAGCAATACAACTTGTTGAATTTCAAGAAACCATAGACCATGTTAATCATCTGTTTCCATGTAGAGAAAGAGAAAAGAATCATGTTGAGGCTATTGATTTGCTTACTCTGATGATCTTGTGGAAAGATAACTCTTCAAATTGGTGATATCATTAACATCCTTTACAAATGAGACGGCAATATAATCAACTCCTTCAGATATTCCAAACTCAATGTCAGCCCAGTCCTACATGTCGATAAGTTAAAACAAATTAATAGGAAGTGATAGCCAATATAGATTTAAGTTCTGGATCAAGTAGTGAAATTTATAGGCAAAAAAAAAGGAGAGAAAATGGATAACAGAAAATCTTAGTAATTATTTTCCAGGAATCAAGATAGTGTTAAAAAATGCCATTAAACACATACTTGTGATTATGTACAAGCCTCATGATATCATTAGTTATAAAATATTTAAAGAAAAAGCTAACCTTTGTTGATAAGGTTGGGAGCCCAGAGTTCATCTCCACAAGTCTCCCATCCCTCCAAAATGACAACTTAGCTCGAGGCAGGAGCAGGCCAGGGTCTGTGCATTTACAATGCAAATCATCCCCAACCTTCTCAATGACTTCAAATGTTGCCATCCCACCATCTATGACAATGTCATCGCCCACCAGAATACCTGCCAAACATAAATTTAAAAGCATATGCAAGAAAGGATTGTAAGGCAATATGTTCCAAACCCACAAATCCATGTCAATTATTGAGGTCATACCTTCAGAAAATCCTTCAAAGTTCACCTGAATTGTGAAAGGACGAGAACCCTCAAACTTCTCTGTAGTAAATAACCATACAGATCCATCCTGTACCACACCAAAGTAAAGGAAAAATACCACATCAACATGCAGCCATTTCATATAAGGAGCAAACTAAGGGAAATATCATCAGACAATAAGCAGAAACAAAATCCAAATGTGCCTTCAACAATTATTTTAAATGAACAGACGAATTTCTGCTTATTAAAACCTAAAAGACAAACGGAACCATCATCAAGAAACATTACTACAGCCGCAATAAATCTACGTCACTTATTTTACATGGCGAGACTAATTTGGGCTTCTTAACACTGAAAAGACAAACTAAACAACTATCAAGAAATATTAGCAGCGACCAAATGAGGCTATTTGCAGAACAGACAAGTAAATTAACATAAAAAAAAAATAGCAGCGAGCAAATGAGGCAATTTGCAGAACAGACAATTAAATTAACATGAAAAAAATAATAATAATAACTTTGAATACGAATTCAGTTTCTCTGAGGCAGTCCACTGAATCACTCAAGCTGTTTTAGGATAAGAAATAGAAGCATAAAACCTCAGCTTTGATGGACGAAGCGCTCCCATGACCGACCATATGCATCTGGCTCCCCTCAGTGTCGATCATCACTCCGATGCAGAACCCTTTCTCCTGGTTCAACCTCTTGATAGCCCCGATCACCTCTCGGTGCCACTCCCTCGTGTTGTGGCACATGTTGAGCCGGGCAACATGCATCCCTCCCCGCGCCAGCCCCTCCAGCTCCTCCTCGCCGCAGCACGCTGGCCCCACCGTGCACACCACCTTGGTCTTTCTCAGCCCCATGAACCCCCTCTCCTTCAGCTCCGCCTCCGAAACCACATCGAATCCAAACCCCTCCAAGGAAGGAGCTTTCTTCTCCTCGGTCTCCACCACCAATGACGACCGAATTCGGAGTCCAGCTCCAGCTCTAACACTCTCATGGCTAGAACGGGTAATGGAGAGGCCATGGAGGCGGGAATTGGACCGAGAGACGGAGGGTTTGGCGGAGATCTGGGGGGTGAAGGGGGTGCAGGCGGCGGCCGCCATCGACCGGGGATTGGTGGGAGGGAGAAGGGTGCGACTATCGGTTTAGGGTTCCGAGAGGGAACGGGGGCGGAGAGGACAAGGGAAAGGGGAGACCATTTCTAGGCGAAGGGACGGAGAAACCGAAGACGGAAAGTGCGAAGAGACCATTGTTCCCCCACTACGATTGAAAACGGGGTGCAGGGCACGGAAATAGTTGGGTTCAAACGGCCAGCGGCGCCGGTAGTTTATTTATTTTCCCTCCAAGGCTGGGAATGGGTTGTGTGCATTTAGATTTGTGCATGTGAATCTGATGTATGGTAGATGAAAGCCATGCGTGAGATCTCACCCAGGCCGTTTAGGCAAGAGTACTCTCCTTTGCAGACCACCGTCCTTGATTTACAACATACAATATTCATCACCATTCACCACATGAATGGTCCCTGCTACGACATACTGCCATCGATGTTCCCAACCGTCCCACCATCATCTCCGATTTGCATCATTATACATGCTTTTCATGATCTCTACTATCACCCTGAGGCGCCAATGACCTTCACCATCGTCATCTACCGTCAAGAATCTTCGCTACCTTTTGTCATCATTTGTAATTCTTACCACTGTCCACCATCATCAATAACCCTCGTTGGCACCAACTACTATAAATAATCTCTATGATAGCTTATTATGGCCCATAGCCATCAACAATCTCCGTCACCATCCATCATCGTATGCATTCACATGTTTGAAATATGAAATGTATAAATTTAAAATAATTTATTGATAATTAGAAAACTTGATTCGTATATCTAAGTATTGGCGCACTAAATCGACTGTAAGCTACATGGCATCATCATATGAGATCAAGAAATCATCAATCTCAAGGCACTAAATTATAGTGTGATAATTTACTGATAAGTGAATATTGAGGTCGGATATTTACCGACCTGAATCACAAAGTCTTATGTATCCGAGATGACGGATCTCTTGGCTGATAGTCTCTATTTCACCTCGGTCATTTACCGAAGTGAATTACTACATTAGGGGCAACCGTCATCCCGCGAGAGCTAGCCACGATCTCTCAATTGGACCACAGCTGGCCATGATCTCACATACAGTTGGCAAATATAACCAAATATGACCTCATTTTTGGCTAATATACACAACTGTACACTGACTCACTTACAGGTGGCTCCCTAACTGTCTAACAAACTCCTCTAACGGCCTAACAAACTCTGTAACAGCCCCATTATGCCCTCTATAATAGAGGATCAGTGATCCTCCATCAGTAAGTCCACAATTCTAGGACTAGGGGAGATTCTATCGCTGGAAACTCTGTCAGTTCATGAAGAAAAACTCTAATTCTCACTCAGTCTGATCTTTGTAGTTCCATTCAAACCCTTTTCTCATGCTCTTCTATTCTTTTTTACCCTCTGTTCTCGAGGCTTGAACTGACTTAGGCATCGGAGGGTTAAGAACCAGAGGATCTCTATCTGATTTTTGACTGATTTTGTAGAATTTCTCAAAGAAGAATTGGATCAGATCGCTATAGCCACTCTAATCCAGCTTCATCTGATCCTCTTATATTCCATATTTTGAGCCTCGAGCAGCAGATTGATGCTAGAAGAAGGAGTTTTTAATTTCTTTTATGGAAAAGATGGTCAAACCGCGAGCACAGCAACCCTCTCCATTCTCTCCTGAAGGGGTACCAGAGGTGCCGCCATAATAATAATCAATTATTGTTGATCTCCAACAATTCAACTTCTTGATTCAACAAGTTCAAGCTCTGACAGTCGCTATTCAATAGCTTCAAAAGAAGGAGGAGCAACAGCAGAAAGAGGTTCCTCCTCTGAAAGTTGTGCCTTAACACAGCTATCAACCAGCCCATCAAGATGAATATCACATTGATGAGGACGACGGTGAATCTACCTCCACTACTGCTAAAGTCCAAAAAGGAGGTGATCTGGAGCGTAAGATCTAAGATCTTGAGAAGCGCCTTGTGGAGATGCAGGTAGGAGGTCGATCCCAATATAAAAATAGCTACAATCTCCGATCTCCTTTCTCTCCTGAAATTCTGAATGAGTCGATTTCAAATTGATTCAAGATGCTCATAATTGAGTCCCTTGATGGCTCCATTGATCCAATGGATCATATTGAGGGTTACAGAGCCCTCATGACTTTACAAGGAGCTTTTGATGTCCTACTATGCATTGCTTTTTCTGCTATCCTTAAGAAGACGGCGAGGGTATGTTTCTCTGGACTCTCACAAAGGTCTATTTCTTCTTTTAAGCAGCTTGGGAGGTTGTTTGTCACTTATTTTGGTACTAACCGGCCTTACTTGAGGCATGTGGATGGCCTGCTCTCTGTTTAGCAATAGGAAGGGAAAGATCTTCAAAAATATGTGGCCCGTTTCAATACAGCCACCCTCGAAGTGAAAATTTTCAATGAGGCAGTAGTTATATCTACCTTGAAGAGAGGACTTCGGAGCAACCGTCTGATCTTTTTTCTGAATAAAAATTTTTCAGACACTTATGATAAGATATTCGATCGAGTACGTAAGTACGCTCAGGTCGAAGAAGAAGAAGCCAGCTTAAGGCAAGCAAAGAAGGACAAAAATGAGAAGAAACGATCAAGAGAGAATGATGAAGCTCCCCAGAGCAAAGGCCCTGATCCACCTCGAAAAAATTCAAGGTCAAGAAATCCACCTCGGTGTTTTGATTCTTACACCCCTTTGTCCACCCTCCAAGCACAAATTTTGATGGAGATAGAAAAAGAAGGATATTTTTGAAAGTCTGGTCCTATGAAAGCTCCCCCAAAGAAAAAGGACAGAAGGAAGTACTACCACTTCCATCGGGATCATGGCCATGATACTGAGG
Source organism: Elaeis guineensis (assembly GCF_000442705.2). NCBI lineage: Eukaryota > Viridiplantae > Streptophyta > Magnoliopsida > Arecales > Arecaceae > Elaeis > Elaeis guineensis. Next base: position 122,100,209 of record NC_025998.2, read on the forward strand.
AATACAGGCAACTGCTTGATGAGATTGAAGTCTTGATGCATCGAGGCTACCTCAGTAAATATGCTAGGCCGACCAAAGCTATTGAATACCGACCTCTATCAGAAGGTACATCTAAAGATCATAATCAGCCAACCGTCAGGGTCATCAACATGATATCCAGACCATTGTAGAAGGCTGATAGTCCCTCCCTCAAAACATAGAAGATAGAAGAAATTTTTTTTTTTTCTGAAAAAGATGTAAAGGAGATTCAAACCCCTCATAATGACACTGTTGTCATTTCTATGACAATAGCGAAGTATAATGTAAAAAAAAATTTAGTTGATAATGAAAGTTCGGCCGACGTATTGTTCTACGATGCTTTCTCAAAAATAAATCTAGCAGCCTGGCTGAGACAAGTCGGCACTCCCCTCATCAGATTTTCAAGAGATCTGATGACTGTCGAAGGAGAAATCACTCTATCAGTCACAGCAGGATGAGAACCAAAGCAATCAACAGTACAGCTCACTTTTCTAATGGTTAAAGTCCCATCTATTTATAATGCTATCCTTGACCGACCTGGTCTCAATACTCTTAGAGCTATTGTCTCTACTTATCATCTTTTGGTGCTATTTCCAACAACAAGAGAAATTGATAAAATACATGGTAATCAAACAGTAGCTTGATAGTATTTTATGATTACCTCTAAGATGAAGCAGCCTACAAAGAATATGCCAATTGATGTACCAGATTCGCTAGATGAGCTCAGAAAAGTCCGAGGTGAACCAATAGAAAAGTTTGAAATTATTTTTTTGAAAGATGACCCAAAAAAAATAGTTCAGATCGGTGTAAACCTCAGATCTGATTTGAGAGATAAAATAATCAAATTCCTACGAATGAATGCTGACATTTTTGCCTGATCAGCTTCTGATACGTCTAGCATCCTTACCAATATGATTATTCATAAACTAAATGTAGATCCGAATTTTAGACCGATTCAGCAGAAGAAAAGAAGCTTTGCTCCAAAAAGGCAAAAGATCATCGATGAGGAAGTTAATAAGCTTCTGAAGGTCGGATTTATCAGAGAGGCTCATTATCCAAAATAGATAGCCAATGTTGTTATGGTGAGAAAAGCCAATAGTAAATGAAGGATATGCATTGACTATAAAGATCTCAACAAGGCTTGTCCGAAAGATAATTTTTCTTTGCAAAGGATAGATCAGCTAGTAGATGCCACTTCGGATCACAAACTCTTCAGTTTTATGGATATTTTTTCAGACTATAATCAGATTAAAATGGCTCTAGAAGATGAAGATAATATAGTCTTCGTCACTGAAAGAGATTTATATTGTTATAAAATGATACCTTTTGATCTTAAAAATATAGATACTACGTACCAGCATCTTGTCAACAAAGTCTTCAAACACCAGATTGGTCAAAATATGGATGTCTATGTTGATGATAAGTTAGTAAAAAGTACTAAGGAAGACCAACATATTACCGACTTGAAGGAAGCATTTGGAGAGCTCAGAAAGTACCAAATGAAGCTTAATCTAAACAAATATGCTTTTGGAGTGACCTTGGATAAATTCTTTGGCTTTGTTATAAATCAAAGAGGAATAGAAGCAAATCCTGAGAAGATTTGCACCCTGTTGGAGATCAAGTGTCCAACTTCCATTAAAGAAATCCATCAACTTACTGGACGGGTGGTAGCCCTGAGCCGATTCGTTTCTAGATCGGCTAAAAGATATCTCCCATTCTTCAAAGTATTAAGAAAGATAAAAAATTTTAGCTGGATAGAAGAATACTAGATTGCCTTCGAAGATCTGAAAAAATATCTTGGCTCTCTCTCTCTCTCTCTTATCAAAATCAATTGAAAGAGAAAAGTTATACATGTATATATCAGTCTCATCAAATGCAGTCAGCTCAGTTTTTAACTGAAAAGAAGTGGGTATCCAAAAGCCTATCTATTATATAAGCAAATTATTGCGGGATGTCGAAATCCGATAACCAAAGGCTGAAAAGATGATATATTCTTTAATCATAGCAGTCCAGAGACTTAGGTCTTACTTCAAAGCTCATGCTATTATAGTGTTGATGGACCAACTACTCAGGTCGGTACTCCAGCGGATTGATACTTCAGGTCGGATTGTCAAATAGGCCATCGAATTTAGTAAATTTGATATTCAATACCGACCTTGAACTGCGATCAAAAGTCAAGTGCTGGCTGATTTTATTGTGGAATGCACTATTCCTGATGATGGATCAATTTTAAAAAATCATGAAAATTGTAATAACAATTTGTGTTTGGTTCTACATATGGACAGAGCCTCAAACTCTCAAAAAAGTAGTACTAGTCTAATTCTGACAAGTTTCGAAGGATTCAATACTGAGTAAGCCCTAAGGTTCAATTTCAACACTTTCAATAATGATGCTGAATATAAAGCTATAATCGTGGGTCTCAAGATGGCAAAAGAACTTGGAGTCAGAAAGCTAAAGATTTTTATTGACTCACAATTTGTCATCGATCAAGTATGGGTCAATTTGAAGCCAAGGACTTCACCATGGCTCACTACTTGCAAAATGTCAAGAAATTATCTAAAGGCTTTGAGGAACTTAAAGTACTCCAAATTTCGAGGTCAGAAAATGCTCGGGCTGATGCTCTATCACATCTTGCCATGTCGGGTTTTTCTGAGCTGAATCAAAAGGTGCTTATCGAACAGTTGGATAGGCCCAGCATTGAAGTACTCTTTATCTTTCAGGTCGATTAAGAATCGAGCTGGATTGATTCCCTCGTAGACTATATATCTAAGGAGATTCTGCTCAATGATCCAATTAAGGTCAGAAGTATTAAATGACATACCCCCTGGTATGTTCTTCAAGGAGGCCAATTATATAAAAAATCTTATTCTCTTCCTTTACTTCGGTGCATGACACTGTCTAAAGCTGATTATGCACTTCGAGAAGTGCATGAAGGAATATATGAAAATCATTTGAGGAATAGATCACTTATAAAGTAATTCGATAAGACTATTACTGGCCAACTATCCAAAAAGATACTGCTGATCTTGTCAACAATTGCGATCAATACCAAAGGTATGCTAACATCCAACATCAACCTGCTGTTGAGCTCATTTTTATTACTATCCCTTGACCCTTTGCAATTTGGGGAATGGATATACTGGAACCTTTCCCAGTGGCAACAGGTCAAAAAAAATTTCTGGTCATAGCTATTGACTACTTCACAAAGTGGTGGAAGCAGAACCTTTAGCCTAGATAATCGAAAAAAAGATGCAGAATTTTATCTAAAAATCTATAATATGTCGGTTCGATTTATCTCAGATAATCATCACTGATAGTGGTCGATAATTTGATAATTTCAAGTTCAATAAATTTTACTCTAAGCTCTATATTGATCATCAGCTCATTTTTGTTGGACATCTGCAGTCAAATGGTGAGGTCGAAGTCACTAACAGAACTATTCTTCAAGATCTAAAGATAAGGCTCACAGAAGCAAAGGAGTTATAGGCTGAAGAACTTCACGTGTCCTATGGGCCTACAGAACCACATATCAAATTCCAATGGGGGAAACTCTTTTTAAACTTACGGGATCGAGATCATGATTCCAGTCGAATTGATCTATCATCTAATAAAGTTAGAAATTTTTATGAAACAATAAATTTTGATTGACTGAGGATCGATCTGAATCTTCTCGAAGAAATAAGAGAACAAATCCGTATCAAAATGACAGCTTATAGGCAAAAGATTGCTAAGTATTATAATACCTGAGTAAAATTGAGGTCGTTTAAGAAAGGTGACATCATCCTGAGATGAGCTGAAGTCTCTAAGCCTATAAAATAAGGCAAACTTGCTCTGAATTGGGAAGGACCTTATCGAATTACTAATGTTATTCATTCAGGAGCATATAGAATTGAAAATCTGGATGGGACTATTATTCTCCGCACTTAAAATTTTGAAAATCTTCAAAAATATTATCAATAAAAATATTCCAATGAGCTTATTCTTGTATATTGTCTTTCAATTTGTGAAAATTCAATCTCCAGATTGGTAGAGCCCCGTGAGGTGCAAATAGAGATAAGATCTCCTCAAATTCAATATCCGGATTGGTAGAGCCTCGTGAGGCACAAATGGAGATAAGATCTCCTCAAATCCAATCTTCGGATTGGTTGAGTCCCATGAGGCACAAATAAAGATAAGGTCTCCTCAAGTCCAATCTCTGGATTGATAGAACCTCATGAGGCATAAATAGAGATAAAGCTTTTTCAAATCTAGTCTCCAAATTGGTAGAGCCCCGTGAGGCACAAACGGAGACAAGATCTTCCTAAATCTAATCTCCAAACTGGTGAAGCCTCGAAGGGCACAATCTCCCCATGAATAAATATAATCGATCTACAAATCGAGATTATCTTGGAGTTCTATAAAATACCAATCTCAAAATCGAGGATAAATTTGGCTTTATGAAATACCAACTTATGGGTCGAGGTTATCTTGAAGCTTTACGAAATACCGATCTCGAGATCGAAGTTATCTTCTACCGATCTCCAAATCAATGATTATCTTGAAATTACTATTAAAAATATCGATCTCTGACTCAAAATCAGATCTTGAACCTAATCTATTAAAAGCTGTACAAACAAAGGTACATCTGAAGCTTAACTTTGAATCCGCTACTAGCTAGTAAGAGTTAAAATTGCTGATTCTTTGAGTTCTGTTGAACTACAATGCATACTATTATTTTACTTTGAAAGATTATAGAACTTGCTAAGTAGCAGGAATGTATACATCGGGTCATGACACATCTTGAAAAATATTTCTTTCATTAATTTGAAAAGAAAATAAAAGGAAAAAGGACCCATATATTGGGTCATTACATTCAAAAATGAAAGACTTACATTTGGTCGTTACGGACCAAAAAGACCCTTATCAGATCAATACATCTCAAAAAGAAAAAGTTACATGATAACTACTAGAGCATTAGAGTTCTTCTTTGTTGACCCTTCTTTAATTTGCTCTGGCTCCTTGGTAGTCTCGACGATAGCCGGCTCTACAAAAGTGATGGGCCTTGGCTCTTTGACGGCCTCAGGAACTTCAGTTGTAGTAGGGGGTACCGCAGTTATTAGCACCGCAGCAATGATCTTGATATCTTTCACCTTGGTCAACTCTCGATCTGACTCCTTAGCTGATTTTTTGGATGCTTCAGCAGGCGGCTCGGACTCTCCCTTTATACCCATCTCGATGGCGACCTTTGGAGTCACCTTGAAAATATCAACTTTTGGATATAATGCTTTGATTAGATTTTTGCATTGATTGAATGCATAGTCATATGCCCCCTCGAAGCTCTCACTCACCTCCTCCTTGAATTTCTCTGAGGCCTTGTATAGCTGCACCACCTTATCCTGTTCCTTCTTGATCTGTCTCTTCGGGGCTTCGATGGCCTTTTCATGGGCCTCATTGGCCTTAATTGCCTCCTGCAGCCTTGGCCCCAGCTTTTTATTATTCTCGGCTTGTATGTGCAAGTCAAAGATTTTCATCTCCTGTTTATTTATCTTTCACTGAAGGTTCAGGAGATTGTGATTCTTCTCCTTCAGCAACATCAACTTTTCTTCGAGTTGAGTTTTGAGCCCTTCAACGCATTCGGACTCCTTCTCCCCTTAGAGGACTATCAGGTTGGCATCCATGGCCGATTTATTTTTCAGCAAGTAGGCCATGTTCTCATATATGACCTTGAAATCGACGATGACCTGTAAGGTAAAAGTTTAGATCAGTCATATATCGACGTAAAAAAAAAGAGAGAAGAGAAAAAAAAAAGAAGAAAAAAAGAAAGAAAAACTTACATGCATGAGATGCTCGTAGCAGTGATTTGCGATCTCCTCTGGCTTATTCTTCCAACATACTTCTAGATCAACTGTTGGCATCACTGATTCAAGAAGATCGTGACCTATTCGAGGCTGCTTCAAGAGTGACATCTATGTCACGGCATTTTTCTTAACTGAAGTTGATGGGGCTATGGCAGTTGCGGTCGGTTTGCATCCTGGCTCCTTGGGAGGGGGTACAGGTTGGGATTCATTCTTCTTCCTCACCTCGATCGGTTGACGAAGTGGAGGCTCAACTTGAGAGGTACTCTGTGGACCCCGAGGAGCATTACCTCTCTCCGAATTCACAAGAGAGGGGGTGGCAGATGAGGACCGAGATGGTGCCCGAGTGGGAAGAGGCTCTACCTCCTTAATCCTCTTTGGTATAGGAGCAGCGACGAACGGCCTTGATTGTTCTTTCCTCTTTCGTTCCTCCACTTTATTCAGGTTAAACCTCATTTCTACACCAAAAGGTTATACATTTAAAAACAATATGATAATACAAGAGGAGAAAAGGAAAGCAAAAAAAAATACATCGATCTTATCCTGATGAGAGTATAGGCAGATATTGGTATCAAATAATATCTGATCATCAACAAGCTTGAAAAGCTTGGGCACCTTGGTGGTTATCAAAGCCAAATCAGCCACCTCATCTCTGGGGAGGATTTCAGTATTGGAATTGTGCTTGATGTTCGAGCACCCCCAAGAAGTTCTAAAATCTCATGGGAGAGAAGCTCGGACAAAGAAGAAATGATCTTTCCAGCCATGAATGAAGGAAGACAGACTAAGTCCAAACTTATATTTTTTTCTAGATAGGAAGTACCACCAACCTTTCTCACTCAGATGTCTTTTCAAAATAACCAAAGACCTAAACAAAAAAATTCTAAGTTCTATACCTTGGAGGCCAAACATTATTATAAACACTATGATAATCCTAATTGCATTTGGGGTAATCTGAGTAGGATGGATCCTATAGAAATCGAAAATATTACAGAAAAAAATGTGTAGTGAAAATCAAAGTCCAGATCGGAGGGCTTCATCACAGAAATCTATACAACCCTCAGGAGATTCAGAAATCCGACCTTCGAGACTCGGCACCAACATCTCATACTCATTAGGTATATTATATTTTTCCTGAAGATTCATCAGGTTCTCCTCGATCAAAATAAATACCTCTATTTTTGGACCAAGATAGTCCATGAGACCATGTACAGGAGATTCCGCACTACAGTTTGAACTCCCCTCATCTGTCGGATCAATATCTGAATTTTTTCGAGGAGGATTTTCTATCTCTAAAGCCAATATAGGTTGGGTTGACCTAATCTGTGGGTCATCTATAATCTCTTTCCCCTTCCTACCTCTCTTAGACATGATTTTTGAAGAAGGTTCTTGAAAGAAAAATGAAAAGGGAGAGATAAGAAGGACTAAAAGGAAGAAAGGCTACTCTATGGCTGAAAGAAAATAGATGAGGAAAAGGCCGATACCTAAGGGAAACAGGTGAAATCCTCTCAAAAGATGAAGAATAGGCCACTCTTCTCCTTCTCCGATGAACTTCTTGCTATTTCCGACAGCCGTTCAACATAGAAAAGCTTCTGAAAATAATTCGACAGTGCCTCCGCAAGATGATGGCAAATATGAATGGTTGTTGGGGGCAAAACCCTTTTAAAGGTTGATCAAGGTTCAGATGAGCTGGCCCTATAGCCGATTTATGACATTTGGCATTAATCCAGCAACTCTATCAGGTAGCGGTTTGGCACACCCCTCCCCAAATTTGGCCACGTCAGATTGATCCATAAATTAACTGATCCATTAACCAGGTTCCGACAAACAGCATGCTCTTATTTGATGTTTTCAAACTGCCTATTCAAGCAATGATAGTGGGAGGATACGGTGAATCATATCCCTAAAAATCAAATCTCTTTGTAATCCACCAAGTAATAAATTTTGATATTATCAAAGCACAACGTATTTATTTCAGACGACGGAAACACCAGCCCAAAAATCTTCATGAGGGCAGGTATGGAGATAGGATCTCTTGGCCGATAAAAATCAGACTGAAAATTAAGATATGGAGATAAGATCTTCTGACCGATAAAAATTAGTTTAAAAGATAGAATATGGAGATAAGATCTTCTGGCTGATAAAAATTAGACTGAAAGATAAAATATAGAGATAAGATCTTCTGATCGATAAAAATCAGATCAAAAGATAGAATATGGAGATAAGATCTTCTAATCGATAAAAATCAGATCGAAAGTTAAAATATAAAGATAGCTTCTTCTGACCGATAAAAATCAGACCAAAAGATAGAATATGGAGAAAAGATCTCCAAACCGATAAAAATCGGACCGACAGATAGAATATGGAGATAAGATATCTTGATCGATAAAAATTAGACCAAAAGGTAGAATATAGAGATAAGATCTTCTGACCGATAAAAATCAGATCGAAAGTTAAAGTATGGAGATAAAATCTTCTGATCGATAAAAATCAGACCAAAAGTTAGAATACGGAGATACGATCTTCTGATCGATGAACATTGGATCAAGATAAAATTTAAAGATAGAATAAAACATCCGTCATGCTTTTATTAGCTAATTGTCGAAACAACAACAGCATCGTCGTGAGGAGTTTGAATTCCTCGAATATCATTTTTCAAGGGAGTTATTACATCATGGAGTTGTAGTTGCTTCGTTGACTCCTCGTCGGAAGTTGCCTCCCGGTTCAGCCGTCTGGTGATCATATTGATGACTCCCGCGGTCAGTTGGTTATTCACAACTTCCTCAATTGGTTGGAGTCGTCGATCGATAGAAAGTTGAGTCGGTGGATCCCTCTGATATTTTTTGAGGTAGCCTCATCGAATCAGGATCTCTATCTCGTCTTTGAACTGGATGTATTGTTCGGTATCGTGACCATGATTATGATAGAATCGATAGTACTTCTTTCGATCGTGGCCCCTCGACGGCGCTCTCATCAGTGGATGTTGTCGTAGATATTCTACTTTTTCGATCTCCATAAGAATCTACGCACAAGGAGCAGAGAGAGGAGTATAGGAGTTATACCTGTCGTAGTTCGGCCTCAGACTCCATCGTCGAGACGAAGTTCGTTCATCGGTAGGTGGCCGGCTTGATTTAGTCGGAGCTTCTTCTTTCTTCTGTTTCTTCTTCTTCTGACCCTTGCCTTCTGTTTGGCGTCGGTCAGAAGCTCCTTCATCCGCGTGCATGTATTTGTACGCGCGCTCCAAGAATTCAGCATACGTCCGAGGGAGGATCTTATCCAGTGAGTACATGAATCGAGACCCCCTCTGACCTCTTTTTATGGTCGATATGGCCATGTCTTCATTGAGGCCCCTGATCTCAAGTGTGGCCGCATTGAATCGGGATACGAAATCTCAGAGTGTTTCGGTCTCTCTTTGTTTGATCGAAAAGAGACTATCCGAGGTTCGTGGCGGCCTCTAGCTGGTGCTGAAATGGGCCATGAAGGAATGTTCCAACTATTCGAAGGAGTGGATACTTCCTGACTGAAGCCCAGAGCACCACGCCCGAGCAGCTTTCCGAAGTGTAGCTGGGAAGCTGATGCATAAGAGGGCGTCGGTTGCTCCCTGGATTGTCATGAGAGCCTTATAGCTCTCGAGGTGATCGATTGGGTCGGTGAAACCATCATAGGGCTCCACATGCAGTATCTTGAATCGAGTCGGGATCGGTTCGTTCAAAATAAGTTGGGAGAGAGGCTGGATGGTATGAAAATTGAAGTCGTTTGATGATTTCTGACCATCTATCTAGAGCTGGGCGAGTCGGCGATCGATTTTTTCAAACTTATGTTCGTAGTCTTCAAGCCACGGGTGGTGGGAGACTCCTGGGGTTGATCCTCCCGATGAATTAGAGGCAGATGGTGTTCGCGGTCGCTTCCCCTTCCTTGCTCGATCTAATTGGGAAGGAAAGAGGCACCGTAAATGGTGGGTGGCACGTGAGAGTACCGCGAGTGCCGCTGCTCATCCCGTTGAGAGAGTCGAGATCGCCACTCTGGTGGAGGAGATGGAGATCGTTGCGGATGACGGCTGCTATGCTTGGAAGGCACTGAATGCGCCACTGGTTGCTCCGTTGGTGGTTGTGGTGGCTGGATTTGCTGTTGTTGGAGGCTTTTGACTGCCTCCATGAGGATATTCATTTGTTGCACGATCGCAGTAATCTGAGCGTCTGTGGTAACCACGGAGCGTGGAGAACTGGGCTCTACTATCGGAGGCAGGGGAGGGGCTTCTTCCCGGTGGAAAAAGTGTCTCGCCGATCCGGTTGCCGTTGATCATTGAGCTCTGATTTTCATCATTGCGAGTTTTCTTCTTGGCCTCCCCCTACCTGGCGCGCCAATCTGTTGCGGCCAATCCCCTCGTCGCTTGTTCGTCGGGAACGAGCACCTACAAAATGAAGTCCGCACTAACTGGAGTTATCTCCGGCAAGGACCCTCCAATGCTTAAGTCAGAGAGGGAGATGGGTAACAGTAGAATGAAAACGGTGACAGAGCTCAGTGTCAAAAATTGGCTTACCGAAACTTGTTGCCTTACCCCATTTTTATAGAGTAGATGGTCATATCCGTCGGATATGATTCCATATTTAGCGGCATAGAATCACAGGACGGTAATCTCGCAATGGGTTATTAGTCCCCATGGATTATACTCCGATATTAGTGGAGTAACCATCCGTGATGGTTATGATATATTTGAATGAGTCGGCCGACTATGCGTCAGGGATCGGTTATCGGTTAGTAACTCTGAAATACCGATGGTCGAAGTAGTCTTTTGTCTGTAGAGTCTGAACATCGATCGTTTATTGATCTAGATCGGTAAAGAGGGTTCGATCGATCGATTGAAAGTAGTGTCGATCTGCTCAGTCGATATATAGTCGATAGTCACTTTCAGGATCATTTATTTATTTGATGGATCAGAGTCGAATATCGATCAGACTGTTTCGAAGATTGATCGATAAATAGAAGTCGGTCGATTTTCTCCGACAAAAATCTAGAGCAATGAAGGTGCATAGAAAGAAGGGAGTACTGGGCAAGACAGGATGGGAATGGAAATCAAGGCGAAGCCGGTTATTTTCCTTGGTCTCTTTTCCTGAGCCATGGTTCTAGATGTGACCTAACGACGAGGGCTAAGGTCTAAAACACCACAACTACGATGCGTAGGTAGCTTCTTCAGAACGCAGCGCTTGCCACGTCCTCATGATCAAAGAACCTTGTTGGACTGCTTTGGGATAATTTAATCAAGGATTAGCAAAAACTTCTAATATTTGCTCCCAAAAGTACTGCATAACTTTCATGTGACGCCAGGTAGTGAAACACTACAAAATACTGTCACGCTTCGCCTTTAGTAACTAACAAGTGTCAGCGGTGACTAACAAAATACCCATGTGTTTGCCTAGTAGACAAATATTAAGGTCCAGAAAAAAGAAAGGAAAATACTTTCTATTATGTATTTCTTTTCAAGCATTTTCATTTGAAGATGGTAATCCCATTAATTTGGAAAACTTGTTGGAAAGAAGATATGTTATTCAGAAGAGCAAAGCCTTTCAAACATGCAAAAATCAAAATGGTGGTGCACAAAAGTTTTCATGTGAAAATATCTTGCCTCAGTTAACATTTAAGGAGAAATAATCTCCCCACCCCCACCCCAACTAAAACAAAATAAAGTTCATAAATATCTAAATAATATTGTAAATGGGGGTGTTGTGGTCGTGGGTCAAGAGAAATATGGCTTATATGGATTGGAACCTTCTCTCCCAACGTGAGGTGCCTTTTAAAAGATAAAATTGTGAGGTTCTAAATGATCAAGGCCCATTGAAGTCAAAGACCCATTGAAGACAAGGTAAAGAAGTCTTCAGACGCTGGGATGATTCTCCGGCAGAATTTTCACAGCAAAAAAAAAACAAATGAAAAGTAAAAAGTTGGCTGAAAACGATCATATATATATAGGATCCTTCAACGGTCAGGATCGAAGCACCCAAATCAAAATCTCACCAGATGTTGACACGTGATAACATCTGAGCCGACCATTAATCGGACGGTTCGATGCACCTACTCTAGATCGAGCCACGTCACTACTATCCACGTGAATAGCTCCAACCCAATGACATTCGAACATGTGACAAAGATCTACTTGTCAGAATCATATCATCCAGCGTCGAATCGTCTTCCGAAAACGACGTCAACACTAACATTTGATACCGAATCGTCCTGTCAATATGACAGTCTAATGATGGTTTTGTACTCATCGAAATGATAAAACAGCCGACGCTCATATCTCGAAAAAACTAGCAGCCAAATCGGAGTTCGATATGATACAAAATGACTCCCTTCGTCCAACGTGACGAAATCACGTGATGGCACACTTTGGACTTAGGAGTGGGGGACAATTGTTGGGGTAAATCAATCGAACCCCGACTTAAGTCAACCAACCCCGACTTTGATTTAACAAAGACTGATCGATTGAACATACAACTTCGACTATTCTTCGGCTGACTGAACAAATAACACCGACTCATTGTCGGTAGACCGACCGATATTCGACTACTATCGATCAACAGTAGACAGCTTGAATAATCTTCGACCCAAGACCGTCGGTACATCAGAACTACTAGCCGATGGTTCGCTTGGATCTTTTACCGACATATCAACACTACCGACGTATAGTTGGCTAATCTGTTCCACATACTATAATCGCTATGAACGGTTATCGACTACGTGTTACGGCAATTAATGAAAATTAGCAACCTACTAACTCCACAATTATGGCCCGATAATTTAGCATCATAAAAAGCGAGACCACGTGCTCGATGGTTACATCAGAATCATCTATAAAAGGAGGATAAGTGAACAGCACCGGTAAGATACATTTGAGCTAGAGCTCTGCTACTCTCGACATTCAAAAATCTACTGTTCACCAATTTTTTTTCTGATTTAAGCATTAGAGGGTCTCCATCGACACAACTCCGGTCTGTGAGGATGTTGTTTTACAGGTAATCATCACCGATGACAGGGAGTTGATCGCAACAGAGAGTATTTGGAAAAAGAAAATGTTACCAAGCGATGCACCTTCTAGCTGATGCTGTGTCTTCCATCTTGCTCTTAGAACATAGATCTCCATACATACTCTAGATGTAAGATTTCTGAAAAATTGAGATCCTAAACATGTTAGCCAATGATTGGGATCATGACCAAGATAGTAGATGGGACAATTGGAAAGATAAATATTTTTTTCAAAATCTTATCTAATGTACAGTATCAAGATATCCAAATCTTGGTAGTTAATGAAAAATCAAAACCTAATAATTATGTTAAGCTTTGATTATGAAATTATCCAAAATTAGAGCATCTATTTAAAGAAACAAAGAATGTGTCAACAGATTTATCAGCCAATGTAACGAGGACTAAGCTAGAAAGTGATGGGGTCACACTTGCTTGAAGCTAGCCTGATTCTTTTGGGGCTTTCAGTTGGGCCTAGGTCCAAAAATTTTATAAAAACATTGGCCGAAACTCGACTTGAATCACAACCAAATTGCTCAGAGCCCAAGCAATCTTGAACTCGAATCAAGCTCAAGTTAGCCCAAAAATATATGCCTTGAAATAGGAAGAAACAAGATGAAGTTAGGAGTAGGAATTATGGATCTAAGAATTTTGGCAAAGAGTAGCAAAAGAGGAGAGAGCTGGAGTGAGTTGGTGGCAAGTTAAGGTTAGGGTTTGTTGAGGGGAGGGTGGAGAGAGGTCTTGAAATGGGAGATAGAGGACACCATTTGCCATTCATTATATTATCTATTGTCCATTGCAGCATATAACATGCTTGACAGAGTAGAGTTTTGGGTTTGATAGTGGATGGTGGTCTATATGGAAGGGACTTAAATCTGCAATTTATAATCTACCATTACAAATGAGACGATTTACAATAATTACGAATGGTACAAACAAAGAACCCTAAAGGAATTCTTAGTTAACATGAGATTGAAGTAGTATGCAAAAATAATGCTAAAAGCAAATATTTAATCTAGAACTAAGAAGTTCAAACTAGAAGTTAGAAAATCAATGAAAAACAATTTAAAGATATACTAAAGCTATGGATAACCAGAAGGCCTTGCACATTTTCTTCTTAGTGTCCTTCAGCCTCTTATACCTTAGGTCTTCAAACAATGATCTCAATAGAAGACTCCTAGCCGCTCACCAGTGTCTCCTCTTGAATTGTGACCTCGCACCACAAGTTCTTGAACAACCTCTCGCTATACAAGAATTGAGAAAAGTCTCAAAGAGAGTTTTAATATTTTCTATGATGAAATGATAGGTATATAGAGGGGATATTTATAAGTTTCAAGGCTCTTATATTGCAGAAAACTCATGGAGACCCTTGGAAGTTCGACCAAGGCCAGAAAATTATTAAAAAAAAAAAAAAAAAAAAAAAAAACCGAAAGTTCTAACACAAATAGACTAAGAAAACTCGCTTTAGATTCTATAATAATGATGAGAAAGCCAGCTTTGGTTCCTTTTGATGGCAATTAGCTTTGGTTCAGATTCTAATGGTGGTCAGATTGCTGTTGGAAGGTCTCTGGTGGCACGTACCATCTTCTCCTAATTTCTTTTTTGATCCAAGCCTTTTGCGAGGTCATCAGTGATTGCCTGTTATTCTCTTGGATTTGACTCCAGTTGGCATCGATAATTTATGCATTGGGGGAGATTCCTTGAATGTCATATCATGGATAAATACATCATTGAGTACGTAGAGCATGGATCATCTCCTTCTATGTGATGGTAATGTGTCAGCAACTACAAGAGGCTGCTGCTACTACCAAAAAGAACTACAAGAGGTTGCTACTATTCTAGTTTATGGGCGGAAAGCAGCCTGCGGATTAGCTGGTTGGTTGTGGTCACAATTTGAGCCGTGGAGATGTGATCCCTCACCTATTTCTTGCTAGCAACCAGGGTTATATTTTCTTTACCAAAAAAAAAACCAGCGTTATATTTTCTTCAGATTTTGAGGTCTACGCCTCCAATGTACCAAAAAGAAAGGAATCGGTCCCAGAGGTTCTGATTGATCTATCGGAAGCATAGGGACAAGACAGGTTAAGTGCGTAAAATGCACTTTGTGGTGGTGCCTTCCCATTTCTCGATCTTGATCATCGAGAACCAATCGTGATGAAGTACTGATAAAATCAATTGATCAACTAATTTTTTTTATAAAAAAAAAAAATGATTTAATGGGATCTTGTGGAATCCAGGTTGTAATGTGGCCGTGCACATTTTGGGTCCTTTATTGAATATCTCCGAGTCCTGAAAAACTACGATAAGATCGGTTATTTTTTTTCTATATATATAAAAAAAAAAAAATTTAAGATAAATTTAATTTCGAACATAATTTTTTTTAATTATTATTAAAATTTTAGTTAATTTAAGCATCAGAAGATCGACTCTCTATCGTATAAATTTTCAGTAAGTAGACTTGTGATTCTTTCCGGCTCATCTTCCCTGGTCTCTCACGCGGTTTCCAATAAATCTCTTTCTGGCTTTGCAGTAACACGCTTAATGTAGGCCAAAATTTTGGTTAGGATTGCTCAGATACACCCCAAATAACGTCGGACGTCGAGGATTCGCTTATTGAGTAAGTTCTAACCTACATGGGATGTGAGACTAGGATGCATGAGCCATAAGACCGTACCGGGACGCACATGCCGACCGCATGGTCCCAAGTTTGACGCTCTAGCGTTACTGAAATACCTTGAGATTTTAGACCTCAGCTCCACCCAGACCTTTTCAAACCCAGTTGAAAGCTCGACATTAAGCCAGCCCTATTCAAGCTTGTTGGGATATACCGACTGACCCCCATACACCGACTTATCCTCGGACTGATCCGATCGACGCCCGACTCTTCTCATCGAACGAACAGACGACTCCGACAATGACTGCTGACGATATCCGACCGAAGGTATGCCGGCCGAACAGACCAATACTATTTTCAACCGGCCGAACGGTCGAACTCATATCACCGACTCATTGTCGGAGGTGGCAGCCGACGTCCGACTTCCGCAAAGCACCAGATCAGCCGACGGTGTTTTCGAATCATCACCCGACGTCCCGGCAGTCGAATACCGACATATAGTCGGCCAGTCCGTCCAAACGCCATACAACCACTATGGGCTGTTGTCCTGTCAAGGACATGTGGTGCGACCGTCCTGGGGTATTATCCTACCAAGGACATGGATTAATTCTGATGACCTGACAATCCACGTCGATTTGACAGCCCCTAGTGATTTGACAACTCTCCAATTGTCTGCACCATTAATGGTGGGACCATACCGCATTCTACTATAAAAGGGGGGTAAGGCAACAGTTTTGGTAAGTTTTGGCAAGCTTTCTCAAGCTCTCTTAAGCTTTCTCAAGCTGAGCCCCTGGTTCTCTCCTCTGTTGCCTAGCCTCCTCTCTGACTTGACCGTCGGAGAGTCTCCGTCAGAGGCATCTTCGGTCAGTGTGGACTTTCTTTGCAGGTGTCCGTTCCCGGCGATCAGACGATGAGGGGAATGGCCGCAACAGATTTTTGGTGCGCCAGGTAGGGGGTTCGATGGAGGTAAGAGAGCGAGCTCCACAGAGCTTGAAAAATCTCTCGGGATGACAAAAATCAGGGCTTAGCGGTTGAGAGCTACCGGATCGGTGAGGCACTCTTCCCGCCGGGAAGAGGCCCCTCCTTCACCTTCCATGGCAGAACCCAGCTCTTTGCACCCGGTGGAGACCACGGAGGCACAGATCGCGGCGATCGTGCGGCAAATGATCATTCTGACGGATGCGGTCAAAAACCTCCAACAGCAACCGACCCAGTTGGCGCAACCGTCGGTGGAACAACCGACGGCACACCCTATGCCGTCCAAAAGTAGCCACCGACACCCACATCAACTCCCGCCTCCTCCTCAAGAGCAGCCATCTCATCACTCCCATCGAGAAGGGGGGAGGCGGCCACAGCGCGACACCTGCCAGTCTCGATGTCCCTCTCCTTCCCAGCTGGAGCGAGCGAGGAAGGAGAAGCGGCCGCGGACGCCGTCCGCCTCACTTTCAAATTCGTCGGGAGGTTCGACTCCTGGGGTTTCTCAACATCGATGGTTAGACGACAACGAACGTAAGTTCGAAAAAATCGACCATCGACTTGCCCAGCTCCAGGTGGATGGTCAGAAGTCTTCAAACGATGTCGACTTCTGGACCATCCAACCTCTCTCCCGATTTATCCTCGACGAACTGATCCCTAGTCGGTTCAAGATGCCTCATGTGGAACCTTACAACGGCTCCACTGACCCAGTTGACCATCTGGAGTGCTATAAGGCTCTCATGATAATTTAATGGGCAAGCGATGCCCTCCTCTGCATCGGCTTCCCCGCCACACTTCGTAAAGCTACCAGGGCCTAGTACTCTGGCCTCCGCTCAGGATGTATCCACTCCTTCGGGTAGCTTGAGCATTCTTTTGTGGCCCATTTCAGCACCAACCAAAAATCGCCACGAACCTCGGACAGTCTTTTCTCCCTCAACCAGGGAGAAAATGAGACACTCCGACACTTTGTGGCCCGATTCAACGCGGCCACTCTTGAGGTCCGAGACCTCAACGAAGACATGGCTATCTTGGCCATGAAGAGAGGGCTAAGGGGGTCCTGGTTCACATATTCCTTAGACAAGACCCTCCCCCAGACATACGTCGAATTGCTGGAGCGCGCGTACAAATACATGCGCGCGGACGAAGGAGCTTCCGACCGATGCCTGACCGAGAGCACGGGCCAAAAGGAGAAGCAGAAGAAAAGTCAGGCTCCTGCTGAACCCAGCAGGTCCCCGACCGACAAACGGGTCTCACCTCGACGGCGGAGTCCGAGATCGCCCTGACGACGGAGTCCGAGACCGACGCATCACATATATGACTCCTACACTCCTCTCTCTGCTCCTCGTAGATCCTGATGGAGATCGAATGAGTGGAATATTTGCGACGGCCTCCGCCTTTGAAGGCAAAAAGCCTCGATCGAAGAAAATACTGTCGATTCTATCGAGGTCACGGTCACAACACCGAGCAATGCATCCAACTCAAGGATGAAATAGAGGCCCTCATACGATGAGGGTATCTCGAAAAGTACCGAAGGGACCCACCGACTCGGCCCCTTCCCGACCAACGACCCCAACCGACTGAAGAGGCAGGGAACAATCAGTCTACTGTCGGAGTCATCAATATGATCTTCAGATGATTGGACCGAGGAACGGCCGCTGAAGAGGAGTCGACGAAGAGGCCGCACCAAGATGATGTAATCATCTTCACAGATGAAGATGCTCAAAGAATCCAAACTCTCCATGATGACGCTGTTGTTGTCTCGACAACAATAGCGAATTATGATGTAAAAAGGATTTTTGTTGATAATGGAAGCTCGACTAACATTTTGTTTTACTCGATCTTCTCTCGAATGCGACTGTCGATCGACCGACTCAGGAGAGTCTCTACGTCCTTAGTAGGCTTCGCTGGGGATGCCGTCGCAGTGGAAGAAAAAATTACTTTTTCTATGATGGCTGGGGCCGAACCACGATAAAGCACCGTCTGTATGATCTTCACGGTCGTCCAAGTACCTTCGGCCTACAATGCCATACTTGAAAGATCCGGACTAAACGCTCTCAAAGCGATAGTCTCGACATACCACTTGCTGGTCTGGTTTCTGACTAAAAATGGAGCTAAAAAAATACGTGGGGATCAACAGCTCGCTCGGCGATGCTTCCAAATCTCAACTCAAAACAATAAATCGAGGATTTCCTGTCGGTCGATAAGTTGGACCAACGGGAAGAGGAGGAACGGGGTGAACCGGCTGAACAGCTGATTTCCATCCCGATGGCCAAGAATCCTGAACAGGTGATCTGGATCAAATCGCAGTTGTCCGATCCGGAGCGACAGCAGTTGATAGAGCTACTGAAGGCCAACGTCAATATATTCGCTTGGTCGACAATGGATATGTCTGGCATCCCTCCGGAAACAATAACTCACCAACTCAACATTGCCCCTGGGATGAGGTCGGTGAGATAGAAGAAATGATCTTTCACCCCCGAAAGATAGAAGGCCATCGATGAGGAAGTAGATAAACTACTCGAGGCAGGCTTTATCAGAAAAATCACATATCCCGACTGGCTCGCCAATGTCGTCATAGTGAAGAAAGTCAATGGAAAGTGGAGAATCTGTATCGACTACACCGACCTGAATCGAGCTTGTCCGAAGGACAGCTTTTCACTGTCGAAGATCAACGAACTGGTGAATGCGACGTTCGATCATCGACTGCTCAGCTTCATGGATGCCTTTGTCGGATATAACCAGATCCGGATGGCACTCGAGGACGAAGAGCATATGGCCTTCGTGACCGCCAAAGGCCTTTACTGTTACAAAGTGATGCCCTTCGGTTTGAAGAATGTCGGAGCCACCTACCAGCACCTCATCAATAAGGTCTTCCAAGCTCAAATCGGATGCAACATGGAGATGTACATGGACGACATACTGGTGAAGAGCATACAGGCTTCAGATCATGTCCAAGACTTGGAAGAAATTTTTCGGACTCTTCGACGACATCGGATGAAGTTAAATCCAACCAAGTGCGCCTTCGGGGTGACTTCGGGGAAGTTCCTCGGGTTCCTCGTTTCTCAATGCAGAATTAAGGCCAACCCCGAGAAGATAAAGACGATCATCGACATGCGGCATCCGAACACCAAAAAGAAAGTGCAGCAGCTCAATGGAAGGATCATCGTGCTCAGCCGATTCATTTCTCGATCGGCTGAGAGATGCCTCCTGTTCTTCAAAATCCTGAGGCAGACAAAGAACTTTTCTTGGTCGAATGAGTGCCGGCAAGTCTTCGAAGATTTGAAGAAATATCTGACTTCTCCACCCCTGCTCGTAAAGCCAGAGATCGGAGAAACATTATACCTTTACTTGGCAACCACCCCAGAGGTGGTTAGTTCGGTACTCATCCGAGAGGATGAGAGCCGAATTCACCGACCCATATATTATACCAGCAAAGTGCTCCATGAAGTCGAAACTCGATACTCAAAAGTGGAGAAGATGATATTTGCCTTGGTCATATCAGCGCAATGACTCCGTCCGTATTTTCAAGCGCACGCCATCGTAGTCCTCACCGACCAACCCCTGAGGGTGATCCTGCATCGCCTCGACACATCAGGACGACTGACGAAATGGGTGATAAAGCTGAGTGAGTTCGACATCTAGTACCGACCGCGACCTGCTTTGAAAGTCCAAGTCCTAACCGACTTCATTGCAGAATGCCCGACAACCGATCGAATGTCGGAAGATGGGAGCTCCAAAGAAGCCGCGACCTATGAATATAACCCCGGGTCAACCTGGGTGTTACACATAGACAGAGCTTCCAATGCTCAAGGGAGTGGGGCCGGGTTCCTGCTTACCAACTCGGAGGGAGTAGTTACTGAATACGTCCTTCGATTCAACTTCAAGGCCTCTAATAATCAAGTCGAGTATGAAGCGCTTCTCGCTGGCTTGAGAGTGGTGAAGGAGCTCGGGATCGACAGCCTCAGAGTCTTTTCCGACTCCTAGCTGATTATGGGACAAGTCAGGAACAAATTCAAAATGCGGGATCCGACCATGGCGAAATATTTTCAAAAGGTGAGAGATCTCGTAGCACACCTCAAGTATTTTGAGATCTCCCACATTTTCAGGATGGAGAATGCTCGGACCGACGCACTCTCCAGACTCGCGACATCCACCTACGGTGCTTTGGGACGGACGTTCGTAAAGAGTCTCGAGCAATCGAGCATCGATAGGGCTGAGGAGGTGCTACAACTGATGATTGAGCCAAGCTGGATGGATCCGATTGTTAAGTATCTGACCGATGGAACCAGCCCCGAAGACCCCGCGGAAGCCAAGTGACTCCGGTGGATGGCATCCCAATAGGTAATGATGGACGGACGACTCTACAAAAGGTCGTTCTCCCTTCCCTTGCTAAAGTGCCTGGGGCCGATGGACGCGGACTACGCACTCAGAGAGGTGCATGAAGGGATCTGCAGAAGTCACCTGGGGGGCAAATCCCTGACCTACAAAGTCCTACGGTAAGGTTACTATGGCCCACCATGAAGAAAGATGCGGCTGATCTGGTTCGAAGGTGTGAGCCATGTCAAAAGTACGCCAACATACAATATCGGCCCACCAACCAGCTGACTTTTATTGTCACCCCGTGGCCCTTCGCCCAATGGAAAATCGACATACTCGGCCCTTTTCCTCCGACGTCTGGCCAAAGAAAGTTCATAGTCGTCGCAATCGACTACTTCACCAAGTGGGTGGAGGCCGAACCCCTGGCGCAAATCACCAAGCGCAAGATGGAAGACTTTATCCAGAAGTCCATCATCTTCAGATTCGGACTGCCACACACTATCATCACCAACAATGGGCGACAGTTCTGTTGCCCAGCTATGCAACCCAAGAGAGGGGGTGAATTGGGTTTCTAAAAATTTTAACCTTAACTTATATCTTATAAAAATTGTTTAACAATAGCTAGATAAATAAGGAGAGTATAGTTGATTCAAGGCTAATGGTTAAATACAAGAAGACAAGAGAATAAATAAGTTCTAAAGAAGGGCAATTAGGCACAACACAAACAAGAGGATTTATAGTGGTTTGGTGCCAACCTTACACCTACATCCACTCCCCAAGCTCCTACTTGGGAATTCCAATCCACTAACTAGTATTCAACTTGAATACACTTGTCAGAACCTCCGACTCTACCTATCCCAAGCTAGTCCACTTATTTTTCAGGAACAAGCCAACCTAATACAATCTGATTCACGGTTCGGATCAACCTTCTCTTATTTTGGAATCCTTCCAAAATAAAAATAATAACTCAAAAAGAGTGTTACAATTAATAGCACAGAAAATACAAAAGAAGCTCCTTTAATGAGCGAATGAGGCTTTAAATATATTTTACTCAAAGAGAAGAAGGCTCTTTTCAATTTTCTCAAGGTGGTTGGAGACTTGAATAAGTACTTGAGGAGTTGGTAAGCTTGAATTAAAAGCTTCTTGAATGCTTTGAGTGAGCTCTTGCTTAGGGCTGAAAAGTATGCTTGAAATTCTCTCTTCAAAAATCTCTCTTCTTCTTTGATTCCCACCTTTTAGTCCCTTTTATATCTTTAAGGAATGGTGGAGAGCAATCTGAGCTGAAATAGAGCCGTTAGTCCACATTAAATGAGCATTAAATATACTTAAAATGGGTTAAAAACTAGCCGTTGTGGAACTTTTCCGTCACAGGGGTCGACTCATGGGTCGACTCATGCTCATGGGTCGACTCATGGGGTCGACCTCTGTGAAAAATAGTAGAAAATAATGGTTCTATAATTTTGGCCTAAAAATAGCAGAGGTCGACTAATGGGTCGACTCATGCCTGGGGGTCGACCCATGGGGTCGACTCACCGACTGTGCCAGCCAAAAAATCTGCGTGCCAATCAGCCCTTTGTACCATGAGTCGACTCATGGGGTCGACTCAAATTTTCAATCATGAATATCTTTCAAAATACATGTCCAAAAACTATAAAATTTTCACCAATGGATCACAAATCTTTTGTTCTAGCACTTGATGCTTTCAAATCATGGTTTGGTAAAATTATGATTTTGTTCCTGAAATACAATAAGTTTTTTTCAAGCGAAAATCATTAGTAACCCCTTCAAATACTTTGTAATCATCAAAATCAATCCAAGGAGCAACAATCTCCTCCTTTTTGATGATGATAAAATACTTGAGTAAAAGCATATATAAAACATTGAGCGTGAATTTCAAAGTTATGAAGATGCATTATTTGAATATTATAGCCATGTATTGGAATGAAATGCATCATAGGTAGTTTGAAGATAAATGTAAATTTTGCTACCAATTTGAAAATTGCTTATTAATGCATTTGCTTGGAAAGAAGAGCTGATGATTTTGATTCTTTGTCACATGACACATGTGCCCATTTGCTTATGTTGCTCATTTGCCTAACAATTTGCTTATTGCTTAACAATTTGAAAATTTACTCATTTGCTTAACATTTTGAAAATTTACTCATTTGCTCATTTGAAAATTGCTCAATTTGTAAATTTAAAAATTTGCTCATTTGAAAATATCTCATTTGCTCATTTTATTATTTCTCCTCCTTTTTGACAGCATCAATAGAGATTCTTTAGTCTCCCCTTTTTTGAATATATTTACTCTATTTCTTCCTTTTGCTTATTGCTTGTTTCTTAATTGCTTATTGTTTTACTCTCCCTTAATATGGCAAAAATAAAAGATATACCAATTGGATACCATATTGCAATTCATAGTATTTTACATCATGGATATGAGTTATTTTGCTTGCACATAATTAAAAGCAACTCAATTTGAAAGTCATTCATTGAAAGTCAAGGAGTATATATTTATAATCAAAAAGTGACTGATTACATAGTTGTTCCAATACATATACCAAAATATAAAAGTCAATCAGTCAACATTATTACATGGCCCAAAAGATAGATCCTAGACTGAAACTAAAGAAAAGACTAACTACACAGGATCTAGTAGAGATCATGACTGGATGGATCAGAGTCAGATGAATCGGAGATGGGGTAAGGAGATGAAGGATCACGACTAAGGGCTCGTCCTCGACCCTGTCTGCCTCTGCCATGGATGGAGGTGCCGGCACGAGTGGAGGGATGTGAGGATCCTGAAGGCTGTGAAGCAAAGGAATGTGCTACAAGTGATAGTCTGATAGTGTCCAGAAGATTTAAGGCTCTCGAAACAAACTGTAGCAGTGCAGTGAACTGGGTGGAAGCATGCTCACTAGAGCCTCTGATCTCTCTCCTCAGAAAGTCAAATCCGTTCTCCAAGACTCCTCTAAGTCTGGCTGCCTCTGCAGATAGGTCTGAGACCTCAGTGATGTCCCCATGTGGCTATGGATGGGCTAGATCCAGTACTTGCCTCTGCAAGTCGAATACCCTGGCAGTTAATCTCACTACACAACCCTCAAGTTGCTGAATGCAAACTGACTGATCTGTAATCATCTGGAAGATAGTGGAGATGTGAGGGATCAATGTCTGATCAGATACATCAAGTGATGTTGATCCCTGTGCAAAAGCTGAAGTGCCCAACTGTCGAGAAAGTATGGAAGCCACATGCTGAGAGATCATCTCTATCTGGTCGTCAGCCAATCTGATCTCTGAGGGAAGTGCTCTACTGTCTAGCTACTGGACTGGAGTGTCCCTCCTCGTAGACTCTGATGGGCCAGCCTCGTGATCCGAAACGAACTGAATGTCTGGAGATGCTGCCCTGAGATCATGGAGGGGAGAAGATGGTTCTTCTTCCTCAGCTCTCTCTTCCACTCCTTTAGTCCAACCACCATCAGTCCTAGTAAATCCCATGCGGTGCAGAGTATGTTGGTTGATGGTGTCAGAGTGAGAAAGCCTAGCTACTGCCTCTCTCTCAAAACTAACTCCAAACCTCCTGATTACCAAAGTGAGGGCCATACCGAAAGGCAGATGTGCCTTGGATCTATTCAGTGTTTCTCTCATGGCCTCAATCATTAATACTGGGAGGTTCAGGGGGGTTTGGATAATCACATGAAACATAATGCAGATGTCTCGGTCTGAAAGGAGGTCATGTCTACCACTTCTAGGGAAAAAAAGCTTTGTTACCATTTGATGTAGTATCCTCATCTCAATGGAAAGGATCTTGGCCTCTAGTTTGTTTAGGCTTCCCGAGAAGGTTCTTCCTAGAATCACATTAATTCCTTCTTTCTTGACTGGGAGTTCTATGTTTGAGTATCCCTCACAGGGCAAATGAAGAATTTCTCCCAAAAGCACAAGATCTAGACAGATTTCTATACCCTTAACAGTGGATCTTACTGTTCCATTGCTATAGCTCAAGTTCAGATAAAATTCTCTAACCAAATCCACATAGGTAATTTCTTTAAGTGAGCAGTAGAATTTCCAACCTTGATCTTTAATTTTTGAACCGATAGAGAACCCCTCTTTTTCAAAAAATCTAAAATCTATATTTTTTCTGGATTCTACCTTTCTATCAGATAAGAAAATCTTACTGGAGCTTAATGGAGATCGAGAAGAAGCTGGAGCAGATGCCGAAGCAGGGATTGAAGCTGATGAGGTATGGGTTGCCTGTCTCTTCCTGTGCACGCCTTCTTCCAACTCGCGGACCGACTTTCTTCTTTGTGGGAGCTTCATTTTCGGAGCCATTTGCGCTGATGAGACTATCACGGAGCTTGGAAGAGCAAATGTGAGGGTGAGATGAAGAGTTTCTAGTGGAAGGATAGGGATTTTTGAAGGAGTGATACCCCGATTTGGAAGAGAAGGGTAGAATCTAGGGCACGCTCAATCCGCTCCAAACAAGGGTGGAGAAGGGGAAGAGCTTGATTCCTAAGGGTCGATTTGAGGTGTAAGGGGTGATGGGAGAAGAGTCTTGGGGGAAGGACTTGGGTTTGGAGAAGAAGGAAAGGGGACCTATGGCTTGGAGAGAAGAAGAAGATGGTGGAATGGGTCGGCTCAAAAGACGGGTTTTCAACAAAAAGAAAGAGCCCATGGGATTTTAGCCAAAAAATTTCAAGTTTGCCTTTGGGTCGACCCTAGGGGTCGACTCATGGCACATTGAAACTCAAAAAAATGATGAGACAATTTCCAAAAAATTCGAAACTTTAGGAGAAGGATATTTGCTCAATGATCAATTATGAGAATGATAATTTTGAGCTTTTAAGCCCAAGAAAAATGGTGAGAATTAAGTTCAAAGAGTTTTTGACATTGATCCCTTGGGATTGGAGAGACATTTAAGCAGATGGATCAAGGATTCCTAGTTCTCTCCTAATTTCACAGAATCTATCTTCACTTAGGACCTTTGTAAAGATGTCGGCTAATTATTTTTCAGTACAAATATAGTCAAGAATTATATCTTTATTATGAACATGTTCTCTTATGAAATGATGCCTGATTTCAATATGTTTGGACCTAGAATGCTGAATTAGATTTTTAGTAAGATTTATAGCACTAGTGTTATCACATCTTATGGGAGTTTCATTAAGTTTGATACCAAAATCTTCGAGTTATTGCTTAATCCATAAGATTTGAGCACAACAACTTTCGGCTGCAATGTATTCGGCGTCGGCCATAGACAGTGCTACCGAATTTTGTTTCTTGCTAAACCAGGAGATTAGGTTA
Organism: Elaeis guineensis; assembly: GCF_000442705.2. Taxonomy (NCBI): domain Eukaryota; kingdom Viridiplantae; phylum Streptophyta; class Magnoliopsida; order Arecales; family Arecaceae; genus Elaeis; species Elaeis guineensis. The sequence continues at coordinate 122,126,279 of NC_025998.2, forward strand.
ACTCCAAGAAATTGGCAAGTTCCACTAGTACTTTTTCTATCTAATCTACATCCAGCAAAATCAGCATCTGAATATCATATTAAATCAATTAATGAGTCCTTAGAGTACCATAATCCTAGAGTTTGAGTACCATTCAAATATCTAAGGATTCTTTTAACAGCATTCAAGTGAGATTCTTTAGGATTAGATTGAAATCGAGCACAAAGACAGACACTAAACATAATATCAGGTCTACTAGCAGTTAAATACAGTAGAGAGCCAATCATACCTCTATAAAATTTTAAGTCTACACTTTTACCTTCTTCATCCTTGTCAAGCTTGCATGAAGGGCTCATGGGTGTGCCAAATGCTTTGGAGTTCTCCATTCCAAATCTTTTAAGTAATTTTCTTGTGTACTTACTTTGGGTGATGGAGATTCCTTCTTTTGTTTGTTTGATTTGGAGTCCGAGGAAGAATGTAAGTTCTTCCATCATGCTCATCTCGAACTCTCCCTGCATGAGCTTTGCAAAATCTTGACAAAGAGATTCATTAGTAGACCCAAAGATAATGTTATCAACATATATTTGTATAACTAATATATCATCTTGATTTCTTTTAATGAAAAGGGTTGTGTCTACATTACCTTTTGAAAAATCATTATTAAGTAAAAATTTGCTTAGCCTTTCATACCAAACCCTGGGTGCTTGTTTCAAACCATATAGAGCTTTATTTAATTTAAAAACATGATTAGAAAAAGCATAATTTTCAAAACCTGGAGGTTGTTCTACATAGACTTCTTCAGCAATATATCGATTCAAAAAGGCACTTTTGACATCCATTTGGAATAATTTAAATTTCATAAAGCAAGCATATGCAAGTAGAAGTCTAATTGCTTCTAGTCTAGCAACAGGTGCAAAGGTCTCATCAAAATCAATTTCTTCTTCTTGATTATAACCTTCAGCAACCAATCTTGCTTTATTTCTTATTACATTTCCATGTTCATCTAATTTATTCCTAAAAACCCATTTTGTACCAATTATTGAATAATTTTTAGGTCTTGATACTAAAGTCCATACATTATTTCTTTCAAATTGATTAAGTTCTTCTTGCATTGCATTAATCCAATTATAATCTTTTTCAGCTTCTTCAATGATTTTAGGTTCAAAATGAGAGACAAAAGCAAAATGATTGAATGCATCTTTAAGTGAAGAACGAGTTCTTACCCCATGCATAGGATCACCAATAATTAGCTCCTTAGGATGATTGTGAACATACCTTCATTCTTTGGGTAGGTCATTTGTACCTTGAGGTTATTCTTGTTGTTCTTCACCTCCCTCATCCTGTTTGTCTTCATGTTCCTTATCATCTTGAATTGTTGAATCTTTCAGAGTGATCTCCTTCATTCCTTCTATAAGAGGATCTGCATCATCAACCCTTCATTTTTTCTTGAAGGAAGATCGTTAGATTCATCAAAGACAACATATATTGACTCATCTACTACTAAGGTTCTTTTATTGAAAACTCTAAAAGCTTTACTAGAGGAGGAGTAACCAAGAAAGATTGCTTCATCGGATTTTGCATCAAATTTTTCAAGTCTTTCTTTACCATTGTTTAACACAAAATATCGACAGCCAAAAATATGAAAATATGCAATATTAGGTTTTCTTCCTTTCTAAAGCTCATAAGGGGTTTTCTTTAAAATTTATCTAATTAAAGCACGATTTAATATGTAACATGCTGTGTTAATAGCTTTCGCCCAAAAGTATCTTGGAAGGTTACTTTCACATAGCATGGTACGGGCCATTTCTTCTAGGATTCTATTTTTTCTTTCTACTACACCATTTTGTTGGGGTGTCCTAGGTGCAGAAAAATTATGGCCTATTCTTTTTTCATCATAAATTTTTTCAAAGTCTTGATTTTCAAATTCGGTTCCATGATCACTTCGAATATTTTGAATTGAAAATCCTTTCTCATTTGTGACTTTTCAAAAAAATTTAGAGAAAACTTGAAAAATTTCATCCTTGTGTGCCAAAAAGAAAAATCATGTAAAACGAGAGAAATCATCAATAATTACAAAACCATATCGTTTTCCTTCTAGACTAGTAGTTCTAGTAGGTCCAAATAAATCAATGTGCAATAGCTCTAAAGGTCTAGAGGTTGAAACAATATTTTTAGATTTAAATAAAACTTTTGTTTGTTTACCTAGTTGGCATGCATCACAGATTCTATCCTTTTCAAAATTCAATTTTGACAAACCAAGAACCAATTCCATCTTAATGAGTTTTGAAAGTGAATGCATGCTAATATGTGCAAGCCTACGATACTAAAGCCAACTAGTCTCATTAATCTTGGCATTCAATGATACTAGGCATTGCATGTTTATCTTGGATAGATCATTCAAATCTACCATATAAACATTACCATGTCTATGTCCAACAAATTTAATACCTTCATTAATAGGACTAGTTACAATGCAAACAGAAGATTCAAAAATAACTTTATATCCTTTATCACAAAATTGACTAATGCTTAGTAAATTATGCTTTAAACCATCTACTAACAAAATATTTTCAATGTACTTGGAGGAAGTGATACCAATGTTACCTATATCGATGATCTTTCTTTTACCATTGTCTCCAAAAGTGACCATCCCTCCATTCTTAGCATCAAGTGTGATGAATTGGAATTCATCACCAGTCATGTGTCTCGAGCATCCGCTATCAAGATACCATTTTCTATTTTCTCCTTGGGATGCTAGACACACCTGCAGGCAAAAGTCAAGTTTTTGCTTTAGGTACCCAAGCTTTCTTGGGTCCTTTTAGGTTAGTCATAATGGTTCCTTTTGGAACCCATATTTTCTTTACATTTGAGTTTACAGATTTGTTAGAGAAATAAGTGTATGACTTGTGTCCTACTCTACTACATTTGAAGCAAGTAATATTAAAAAATTTGTTACTTGAAGAGTTTACATAGATGTTTTTCAGATACTTTTATTTCTTCAAGGGGTTATATCCAAGTCCAGCCTTATCATACACGGCCTTTTGATTTTCAAGAATCATATTAAGTTTATTAGACTCAAGGTGAATTTTTTAACTATCAGTTTTAGCTTGGCAATTTTATTCTTTAAATTTTAATTTTCTTGAAGCAGGATGGATTTTTCAATTGAAATACTCTCATTTTGTTTCAGCAAAGATTTATTTTTTGATTTTAGATCTTTATTTTTTACCCATAGTTTCTTTAGTTCATCAATTAAATCATAAAAAGCTTCATTAAGTTCTTCAAAGGTAAAGTCACTAGGAGTTTCAAAAATTATCTCATTTTTATATGCCATAAGGCACAAGTTGGCTTGTTCAGTTGAGTCTTTCTCTTCGGAGCTTGAGTCATCACTTCCACTCTAAGTGGCCATCATGGCCTTCTTCTTGTACTTCTTGAGATCCTTCTTCAGTTGTGGGCATTCAGACTTGAAATATCCCGGTTTCTTGCATTCATAGCAGATAAGGAGTTGGTCTTTATCTTTTTTTTTGCTATGTTTCCCTTTTATGAGTGGCCTCTTCCTCATTCCTTGTTTCCTTTTCCTCAAAAATTTTTTGAACCTTCTGGTAATGAGTGCAATCTCTTCATCCTGCTCTTCATTTTCGGTGTCATCAGTTTCTTCATCTAGTTGAGCTGTGGATTTGAGGACGATTGTTCTCTTCTTTTTGACTTCTTCCTCTTGATGTTGTTTCATGCTCAGCTCATGTATCATCAATGATCCAAGAAGCTCTTCCAAGGGTAGGATGTTTAGATCTTTGGCTTCTTGGATAGCGGTCACTTTGGCTTCCCAAGTTCTTGGTAAGGATCTGAGAATCTTTCTTACAAGCTCACTGTTAGAATAGGACTTACCAAGACTCTTTAAACCATTTATAATATCAGTAAAGCGAGTAAACATTTCAGTTATAGACTCATCATGCTCCATTTTAAAAAATTCATATTTATGCATGAGCATGTTAATTTTGGACTCCTTTACTTGATTAGTTTCTTCATGGGTTACTTCTAATATATTCCATATTTCTTTAGCAGACAAGCAAGTTGAAATGTGATTAAATTCATTAGCATCAAGAGCACAGTACCAAACATTCATAGCTTTAGCATTTAGTTGGGTCATTTTCTTATCAACCTCATTCCACTCTTTTTTGGATTTAGCTGATTCCACACCATCAATAATTTTAGTGGGTGTGTGAGAGCCGTTTACTATGATACTCCACATATCATAGTCGAGTGCTTGAATGAAGATTTTCATCCGAGCTTTCCAATAGGTATAGTTTGACCCATTGAAAAGTGGAGGTCGGTTAGTGGACTGCCCCTCGGTTAGAGAAGTGTCAATTTGAGTTGCCATAGATCTTTAGCTCTTTGATTGGTTAGATCAAAGTAGGGCTAGAGCACCGGGCTCTGATACCACTTATTGCCCAGCTATGCAACCCAAGAGGGGGGGTGAATTGGATTTCTAAAAATTTTAACCTTAATTTATATCTTATAAAAATTATTTAACAATAGCTAGATAAATAAGGAGAGTATAGTTGATTCAAGGCTAATGGTTAAATGCAAGAAAGCAAGAGAATAAATAAGTTCTAAAGAAGAGCAATTAGGCACAACACAAACAAGAAGATTTATAGTGGTTCGATGCCAACCTTGTACCTACATCCACTCTCCAAACTCCTACTTGAGAATTCCAATCCACTAACTAGTATTCAACTTGAATACACTCATCGGAACCTCTGACTCTAGCTATCCCAAGCTAGTCCACTTATTTTTCGGGTACAAGCCAACTCAATACAATCTGATTCACGGTTCGGATCAACCTTCCCTTATTTTAGAATCCTTCCAAAATAAAAATAATAACTCAAAAAGAGTGTTATAATTAATAGCACAGAAAATACAAAAGAAGCTCCTTTAATGAGCAAATGAGGCTTTAAATACACTTTACTCAAAGAGAAGAAGGCTCTTTTCGATTTTCTCAAGGTGGTTGGAGACTTGAATAAGTACTTGAGGAGTTGGTGAGCTTGAATTAAAAGCTTCTTGAATGCTTTGAGTGAGCTCTTGCTTAGGGCTGAAAAATATGCTTGAAATCCTCTCTTCAAAAATCTCTCTTCTTCTTTGATTCCCACCTTTTAGTCCCTTTTATATCTTTAAAGAATGGTGGAGAGCAATCTGGGCTGAAATAGAACCGTTAGCCCATATTAAATGAGTATTAAATATACTTAAAACAGGTTAAAAACTAGCCATTGTGGAACTTTCCCGTCACAGGGGTCGACTCATGGGTCGACTCATACTCATGGGTCGACTCATGGGGTCGACCTCTGTGAAAAACAGCAGAAAATAATGGTTCTGTAATTTTGGCCTAAAAACAGCAGAGGTCGACTCATGGGTCGACTCATGCCTGGAGGTCGACCCATGGGATCGACTCACCGACTGTGCCAGCCAAAAAATCTATGTGCCAATCAGTTCTTTGTGCCATGAGTCGACTCATGGGGTCGACTCAAATTTTCAATCATGAATATCTTTTAAAATACATGTCCAAAAACTATAAAATTTTCACTAATGGATCATAAATCTTTTGTTCTAGCACTTGATGCTTTCAAATCATGGTTTGGTAAAATTATGATTTTGCCCCTGAAATGCAATAAGTCTTTTTCAAGCGAAAATTATTAGTAACCTCTTCAAATGCTTTGTAATCATCAAAATCAATCCAAGGAGCAACAAGTTCGACAACCATGACTTCAGAGAGTTCTATGCGAGATTTCATATCATGCATAAGCTGACCTCGGTCGGGCATCCATAGTCCAACGGAGAAGTTGAAGTGACCAATCAGACCATTCTGCATGGATTGAAGACTCGACTGAATGAAGCCAAAGGCCTCTGGGTCGAGGAATTGCACTCGGTCATGTGGGCGTACCGAACGACACCCCGTGTCCTGATTGGGAAAACTTCTTTCAATTTGGCCTATGGGATGGAGGCAATGATCCCACTAGAGATCGGACTACCATCGACTAGAGTTAAGCAATACTGTGAACCAGGCAACTCCGAGTGTCGAAGAGTTGACTTGGACCTCCTACCCGAACTCCGACGCGAGGCTCAACTCCGCATGGCTTCCTACTGACAAAGAGTGGCCCAATACTACAATGCTAAAGTTAAGCCAAAGTTCTTCAGACCTGGAGACCTGATTTTAAAGAAGGCAGAAGTCTCGAAGCCCCAGGAAGGCGGAAGTCTCGAAGCCCCAGGATCAAGGAAAACTGTCCCCGAACTGAGAAAAACCCTACAAGATAGTGGATACTTGCAGGTCGGGTGCCTATCCACTTGAGACCCTGGAAGGGACGGCTATTCCCCAGACTTGAAATGCTGACAACTTGAAATTGTATCATCAGTGAGTTCTGTATGCCCTTGTTCGGAATACAACTCAATTTTAAAGTCCCAGAGTCTACAAAGTTCGGCTCTCTATCGAGGGTTGGCCCTTGCCAGAAGTACGAGCCTCGACGCCCCGACTTGGGCCCCGACGTTTCGTTGGAAACCTACGGCCCGATCGTCGATGGCATATCGGACTCTTACGAGAACCATTCTGTCTACACTAACGGAAGGCCAGTGCTGGCGATGAAACCTCTCTAAGTTGACGCCGCGCTCCTTCCACAGTCGACTCTCGATCAATGCGGCTGGCTAACTTGCTGACTTAGCTTCGACTAAGAAGGGCAAAACACCAAGACGACCGCAATCGCACTTGCGACATACCGACTTGGTCACGATCGATTGAAAGATATTCAGCTTGCCATCATTTATCATACATCGCGACGTATACGCCCGACCAAGGACCGGACAATAGATATTCGACTTGTCATCGTTATCCTATCTGAATACGTCGGACATGACTCGACTATCAGATTCTACGGCATGATCATGTCAACAAGCTACGTCGCACTTGCGACATACCGACTTGGTCACGATCGATCGAAGAATATTCGGCTTGCCACCGTTTATCATACATCGTGACGTATACGCCCGACCAAAGGTCGGACAACAGATATTTGACTTGTCATCGTTATCCTATCCGAATACGTCGGACACTATTTGACTATCAGATTCTATGGAATGATCGTGTCGACATGCCACGTTCGGAGATTGGCCGACACCCGACTCGACGTGCACGCTCGACCTACAGTTGGGACGACTCTCGACCATCGGATCCTATGTGACCTGTACGATAGTCAGGATGCCAGCCTGCGATCGGGGCTTGCTTTGCCCTTAGCATGACGCGCGCTACTGACTACCTTGATCAACTACGCTGGGTCCTACCAAATATCCTAACAAGGAATGTCGGAGCTACGACCTATACTCTCGAGGATGGCTCGACGAGACATACACTTTGAACCGCATGCGGAGAAAAGTTTGAAAAGTTTTTGATTTTATTTAGTTGAAATTAGACTTACAAAATTGGGCCAAAGCCCGATTACAAATATCCAAGATGAAACAAAAAACAAAAAATACAAAGACAATGGGGCAGACACTTCGACTATTCGTCGGAATCGACTTCCTGCACCAAAAATAGTTTGGGAGCAATCGGTATACCCGCTTGGGTCGGAGAGGGACCGGAGGTTGGAGCCACCTCACCTTCGGCAGCTCGTTCCACCAACCCAGGGTTGGCCTCCTCCGCAGCCGTCGGATCCTCCGGCATTGGGTCGGCCTCCTCCTCTGCGGCCTGGTCCTCTGACCCCGAAGGGATGATGCTGCTCAGGTCGAGCTCCGGGTGCAGACTCTGAATTGCATCCCGGGCATCCTCATACCCCACCCGGTAGGAGGCGAAGTCACTCTCGAGAAGCTCCTCCCGGTACTCGTCCGAGCCGCGGAAGTCCTCCACCGCCCGGCCCAGCGCCTCTTTAGCCGACTCCGCCTCGGCTTTTGCTATGTCAGCGTCGGCTTGGGTGAAGGACAGGTTCTCCTCGACCTTAGCCAGATTCTCCAGGCTAATCCAAAGTTGTTCGTGCTCGGCCTCGAGCTCTCTGATGCAGCCGTCCCGCTCACGCCACAGCCAGTGAACAGAACGGGTCTTGCGCTGGACCTGCTCGCGGGCCGACTGAAGTTCGGCCTCCGAGGCGGCTAGGCCATTGGTGAGTCGGGAAATCTTCTCCTCGAGCCTAGCCTCGCGGTCGACCGACAACTTCAACTGGTCCACCAGCGTCACCTTCTCGGTTTCAACGGTTTCGGCCCTATTCTTCCAAGCCACCCAGACATCACCAAACCTCCGGTACCCGGCCTCCAACTCGGACATGTTGTAGATCAGCTGCAAATGGAAGGCCGGTCGTCAGAAAAATAAAATGATGAAAACAATAATGAAGAAGAAAGAAAAGGAAGAAGAACTCATCGGGATCATGGTCGGGTAAAAGGAGGAGAGCATCTCGGATACTGGCCGACTCTTCAAGAGCTCCCGATCGGTCGGGAGAATGGTTGCCTGACACAACCTCCTGGCCAAATTATGGTTGGCCAGGGCCGACGCTCCTTCGAAAATCCGAACGTCGGATGATGCAACGCGGTCCGCCGACCTTGTGTCGTTCGCTGGCGCCATCGGAGCCTTCCCCCGATCAGTCACCCAGACTCGAAGATCGGAGAAGGATGGGAAGCTTGAACTCGACTGAGTTCCTCCTGAGGGTGCGACGGGAGCTGTCGTGGGTCGTTCGGGCTCACGTGCTTCGACCCGAACCTTTTCCATAGGCGGGGGCACCGACACTCCTTCGGCTGCCCCCTCTGTCGCCCCTTCCTCGGATGGCACCTCAGGTGGCACCGTCGGTGCCGATAGGACGATGACCGATTCAAAGTCTGACGCTCGTTCGGTGTCGGGCTGCGCAGCCGCCCTCGCAACGACAATCGGGGATGATGTCGGGGCCTCTTGGGTGGCCACGAGGGTCCGGCCCCGGGTGCCGGTCTCTTCCTTGCTGCATGTGGCCGAATATCGACATCTGTCAGTCTTACTCTCAGCGGCATTTCTGCAATTTCAATAAAAAATTAGCACAAGTCCGAAAATGGATGAAAAAGTCAAAAGACGACCGACAGACCGAACTGTACCTAAACGGAGAACCGAACTCAGACCGACATTGTACAGAGCTTGCTCGATGATGAGCTCTCTCTGCTTCGGCACCGACACGTCCTTCAGTCGGTGAAAGTCCTCTCGGTCTCCAGCCTCCATCCGACTGTTTTCGTTCGGCTGAGTTTGAGGGTCACCCCAGTGAGAAGGAAACCCCTAGGGTAGCGAAGAAGAAGCAAAGAAAAATTGATTCTTCCACCCATGGATCGATGATGGAAGACCGATAATGAACGAAAGATCCTTCCGAGGATTGAAAAACCACCACCCTCGGGCTTTCGGATGGGATCAGAGGACAAAGAATGCCTGAAAGAGAGAGATGCGAGGAAAGGTCGGCAAGAGCCGACACAACAAAGCAAAGCTGATTATCAACCGGACTGAGTTTGGCGCCAGTTGCGTCGGGCAAAGCCCGTAATAATCCAAGACATTCCGGACGAACTCCGGAATCGAAAAGCGAAGACCTGTCCAAAGGTCCTTAACATAAAAGGCCACCTGGCCCGAAGGCGAGTTGTTAACCCGACCCTCAACCCCAGGGGCGAAAAGTCCGAACTGCTCCGAGATACTATACTGCTCCCTAAACCGTTCGATGTTCGGCCCCAAAAGTGAAGAAACCTCCACCTTCGGGGTCGATCGGGAATCATCGGTCGGGTTCCCCGACTGACTTCCTCGAGGAGAGGTTCTAGCCATAACGCTAGCCCCAAGAAAATGGAACAAAAAGAAAAATGCTAAGGGAGTAAGGACGCAAGGAGACAAGAATGAAAAAATTTTGAGAAGAGCTTTCAAAGAAGGAGGACGGAAACAGCTATCTGGAACTGGGAGACAACTCGATGGGGCCTCAGTGCTAGAAACAGGACAGTAAAAAGTGAAGTTTTGGATGTAAGTGGCCGCATATATATAAGGCCCTTCGACGGTCGAGATAAAAGCACGCCGAACGAAGATTTCTCGGATGTCGACACGTGGCAGCGCCTGGGCCGTTTCTCGGTCCAGCAGTTCGATGCACCTGCCCCAGATCGAGCCACGTCGCCTTCATCCGCGTGAATGGTTTCGGCCCAATAGCCCCCTGACACGTGGCGAAAAAATTGCATCTTGGGATTAATTAACTGACGGCGGTTTGCATTCCCAATGAGACGTCTGACACCGGATCGTCCATTGGTATGGTCGCCAGAGTCGGGGCATGACGTGATGGAAAACCATTCCTTTCGCCCGAGGCCATCGCCCACGTGTTCACGCGGGCCAACACGACATCGAACTCAGGAGTGGGGGGGGCAACTGTTGGGATATACCAACTGACCCCCGTACGTCGACTTATCCTCGGACCGATCCGACCGACGCCCGACTCTTCTCACTAAACGGACAGACGACTTTGACAATGACTGTCGACGATATCCGATCGAAGGTATGTCGGCCGAACGGACCAATACTATTTCCAACCGACCGAACGGCCGAACCCATATCACCGACTCACTGTCGGGGGTGGTAGCCGACGTCCGACTTCCGCAAAGCACCAGATCAGCCGACGGTGTTTTCGAGTCATCATCCGACGTTCCGACAGTCGAATACCGACATATAGTCGGCCAGCCCGTCCAAACGTCATACAATCACTATGGGTTGTTATCCTGTCAAGGACATGCGGTGCGACCGCCCTGAGGTATTATCCTGCCAAGGATATGGGTTAATTCTGATGACCTGACAATCTACGTCGATTTGATAGCCCCCGACGATTTGATAACTTCCCAATTGTCTGCATCATTAATGGCGGGACTATACCGCATTCTACTATAAAAGGGGGTAAGACAATAGTTTTGGTAAGCTTTGGCAAGCTTTCTCAAGTTCTCTTAAGCTTTCTCAAGCTGAGCTCCTGATTCTCTCCTCTGTTGCCTAGTCTCTTCTCTGATTTGATCATTGAAGGGTCTTCATCGAAAATATTTTTATTCAGTATAAATTTTTTTTATAGGTATTTATTCTCAACGATCAGATGATGAAAAAATTGACCGCAACAGTGTCTATTTCCAATACTAATCATTTAAGTCAGTGGCCGCAACCGGCCGAAACGTTTGCTTGGAGGCGTCGTGGACTCGAGGAATTCTTTTCGCCGTCTAGAGAACCTACGAGCGTGCTGCTCAATCTCTAATTGCCACGAAGCTTGGCGAAGTTGAAGAGTCCCATCTGTATTGGCAAGGGGCGCCCGCACGGCGCGAATGTGAACAGGGCCAATTTCGTCATCTGCCCATCCTTCGATTCAAACGCCTCCGCGAGTATTCCCGTAATTTGCTCCACGTTAAATAGACACCCCAGGCATCCACCGCCTCTCCATCTTTCTTTCTCTGAGCGCTGGGATAAATTAGGGTTTCGAAACTCGGATTCCAACCTCCTGGCTTTCCAACTCTGGGGTTTCGAGGATCCCAAGCATCTGATACTCGCATTCTAATTCTTAGGGTCCAGGAACCGGCCCCCATCCTTGTATTCTTTCTTGGATTTCTAGAGGGGGAGTTGCTTGGATTCAGGGCTTTGGGTTCGGGAGGTGGGAACCATGAGGTTGGACGAAGAGATCTCATCTTCACAGAGGCCAAAGCTCGTCGTGGGATATGCGCTGACGTCGAAGAAGGTCACGAGTTTTATGCAGCCGAAGCTTGAAAGATTGGCTAGGTAATGCGGTCACGATAGCGTTCCTTCCATGCAAATTTCTTTTTGGTTTATGTTTTTCCGATTTATGGTTTGAAGTGGTTGGTTGGTTAATCTTGATAGAAAAGGTTGGTGATTATAAATTAATCATATCAAGCCTCCTGATGATTGCGAAAAAGGATTGATTTTATTTGTTAAAGGTATGTTTTGAATGCTGATGCATTTTTGGGTGTTCATGGTGGACGGAACTTCAAATTTGTTGTGTATTTTGTCTGAAGTTTTTTTTTTTTTTTTTTTTTTTTCAATTCAATAAAATAACTTCTAATTATTTTTCATCGGTTCTTTTTCTCTCCATCTGTTGAAAGGCGCACTTTCTTTCACATGATTTATGATGGGTTTTTGTTTTCTGTCTTGGTACACGTAGGCATTGTTATCACAATATTGCTTTTTTCTTGTTCTGGAGCGTATATATTTTTATGATTCGTTGGGACGCTGATTTTTCAAGGATCTTGTTAGTCTTATTATATGAAGAGGATTTTCATGTCATAGAGAAGCCTGACTCAGACAATATCTTGAGTCAAACATCATGACATTATTTTGTATTTTGGAACTTCTTTCACAGAAAAAATACGCATAGGAGCATGGAGCTTATAGATTCTATTTACAGTACTTATTAGTTTGTGCTTCAGCTTACAGTTGAGTGATACAGAAACAAGTTCTATTGAGATGGTACAACTTGGTAGTTGGTGGAAAAGGATGCAGTGATAACTATATGTTCTATGCAAATAACACCTGGGCTGAGCTGGTTGGAGCTTGCTGTTGTCTCCATCCAGCTCCATTTTGGTATTCTAATTGACTATATGTAATAAGTTTTTTACATTATTCAATAATACTGACTAATCTAAGAAACATCTGGATTATTTGAATTGCAATATTTGGTAGTATGAACATGAGGGACATGGTTATTTGAATCGGAATATTCTGTAAGATAACTATGTAATGCTGGGCTATTTGAATTGGAATATTTTTATGTATATACAATTGTTAGCATCAGGTGGGAACCCGCGATTATAAAAATTAGAAGCTCTTGTATTGTATTTTGAAAAAAGTATATTATTGGGACTAGTGGAAGTTGTGTTATTAACTAAAAAATTTCATGTGCTAGTTCTGGTCATGGCCAGTGCTGATCAACTTTATCACCTTGCACATGGTTTATGTAACATTTGAAATTTATCTAGTTACTGACTTGTTGCATAGAATGTCTGATATATAATTTATAGCATTTCCAGCTTGACATGATGGTTTGAAATTTTGTCTGAAGTTAGGTGTATGTTTTCCTTTTCAACCTGACTTCATATTTAAAATTTCTTTCATTTATGTCATGTCGAACCAAAAAAAGAAAAAAAACAGAAACCAGCATCCTGAATAAGCCAATATTTCCCTCTTGTTTTGATGGAGCCCAATACCTGTCATGTTTGGTGGAAGCTTTGTCTTTTCTATATATATTTTTTCAAAAATATGGACAGAGAATTAGTTTTGGATGGAAGAAGTCCAACGATAACTTTTGTTAAAGTGTGAATTGTTTTCGAGTTTTATTTGTCATGGTTGTCATGTGGGGCCTGGGAGGAGCTAATTGATAGCAAATGCAATGATGATTTGTTGGAAGGGAGACATAAGGGGAAGAGGCATGGACACAGTTCAGGAACTAATGTATTGCATTACTTTGTTACTCTCAAACATCTGAACTAATTATCTACCATCTTTTCTAGAAATAATTATCTGAAATGATACGTAATTTTATTTTATTTTAATTATTTATCATTTTGATTAGGTATTATTATTTATTTGAACTTGTTTGGCCTGAAAATGTTCCCGCATGTTTATTTCTTAGGCTGGCAGAGCTCAGGTCTGCTGTTGTAACCTTGCTTGATGAATTGGCATAAAAATAAGTAATATCCTGTTCATTGTACCATACTAATGTTTCTTTGGGTATATGAGGTTGATAGAACAATTCATTCTTTTATGGGTTTGTCTCCAAGCCATTTCAATGAACTTTTATTTTTGTATTGTGTCAGTTCATTTTCATTGTTTTGAACCAGCATGGTATATGCTGCTCTGTCCTGGCCAATTATATTTATATCTATCTTGACTTATTTACCTGGATACACTGGCTTGGTTCTGGTTTTATGCGAAATTGTAGCAATTGTTAGCTACACAATATATCAGTTCACCAGGTTCACTGCTTAGAATCTCTGGTATTCCTGGCATATGTGATAAATATGTAAATATTGTGGTATTCATCAACCTCCCAGTGTTTTTATTTTTAAAGATATGACTTCGAAATGTGGTGCAGGAAGAAGGGGATTTTATTTGTTGCGATTGACGAAAACAGACCTCTTTCAGATCAAGGTCCTTTTAATATTGTTCTCCACAAGGTGAGTGCTTTAATGTACTATATTTGCATGCAATGCAAGTACGTACATATATATGCATACATGTTTGTGCATATATATGCATGCATGCATGCATACATGGGAGTAGTGATTCAGCTTGTTAGTTCATTATTGAAATTCATCTATTTTGATGTCATGCACCATAAACATGTGTCTCGAAGAAGTTGATGCATTTGATATCTACCAAAAATCTTCTAGATCCTTTTCCTCTGACCAGTGTGTTCTTCTGTACTCTCCAGTTATCAGGAAAAAAGTGGCGCCAAATACTTGAGGTTCGTAAGTCTGAACTTCATCTGATAAACCTTTTCTTGTATACTACATTAGATTATGATTTGAATTCGATGACTCCATGCAATTCAACATTTCTGTTTCATGTTGCAATAGTGCTGCCAGTTCGAGTGGATGGTCTAGTACGATCTAACATTGACTGGTAAATGGAGAGATCCTTTAGAGTTAAAGTTATTTTTCCCTGATGTAATTTGCAGAGTGCATGTTCTTTCTTTGTTAAATGATGATCTTATGATTAAAAGGATAAAGTGTTAAATATTATGGCACTTGAGGTTTTTTCCTTTGATGACAAGCTTATCTAGCTCTTGCTTGGTGATTTATTTAGCCGTTATTGATGGCACTTGCATTATATTTTGGTTGTTATCAAATTCAGAAAATCATCTTCCATTTTTTTCTCTAATCATTTGTTTGCATTTTTGTCTCTGAAGACAAAAGTACCCGAGTCACTGCATTATATATATATATATATATATATATATATATATATATATATATATATATATATATATATATATATATATATATATATATATATATATATATATATATATTATTTTGGTTGTTATCAAATTCAAAAAATCATCATCCTTTTTGTTTAATCGTTTGTTTTCATTTTCATCTTTGAAGACAAAAGTATCTGAGTCGCTACACTATTTACTTCTGGTCAAATTTGGTGAAGTTTCAATGAAGCCAACTAATCCTGTAAATCTTCACATGTGTATCTTGTTACAAATTCATGAAACCATGTTGAAATAACTAGTGTGGATATTTAAGCATGTACAGAATACAGATAAGTATGCCATACAGTTATGTATTAATTAGGCTGAAAATTTTGATCAAACTTGCAGGCTGTGGAACTGCTGTGGTAAGTTCAAACTGATATGATACAATGCTGCAAAAATATATAATATAGTGTAATCATTAAACAAGTAATAGAGATTGATATGTCTTCCTACTTAGCTGTATGATCTTGAAGATCTATGTAAATATTCTTGAAATAATTTAACTGTCTCATAGATGTTTATGTAATTTCATATTTTTCTTGCTGTTATCTTGTTGTACATTTTCAAGATCAATTGCTTGTTTCGAGTGTTTGCATTAGACTCTTCAACCCCTCAAGCTTCCTTTGTTACTTTATAATGAGCATTCTTTGACAGGCACAAGCGTGAAATACTGAAATCCTACACGCTGTTATCATTGTTAGGATGGGAATAAATTTGCTATTCTTGCTAAATACAATGTGAATCAGTCCTATGTTTCTTGCATATTGGATTTAGTTGTCTGTGTTGCTATTAGGCATAAGTTAAGGGAGAGCCTTGGTTGTCAGAATTTCGATCACTTGCCTTGTGATGACAGTAGCTACTATATATTATTAGATTGCATTTAACACCACCTGCAGTTCAGATGCATGAGCTGTCAAACCAGTTGCTCTGATAACCAAACTGGAAGTGTGCTTGCAATATCAGAGGCCTTGCTTGCTAGTAGGTGTTAACTATAATAAAATGCTATCCACCTATACCTGTAAGGACGTCAGTTTTCTGCTAAGATACCCTTTGATATGTATGTTCTTATTATCAACTGGCTGATTGTGTTGGAGACTAAGTTAATGTACCACAAGTAGAGTGTGTGTGCATGTGCTGGAGGAAACTACTAGGTATTGATTTGGAAAATTTGTTGATGTCGTGGGCGCAGCTGATAACTCATTTGGTGTGTATTGCCTGCATTATGCTTGTCTTTTTTATATATGATAGCTTGTTTTTTCTGTGTGCTTATCTACTCATCTTCTCATGTCATAAGCGCAAATATGTCTTTAACTCTTTGCTAGGCTGTCTTCACTTTCTTGATTTGCATGTGTTATGTCATGTCATGTCATACTTGTTGTGTTTGGTGATGCAGAAATAATGATCCTTATAATTAGCAATTTCTGCATTTGCATTTGCTTTTGATCTATTTCTGTCATTGATTGCTCCAGAGCAATTGCCTCTTAGTAGGTGAGTCCATGTATCCTACACTAATCATTTTAAGCACCTAAAAATGCATCTTTTTGCACAATCAAAAACATTTGTTGCTAGGAGCTATTAACTGGCAAGCTTATGGCCTTTGTTCTGGCATGCTGCTACATGTTATGAAACTGAGCGGTGGTCCTATCAAATAGGCTCTAAATGAAGTGCTTTACTAAGCTCATTTAGCTAGTAATAATTAGTTGGAACTGTTATGAAACCTTTTCTTATAATTGTTCTTTCTTTTAGCAAAATAGTTATGGTTTTTGTAGTCTGGTAGTTGTCATGGACATAAACAATGGGTTTAAATTGCTATTAGCAAACAGATTTCGATGAAAAAATAAATAAAAGGCATTGTGAATTGTAACATCAAAATTTCAGTCTTTTACATGAATTGTTCCTGTCCAGTAATTTTGTGACTTAACTTGAAGCATTGATATATTTGCTAAATTCACTCTCTCTCATCCTTGTTCCATATTCTTGAAGGATTACCGGGAAGAACATCCAGAAGTGACCGTTCTTGACCCACCAGATGCCATACAGCAGTTACGCAATCGCCAATCAATGCTTCAATATGCAGCCAATTTGAATTTGTCTGATTGCTATGGTAATTCCTCTATTTGTTTTCTTTTTTTTTCCTTTAAATTTTTAATCCCACTCTTAATGTGTGGGCTTCCGATGCATACTTGTCAATTTTTCTCTTAAAATTCTGATAAATTCCATTTGCAGAAGCCATTATAGGATTATGATGAGTTGGCTTAAGGCTCGAATAGCATGCATCTTTTTTAGATTCAGAAAACATGTTGCTTTTGTCATGTCCCTTTGGTATATTAGAAGTCGCTGATGCATCATATATTGGGCATCAGATCTGAAACTTGGTAGCCAAAATCTTCTACCCAGGGTAGCATATGTACTTTAGAATCTTCCTGGAACCTTGAACCTGAACCTGCTTCCTAAACACTTGCTTGTTAAAAATGTTTCTAGAATATCTGCTTCCCTGCACCCACACCCATTCAGACATCTGCACCTGCACTCCATTCTGGCAACTAAGGTCTGAAATGTCATTAGGTGAATACTGATATCTAGAAAAGTTTACATTCTCTCTGATGATCATTTACTATGTTATATTCATCCATGTCTTTGTGGGTAAGAGCTCATTGTTCTGGTCATTATTATCTATTTTGTGCATATATCATAGTTTCATTTATTCAGCTTCTTACTTTGATTTTTCATTGTGCAATTGACTTGCTGCAGGTAAAGTTGGGGTTCCTAGGCAACTAGTTATAACTGAAGACCCTACGTCGATCCCACATGCCGTTGCAGAGGCTGGACTAACATTACCATTAGGTATTCTGCCTTTCTATGTTTCAAAATCTTGTAATTTCTAACTTTTTTATTTCCTAGCATGGAGACCTTATTATATGTATGGCTGGAACATTATTTAGTAGGAATGAGTATAATTATAAGATCAGAGGGAGTTACTTATTTTCTGGGATGCATTGGTGATTTGTCATATACTGAGAACTGGGTGCAAGTGTACATTTAGGTACTTCAACTGTCAAGTTAAATTTTAGAAAATGATGGAAGTCTGTTATCCAGAAGCATGCAAGTAACTTTTTTGATTGCATGTTTTTGACTGTACATTTTATCAACTTAAAGTAGTTAAAAAGAATTGGGATATGCATGTATGGTCAAGTATGGGACTTCATCTGAAAGTTCATTACCCAGAATTCTGACTATTAAGGGGAGCAGCATCTTTGCATACATGTTTTGGATAAGGGGTTTGGTGAGTTCACTTAGATAGTCAAAATTTGTGTTATTACATAGTGCAGCCAGCTTTTAATATTCGGGACTAGTTAAAACTGCAAGGCCTGTTGGTGAACATCGAGAAGCTCTTTCAAAAACTCGACAGTGGCAACCCATGAACTCAAGACACGTGGTTCCCAAACATGTTCCAAAATCAGACGTGGCTCTAGTTAAGTATTGGACATTGTGTTTCTTTCCTAGCATCATGTCCTTCAAATTAGTTTCTGTTTTGGAATTTCTTAGCATATCTATGTTTTGGAGTGTAGTAAAATCCAAGGGTTTTAGGTTAAGCAGGACCAGGAAAGAATATATAAAATGCAATTTTAATAAAATTATAAAGAGAGATGAAGGTGGAGCGAAATTTGGGAATTATGAAGTTCTTAAGAGTAATCATTTTGGGTATTTTAGGATCAATTATTCATAAGAAACGGAAGATCGAAGAGGATGTTACCCCTATGATTAAAGTAGGTTGAATAAAATGGAGAAATGCAACTGGATATTTTATGATTATAAGATATATGTGAAGTTGAAGGAAAAATTTTATAGGACAGTCATACGATCAGCCATGCCTATATGGTATAGAATGTCAAGTAGTTAGAAAACAATTTGTGCATAAGATGTGTGCGCTCAAACTGAGAATGCTGAGATGGATGTCTGGTAAAAGATAGAATGAAAAATGAAGTCATTTGTGACAAGGAGGTTGCACAAATTTAAGATAAATTAAGAGAAAGATGTCTTAGATGGCTTAAACATGTATGACATAGGCTGAGGAAGGCACCTATTTGAAGGAGTAATTTAATACATGTAGAAGGAAAGAGGGGTAGAGGTAGATTGAAAATTACTTGAGATGAAGTAGTAAGGAAGGACTCGATATCAAAACATCTTTTAAAAAGTGTGGCCCTAAATCAAATCGAATAGTGGAAAAGGATTCATGTAGCAGGCCCCTACTAGTTTGGGATTAAGGCTTAGTTGAGTTGAGTTGTAGTTAGTTTTTCATGTGGTTCAAAAGTATGGAATCCCCAAAGAGTGAACTTTTAAAATTTTTGGCTAATTTTAGATAACTTATATTTGGAGCTTCAGCTATATGAGTATTTGTAAAACTTCACAGCAGTGAGTTAGAACATGACAAGATTTCTTACTATGTTGTTTCTTATTTGCTACAGTTGCTAAGCCATTAGTAGCGGATGGAAGTGCAAAGTCGCATGAATTATCTCTTGCTTTTGATCAATATGCCTTGTCAAGGCTTGACCCTCCCTTGGTTCTCCAGGAATTTGTTAATCACGGTATGATTGCTGTGGTTAATGAATGATATCATTCTTGCTGATAGTTATATCACTATTGACATTGGATCTAATTTTTATTGCTTGATTGCAGGTGGTGTTCTCTTTAAGGTCTATATAGTGGGGGAATCGATAAAGGTTGTGCGCCGGTTTTCTCTTCCTGATGTTAATAAATGTGAACTACTTGATACTGCTGGTGTCTTTCGGTTCCCAAGGGTGTCTTGTGCTGCTGCTTCAGCTGATGATGCAGATCTGGAGCCTAGTATTGCTGGTAAAAAGGCCATCCATATTTTCTCTGACCATACATTCTTAGATTGGCTCATAGCTTTGTTTTTTGTGCAGTGTCATAATGCATGCTGTCTATGATGATGGAGATCCTGATTTTTTTTTTTCTGTTCTATTGCAGAACTTCCTCCTCGACCTTTGCTCGAAAGGCTTGCTAGAGAGCTTCGTTGCCGATTGGTAACATATCTGACTTGATTCTGGTGCATAATTCTTGTAGTAATCTTGCTCGTTCTAATTAATTGTTGTGTATGCGGTTAGGGTCTTCGATTGTTCAACATGGATATAATCAGAGAGCATGGAACAAGGGACCAGTTTTATGTCATCGATATCAACTATTTTCCTGGTAAGTGAAACCTGCTAATTCATTAAGGTATACTAGATCTTTTCCTGTATCATTCTTTTATGAGTGAATTGTATTAAACTTTTAATGTTCTTGAAAGGAGCAAATAATTACCGATACAGAAAGATAACTTACATTTAGGATGTGGCTTTATTTGCAGTTAACTGCACATGGATTACATATATTTAGTTTCCATATGCTGTATCTCTTATGGTTATTTGCTCATTAGGTGTACCTTCTTGTAATTAGCATACGTGCATTGAAAAAATGTACACTTGTTCTATGAGCTATTTTAAGTTGGATAAAATTATCCGATAGCACTTACAAGGCCTTTAGAGGATGATAGGTGAAATAGACAGTTTAATTTACGGGAAGTCAATAACTAGAATCGTGATACAATGATGGTTGAGCAGTATTAATTGTATTTATTGTATTGCTGCTATTGTGTCAGTGAAAAGCAAACTTAAGAGTATGAGCAAAATTAGTGTAGCAAATTGAGGAATGGGCAGCATTTAGTTGTGTCTGACTCAGAAGAAGTGTACCTTCCTAATGATATTTACAATATTGTTCATTCGTAATGTTTGACAATTTGTCCTAAAAACAATAGATGTCATTTTTATAAAACATAAATAAATAAATAAATTGTATGTACTGATGAACCTGAGTTTATTGGCCACCATACTAAATTTATTAGTTAATGTTCCCTTGAGTCAAAAAGAATATGTATTTTTTCTAGTTAAAAAGAAGAAAATTTGTGGCACTCTACTGGTACGTAAAACATACAATGATGATATGGGCACTTCAAGGGACAAGCTAAGTGTCATCAATTGCCCTGGAGGCAGCTTACATAGTTCTAAATTCAGTCGGTTGCTGAGACTGCAGTTTTTAGTAAAGTATGCTGCTCCATTTTGGAGTGCTATGAGGTGTTCCTTGATCTTTTTATGCTCATGTGTCAAAAGTGTAATTTGAAAATCAAAATCAAGAATTCAGGGAATACTAATTAGAGTTGGATGGGAGAATGAAAGGAAGTTAAAATGTTTTCTGAACAAGTCATCAAGCTTTCAAATTTAGTTTAAACGCTCAATGCCTATGAACATTGGCCTATATTAGTGATACCTTGGAGGGATATCTAGGAATGCCCACCTCTTGGTTGGTAAGATACATCTACCGCATTTCAAATTCTAATTTCACAAATGATCACAGTCCCCATGTTCGTTGTCGTTGTTGTGTGGAGCCATGGACGCAGATTTGAGAACCAGATTTTTCATATATCTATGCATTAAATTCCCTCAGATAGAAAAGGAGATATGGGGAGATACTGGGGGGAAAAAAATCATTAGTTTGACACACACATATACAACATTATATAAAAGAAAACATTAAATGATGTTATTTGTGATGGCCTTTTATAATATATAACCTAGGATGCTTCTGAGAGCATTTGACTCCAAATGCTTCCTAATCAAAAGAAATGAAGGACCTTTCAAAATGAAAATCAGCTCTGTTGATCATAATCTAAGATGCATAAGATACTTGGTAACTATTTTTTTTTTTTAAGGTATCTCACAGATGCATCAAACGAATAGAAAAGTAGCTAGTAAGTAAAAGCATCACATAAACTAGATAATTTGTCAATTCCAAACTGTTGATCTTGATCTAAATATATTAAAATTTTGGCTAATTTGAATGTTTCTAAACTACTGATCAACTTGAAACATGATATCTTATCATTGAAATGGTCTCTTTTTTTTTTTAGTTGATGGCATGGTTAAAGATCTCAAAGAGGCATAATTTTTGATTTCTGGTCAGTTTAAATGTAGCAGATTAAGATCCATAGTACTGATTTTCATTTTGAGAGGTCCTTCAGTGATTTTGACTCGAAGTATTGAGAGCCAAGTGCTTTCAAAAGCATCCCAGCTCATCTCTCTCTCTCTCTCTATCTATTGATCGATCGATCTATCTATCTATCTGTCGATCTATCTATCTATCGATCTATCGTTCTTGGTTGAAGTTATTTTTCTCAAATGTGAGGTTTTCAGGTATTAACTAGGAAATGGTTAGTCCTTGGAATTGGAGTGCGAGGGGGAAGGTCTTTTTTCTCTATTTTACAATTATTCAAGAACCATATCTGATGGAACTTTGTTAATTTTTATCTAGGTGCAGCTATAATGGTTGAAGTTGTTTTTCTCAAATGTGAGGCTTTTCAGGTATCAACTAGCAAATGGATAGTCCTCGAAATTGGAGAGCAGGGGGGGAGGTTTTTTTGTTCTTTATTTTTGGGGTTTTCCCTTGGTGGTGGAAGGGGTGGGGGTTTTTTTGTTGTTTGTTGGGGTTGGGGGGGGGGGGGGGATGGGGTATTCTTCTTGATGTATCTATTTGGCATGGCAGGCCTAGAAATGAGATCTTAATGGTGGATCTAAGTTTATCCATGTATTATGTAACAGTTCGGAAAGCGTGGTTCCTAGCCCTATGCCCTTGTGGACGGGATATTTTCTATCGGAAGCCTGAATTTTTGCCCCTGCTCTTCCCCTAACTCCTTCGTACGAAAAAGCCCCGCTCGTTCCAAATGAAGAAGAGAGCGGAAGAAGAGGATTGCTCTGCCTCTTTCTTTCCCTCCACCTCTCCTGCCCTATTCCCGGACTGTGTGGGGGGGGGGGGGGGGGGTGTGCAATGAGTTTCTAAGATTTAGTCTAGATTTTGTATATTGTATACTTAAAGTGAATATGTGAGCTAGGAGGATATTATGTGTTTGCAATATGCATCTAAATATTGTTATGTTCAATGCTTGTATATAATATGAGATAATTTGCTTCATTATGTAATTAATATTTTTGTTGTGAGAGGATTTTTTTTTTCCTTTTTTTTGTTGTGTGTTTCCTTTTTTTTCTTAATTAATAATCCCAAATTTGTTCGGAAATTCAGATGCTTGTGTTGACCTCTTTTTGTTTTTTTGATCCATGCAGGTTATGGTAAAATGCCAGGCTATGAGCACATATTCACGGACTTCCTCATAAGCCTGGTTCAAGCATAACAGGCGTAATCAAATGACCACGGACTTTTTAATTTTCCAGCATTTATGTGGTCATTTGATCACTGAGAAGCTACAACATGTGGAATATGTATCTGGAGGATGGCAAGATTATGGCCCCAAAACAGGAAATTTACAAAGTCTACATGGCTGTGATTTGAGAAAACTGGACCGAGGCAGGTTGGTGGCTTTAAATGGATTTCACCTTTAATCAGTTGGTCATCGCCATGGATGCATGCTACCTCAACTGAATAGCAAACTCTATTTTTGTTTAGGTTGTCCATTTCGATTATTGATTTTTTTAGGTGTACCTTTGAGAAATTGATTGTCAAGCTCATAAACTGATGGCTCTAAGATCAAAGGCATATTTTGGTTTTCCACTTTGCCTCTGAAAGCAAGAGCTATGAACGACCTTTTGTCCAGAGTCAGAACTCGTCATTGTTGGCTAAAGATAAGAAGATTAGGTATTATGTCTCCATTTTCATTTAACTTTTATTATTTGAGAGTAAATATGGGGGCCAAAGCAGTGCACTGGTTCATGGATTGCTGTGTGACTGGTTTGTGGTGCAATGTCGATTTTAGAATGCAGGAATTTATTATAGCCATCTGTTCATCAGATTATTTCTGGCTGCTTGTAACCTTGTTCCTGTGACATGGAGGAACATGATGTTTCTTGCAAAAGGCCTGGGAATAATGCTTATGAGGGGCTACCGCACACAGGTTTTTGAAGAATATATGTGCCAAGTTTTCCTGTATTTTGATATTGGAAGTGGGCTCCACAAAAAGGGGTGCCCTCTACAATTAGTGTGACAGGATCTTCTGTGATACCTTTTTTGTACCATGATTGGACGTAGACCATAAATTCGGCGACTTTAGAGGTTTATAATTCATTTCTTTTTAAGTATTCTAATGCATGCGTTTATGCACGTGCGGATGGATAATGTCCAATCATGTGCGGATCGATAATGCCCAATCATGTGCAGTATCTTATAATATTTTTTGAATACTGTCAGTCTATTGGGCATTCGGCCGTAACTAGGTTGGCTTCAAATGCCATTCGTCCATGTCACAAATGTGATGACAATTGTGCCCCACATCAGTCATGGCATATTTGCGTTACCATGATGCCCACACCAATAATATTTTTCGGAGCTGTTTTTGATGTCGGACAGCTCTCGTTATGTCTCTGGAGATTTGTTTCTTTTTTCCTTTATTTGACCTGTTTTTGGTCTTATTTTAGGTTTTCCTGTTAACCGTTAGAACAATTGATGCTGTGTTACTGGCAACCTACTTTTCATCCCACGTCTCTTCATTGTATAACTCCAAACCATCTTGTTTTTATACTCAATTTATATATTTATGGAGTCTAAAATATCCAATTCTTAAATTGTTCTTGCTAATTTGATCGAGTATCTCCGCATTATATATATATATATGCACGCGCGATGAACTGCTTCACATAATCTTTACTGCCAAGCCTTTTGAGCTAAGTAATATTGCTAGTCTTATTTCTGCTGTACTAAACTTTCCTTTGTCATTTAAATAATATTTCGGAAATACCTCTCTATTTTTTGCATGTCTTTAATAATCTCTCAATCATTTTTGTCTCGTATATCCTATGACTGGTTTCTTTTCAATATTGCTTATCCATAATTCTAATTGAGATCTCATTTTCATTTTTGTCATGTGTTTACAAATTCTTTGCAAATTCTACTGTTTTTCAAGTCTTAGTCTGCTAAAACCTTCCTTATCCAATTTAGATTTTCTTTTTTCTGTTTAATTTTTTAATATCAATCATCACCTTATCATCTCCAAATAACACACGTCACGGTCTGGCTTCTTGTATATTAGTAGAGAGTTCTATCATATCATAAAAATATTTCAGCTAGTGATGACCCTTGAGGTGATCCCTTCAAGGAAAAAGAAATTCTTTATATTCTAACATTAGTCTTTTGTTAGCTTATTTTTTGTAAGCTTTTTCATCGAGAATCATGTCTCAAATTAGGTATGATTGGTCCAAAGCCCTAAGAAAGGAATAACTTGACAAATGCTATCTAGATGGATGGACAATCTCATATGATTTGTCATGTGTTAAGCACATGTAAGAAGATGGCGTGCTAAACGGTGGGAGGAGGATGTGCACCCACATTTCCCTTCTCAGATGAAGCATATACAATTGTCTGAAAAGGTTCACTGCGACATCTCAAAAGCAAGGGAGAAGAGTTGCTATAAATTTATCATTTAGGTCGTCATGTTTTTGATAAGACGCAAGGCCTCTATTAGGATTCAGTAGTAAAACTGAAGAAAAGGGAAAAATGGAGGGGAAAAGAATCCTAATTATTGCATTTGTAGAACAAAGGGGTTTCCAATAATATACTTGCAGATAAATTAAATTAAATTAACAAGAATAGAGTGCTCTATTAGATGCTAGTACTTGCATTTTTTTTTTTTTTTTTTTTTGATAAGATGGCTGCTTCGTATAACTCTTGTATGAGTATAACCCAAGAAATAAAAAAAATAAATATCTCGAAAGGACATCGGCGATAGAGAGACATCGTTCCAAACTCTACCAGAATGCTGAGTAAGTATCCAATCTATCGCATTGTTTGTCTCACGATAGATATGCTGTATCTCATGGGAGAGACATCCCCATATTAGACTCTGAATATTCTGTACCATGGGATTATAAATAGCCATGCAGTACCCAAGCTCCTGTAGCCAAGCCACTACTATTAGCGAGTCCCTCTCCACAACTAACTGCTCAGCCCCAAGAATCATTCTTGCATAGACGATGCCTTCCCAAGCCGTCCTCAACTCTGCAACGGGTACCATAGTATCCATTAGCCGGACACCCCCAGCAGCAATAAATTGAGAGTCGAGGCTACGGATCACAAAATCGATGCCACCTCTTCTGTCAGCCACATTGCTAATGAAATTGGCCTTAAGGAATGTTGGGCATGGGGGCTCCCAAGAGAAAAAGATCCTCCTTTGCACTCTATAAGTAAGAAGAGAGTCTCGCATGTCCTAAATCCTTAAGGTCGGATCAAATGGCGACACATCCACAATCTCCATGATCCGAGTCATGGCCCTCTCAAATACCATCATCGTCGGCTGTCAATTCATCTTAAAGACTCCAGCATTTCGAGCATGCTAAATATGAAAAACAATATAAGCTGCTTTAATGCCAAAAAATCTAATGGCCTCAGATTCCATGCTCTGCCTTAAGACCTCTAAGAAGGATTGGGCAAGCTGCTCCATAGAAACAATTAGAACTAGGAGGTAACCAACCACCACACCCATCGCATTTTGGGGCACAGGAAGAGCTTATGCTTCAAGATCTCATCTTCTAACCCACGTCAAAGACAGATAGTCAGAATATCCATCCCTCTGGCTCTCGACAAAACTCTGGTCAGCAGTTGGCTTCAAGTTATCTTTCAGAGGAAAAGACACATCCTGAGATAAATCCGGAGTCTCCATATCCATGCACATCCATCATCCTCATCGGCATGCTTAGATCGATGTACTTGCATGTCATTTACTCCAATATAAGGAAGAACGTAATTGCTTGTTTTTTTGAAGCTGTATGGAGAAGTTACCTCCCCCATGTAATTTATTAAATGTATATAAGTGCATATAGTAGTAAGATGGTGGGTTGTGCCAAACAATATTGGTTGTCCCAAGTTTTAGGAAAGTATGATGTGACAAAATATCTTTTTCCCTAAATGAGAGAAGATACAATACCATACAAGGAAGGTTAACTCTTGAGCCCACCACTTCGCAGTCTATGTTATGCCACCATCTTCAGCAAGGGGATAGAGGAAGCATATATCGGTCATCTAGGTAGTTCTTTTTGTACATTGTCTTGGAGTTAACAACTTGCTGTTCTTACTGCTGGAGATCTAGTCTCTGAACAATAGAATAGTCTTCTTTGCGGCTTCATTACTTGAACAAGCTTTGAATCCCAATAGCTTTTGATTAAGCTCTTTCCATAGAAACCAACATACAGTGGAGAAGAGGGCATCGATTTGTAGTACTGTGTGGTGGTGCGATGATCTCTTTCTCCGAACATGCCAAAGTTCCTTCAAGTTGTTTGGCGTGGGCCATGTATGAAATTCTCTAAAGGCACGACTCTAAAAATTGAGCAAGTATTGGCATTGAAGTAAGAAATGATCAATTGTTTCCTCATATTCGCCACAGAGAGAGCAGAAAGCACCAACCATTATCTCCTTTTTCCTCAGAATATCCACTGTAGGTGCCTTATTGTTGTAGCAGAGCCAGTTGTAGATTTTAGCTCTCTCTAGTATTGAAATTTTTAAGTTAATCTTACCAAATAGAGACGTAATACCTCCGCTCATGAATAAGAGGCAACATTGTTTTATTGAGCATGTTTTAGTTGGGCTCCACTTTCAGCTTCTTGTATCCTTTTTATTTAAAGGATGAACATCCTTTAAGAGAGTGCAGAGAGCTTGGTATTCTACTCATGCCTTATTGGTCAGTGAAGTCCTGAAGTTTGCTTCCCATTCGTTTGATTTCATGAAGCGTTCAATACCGATGTCTGAGTTTTTGGCTAGTAAGTAAAGATTGGAGAATTGTGAGTTGAAGTCAACCGATAGTTGAAAGGTATTTCTCCAGAATGGTGAAGCAACTTCTGAGAGATGTTGTGAGGAGTCGAAGTGGAACCTTATCATGATAGTAAATCTTCTGAATCAGACTTTGCCAGGGTCACTAACATAATTGCATGTTACTGACTTCGTAAGGACACCTGGTGTTTAGTTGCAGTGGCAGAACCAAGCTTTTTTTTTTTTTTTCCCAACATTGTATCTAGTGATGGATTAAATGGAAGTGATGAAGATAGACTGCTCCTAGTTTCCTTTGGAAAGAGCCGATACTAAAAACTAAGCTAATGCAAATGAGTGGCTTATGTATGAGGATATATGTATCTTCGCATACTAGCTAGCACTAACAAGGACACTCGGTGGTTAGTGTGATTCTTGAGGACATCCATAATTATATAGCAGTGAGAGAATATAGTGGTTCTCTATACTATATCTTCAAGTGAAGTAACAAAGTGGTTTTATATCTTGCATCCACTAGTAAATCAAATGAAAGTGAGGCTGACAGAGCGCTGTGTGCTTGCTTTGAAACAGCTAGTACTAAAAGGCAAATGATGCATGTTGATAACAACAAACTTCTGTAGGAGTCTAATTAGATAAACTCAAGGGATCTATAAAAATAAATTTTATGTTCACAGGGAAAGTATGCAAATATGAATTTTTGCGGGGTTTACTATATATAAATACAGAAAATTCTGGTCATAAGTTTGCAAAATCCCTTAGCTTTAAGTTGCATCAATTGCTTGTAAAATTCATCATTCATCATATATTGATGAACATTACATTCTCCTCCATCTTCACGTCTGATATGGTATGAATCAGCCCATTGATCATGAATGGATATATGGCAAGGAAAGATGGAATATATTTCCATCCAAAAAGATTTCAGAAAGACATGCTCTAAAAGGGAGAGACTCTCATAGCCCAAGATCTCATAGTGAGAGGCTAGCAGGTCAAAGAGATGTCGAGACTGAGGTGATGCCAGAGATCAAGCTAGTAAGCCTGAGGTCAAAATCGAGATGATTTTTGAGGCTAAGCTACCAAGTCCGAGGTTGAGCCACCAACCCCGAGATCGAGGTGAAGGTCGAATATCTAAAGGCTAAGTTCCTAAAGACTAGATCCACTTAGAACCAGATCTAAACCTACCATCTCCAGATTGATCAGATGCCAATCAAACTTGATCATCTTTAAATTGGCCAAATACCAACCGATTTGACCATCTTCAGATCGACTGATGCTGATCGGATCCATCTCCAGATTGATCAGACATCAATCAGATCTGAGTCGACATCATTCCTAATAAAGTAAGAGATAAAGAATGCATCACGTCCAATAAGAAATAACGATCTGATTTTCCTTCCTCCGTACGGCACCTCTGTCCTCGCCTATAAATAGAGGGCCAAAGGGGATCCCCAGAGTATGAGCTTATCTCTCTTCCATGACTCGCTCCTTCCCTGCCATTTCCTAGTTTTCTGACTTGAGCGGCGAGGGTTCCCACCAAAGCCAACTTCGACCAAAGACTTGCTTTGTAGATCAAGCCGTCACCGTTCAGTGCCAGCCACATCCCATCTCCAACTGATCCGACCTCGGCTAGAAGACCAGTGGCAACAACATCTATCACAAACATGTGTCTTATTCTTTTTTTCATCATGCAATAGGATTAGAACTCTTTGTCAAATATTTTATGAGATGTAGATAGTAACCTAAATTCATGTAACAGAAAAAACATAATAGCCTTTGGAAAAAGATTCCTAAAAAAGATGCGAGGACCGGCAGAAAAAGATTAAAAAAAAAAGATTGTCATCCTTGGTACATCCACAAAAAGAATGCACAAATTGGAACAAATTTCATCCAAATGGTTTCTAGGTTTGGTCAACAATCTATCTTACACTATATTAAAGGTGGGTCCAAAGCTCTCCCAAGCTATCAAGTACTAGATTTTAGCCACACCATGTGTCTATACTTTTTTTATCTAAAACCTGGGCGAACCACTTTACATGGGCTATGCCGGCCCTGCCCTCGACCCTCCCCTCCTTTCTTTTGTTTCATTTATTTTCATCTACGGCATAGTTAGAGGCATCTTCTCACCATACGCATCCCATCACTCTTCTCTCTCCACTTTTCCTATTTACACATATCTTTTAGATCTATCCACTCATCTCCCTA
This sequence comes from Elaeis guineensis, assembly GCF_000442705.2. Lineage (NCBI taxonomy): Eukaryota > Viridiplantae > Streptophyta > Magnoliopsida > Arecales > Arecaceae > Elaeis > Elaeis guineensis. Next base: position 122,156,239 of record NC_025998.2, read on the forward strand.
TATCTTCCCCATCTCCCCTATCTCTCTATCTATTAGACCAATATTTGATTGTATTATGTTAAACTATATAAACTTACTTATACTTAATTTACTTAATATTTAGCTATATTTAACTTAAAGATTTTTTATTTTACATGACTATCATGATTGCATATGTACCATATAGTTCTGTCATCGTCATAGCAACAAGCTCGTACAATCATAACCATTGAAATATTTACAAATGGACATAATTAGGAGACAATAATGAGCTCTCTTCTTTTTTTCTTTTCTTTTCTTTTTTCTATTTAAGGGTATAGTAACTTAAGTTCAAATATGAATTAAAGTGAGACCTTAAAAATATATACAATACACCAAAAAAAAGGTTGAAGTTCTCTCGTACCGCCAAGTATTGATATTAGCCATGCACGCATCAGTCATTTTTTTTTCTTTCCAAAATGGACGAACCACTATATTGGTGCTCCCCTCTCCCTTATTCCATTTGTTTTTTTTTTTTTTTTTTGTTGTCGTATCTATGGCATAGCGAGATGAGAGGATATTATACGCATCTCTCATGGCTCCCCCTATCCCTCCAAATAGCTCCTCCATCCCCCCTCCTCTCTCCCTATCTCTTCATACAAAATTAGAAACATTGACCCAATGGTGATTTATAACTTTATTAAGAACTTTAATTGATTTGATAATTTGATAGTTGTCAAATTTTTTTGACCGTACCCTCCCTCACTCACAATAATTCAAAATAAAAATTATATAAATTACAACCGATTTTTAGCTATTAATTTCTTTTAATTCCCTTTGTATCCTTACATAAAATAATGGTCAGAATTATTTTAAGTTTTCTCACAAGAGATGATAAAAAAATAAATACCATAGTGAAATACATGTTGGGTTATCAAGATGATAGAGAGATCCATTAATTGATGATGGATATTAGATCAAGACATTCTTAAGTTTTCTAAAGAAAAAGCTGAGACTTTGTGGGCTATCTAGAACATGAGTCAAGCATTCTGTATATATGAACTTATTAGATACCATCTACAATCAGATATAATATTAGCCTTTTCATGATTATCTCAAACAAACTTATCAGTATTTTGTAGATATTAGTAAGCTCTCTCTCTCCCTCTCATTTGCTTTAGGGATTGCTGAATTTGCACAAGTCATCATTTTTTTTTAGTCAATGGATTGTTAAATAGATATATTTGATAAGGACAAGCTATAGTTTGTTTATATGTCATTAATAAATCAACATGCTATTTCAGTAGAGAGAGGATGAATTTGTGGTTAATAATCTCATGGATAGACTTAAACCAACAATCCTAAAGGCTAATACCAGTTTTTTCATTGAATGATCATTTTAAACAAACTAAATATAATCTAAATCCAAATAAAAAGTTAATTATAGTTATATTTTTACCAGAAGAAATAACTTTTTTATATTTAGATATCATCTATAACTAGATATAATAGCATCTCAATGATCATTCAAATAAATTTATCAATATTTTTGTACATCATCTAATATTCAATACAGCTATAAATTTTACTTATCCTTACCTTCCTATCAATTTTTTATATTATTAAATTAAATCTCACCATATAGCGTGTTACTTGCTAGTAAATCAATAGAGACTGCTGTTGAACATTATAGTTTGCAACCTCGACAAATAACTCTATGGGCTTAATCGCTATCGGTTGGTTGGCATTTCTCTTCCAACCCTAATAGTGAGACACCCCCTTGTATTTCTTCAAAAAAAAAAAAAAAAAAAAAAGAAAAAAACCGGTTCAAACATGCAGAATAGGTTTGCAGAATTGCTTTCGCGCTTCAAACTGATGCATGTATTTCTTACCCAAAAAAAAAAAAAAAAAACTGCTGCATGTACTCCATTACGAGCTGGTCAATCTATTCTCTCATCTGGTCTAGTTTCTCTCTTCTGCTACTATTTTAGTTTACGTAGGTTGCCATCCACCGCAGATGGTGAAGAGCCATGCCATCCTCGGTAATTTTGTTGAAAGCTGGTTCCATATTAAAGAACTCGGATCCCTCAAATATTTTTTCTGCATTGAACTTGTTGAGACCAAAATTTGGCACTTGACTCTGCCAATGGAAATACAAATTTCAGATCATTGAAGATTTGTGTTTACTCAAGATTTCGCACGGCACATTGCTTCACGAAAAATATTTAAAGCTCACCAAAGTCATAGCAATGATTTGTCTAGCTTCCAATTTATTTGGTTTGCATAGCTTAAAACTTACGGGGCAGCCATGTTAGGTACATGGACCCGCCTTGGATGATGTTATCCATCTTTTGTAGCCCTGCGTCACGACCATTTCACGTCATAAATCTACACGTTTGCTCCTCCAAGTAGGTCCATGGGAGCAAACACATTGAATTTGATTGCCATCAGTTTAAAACAGGATAAGAATTAACTGGAATTCCCGGAGACAAGAAGTCATCAACATCCACAAATTGACCGAGCCACTAGAAGCTGTTCAAGTCCACGATGTAAAATCCCAGTAGGGTACGTATGACATGCATTACAGCTTGAGGAATATTAAAGGTTTCATCAAAGATTTGATTGAAAAATTTGATCACATTTAACACATATTCAGAGACTGGATAATACAATAACTTTATTAGACTACTGAGAAGAATGGACGGGGCAGTAATGGGCAAGTCATGCACGAGCAGGTCTTGGGTCAATCAAAGATTCAATCATACTCTTTCTTCTGTTGGATGAGGCAAAGCTCAAAATCCACCACCAGCCCACCAATGTCAGCCATTTTAACATTACATAATTATTAAACAAAAAGAAAAAAAAAAAAAAAAAAACGCTTCGAACAGTAAATAAATTTCACAGAGCTACCAAATTACCATACGCTAATAACAAATGAAATTAAGAAGAGGAACCGTCACATTTGAATGATAACTCAGTGCACATTCTACAAAATCCGAGAGAAACAAACTTCAATAACCAGTTTCAAGGAACCACAATGTCTTCACCAACTATTCTGAAATAATAAGCAATTCAATGTTAAAACATGGCGGCGATTCTTCCTCCATCGCCTGCCCTACGCGCTTTCTTCTTCTTAACGGTACTGCAGTGACACAACAAATATCAGTTAAGACACTAATACTCCGTCATCAACACAAAGCGAAATAATAATACAGAACATAATAACACAACTGACCTAGCTAGTGGGATATCAATTGCACAGAATTATGGTCATAAAGCATTAAGCTCGTAAAGAATAACTAGCCTAAATCAGGATGCATTCAATCATGTTAAGGTAGACCACAGAAGGGACATGAGAACCAATACACGCAATCACAACCATGCATGATAGGAATTAGGGATTAGCAAAACCAAACATGTCTAAATGTAGGCCAAGGAGGAAAACAAAAAGCTAACAAATGATGGAAACAGTAACTCAAAAGAAAGGGAAAAAGGGCAAGAGTTTATATGATATGAACTCTAAAAGGTACTTGCAGAAATTTATAGTGCTATTTCAGAAAGCATCATTGCCATTACCAGAAAAATAAGTAGCAGGATATGATTATAAATGGTTTTTCATATATTTTTTTTCTTCAAAAAGGTAGAATGTACCAACAAGATACAACTTTAAAACTAACAAAGAATCATAATGTTGTTTTAAGCATTGGAAGAAACTTCCAGCATGCAGTAAAACTAAACTCTATGACTCAGGCATAGCATGAAAATCTATGACACAGCAATACCCATCTACCCAACGTTCAAAATTTCACATCATCCACATTCCAAAATATATACCTTGATGAAGCCAATCTCCTTGGCGTTGCTGCGGAAGCACTGCCTGCAACACATGAGCCCATACTTCCGAATCAATCCGTGAGGATTGCCACAAACGCGGCTGCCAAATACAAGTGAAAGGATTGTTAGCAATAAACTGTAGGAAACAAGCCTCCAAATATAAGAACAAACAACATACTTGTACATTAACAATCTTCCATACAATAAATAAACAGCAATGAAGCACATAGCTTATTTTAGGGACACCAACATCTAATATAAAAAGCATCAGAGGATATCCACAGAAGTAAATTAAAAAGTGGGAAAACTTGGCTTCCATCAAAATTTAGGTAAAATATACATGATTAACCATTAAAACAGGAAAGGTCAGCATTAAGGACAATTAGCGATATCAGAACATAGTTAAGATAACCAAACAAGAAGATTTAAAGAAGAAAAAAGCTTGAAGATAGCAGCTATACCGCTGTACATGAATAATCTATAAAATAGGATATATTCACATCATGCATATTTATGATCCATACTTCAGCTTGGCAACCATGTAAAAAATACAAAATTATATTTTGGGACATAAAAATTAAAAACCAAGATAACAATACCCTCATGATGCACTAACATTAAGATTTTCAAGAATAAATAGAGCCATATACTGTTATATACCCCCTAATTTCACAGAAGTAAGGCATCACATACAAATTCCCAAACGTCCCCAGGAAAAAAAAAAAAAAAAACTTTTCATCACGAAGGATTCGGAATGATGCATGTTTGATATTCGAATTTCTAATCGTTTCTCGTCCTTATTATAATATTTCAATCCCTCCCGATTCGAACTCGAAAGCGGAAAGACAAAAAAAATATTAGAAGAAAAAAAAAAAAGGCTTGATGGAGCAAGCTTGTAATTCCAAAATCATGGAGCTAAACAATATAATTTACTAACAATAATATCTTAGATTGAAACACCTTGATTACAAGGCCAATCACAGGAAAAAAAAAAGTCGAAAATTCAAAAAAAAAAAAAAAAAGCACCGCCGAAGAAATCAAAACCTAAATCTCAAAACGTAGCACCAAGATCAAAAAAACAAAGAGCCGAAGAGGATTAGCGACAAGAGGAAACAATAAGGATCATACCAAGCCCTGGATCCAGGGCCGTAGTTCTTAGGATGGGAGTTCCAAACGTTGGAGTGTCCCATCTTCGCTGGTACCGAAGGCGGCGGCGATCACAAGCTAAGCGCTGAGGACGACTCGCAACCCCCTAAACCCTAGCTTTCCGTGGGTAGAACTCGCGAATCCGCGGAACCGGCATTTTATAGCATTATTATTATTATTTATTATTCCTGAAATTATAAATCACCTTTGATCATACGGCCCCGACCCATCTACGCCGTCCATGGGCTTAAGGCGGTTAGTGGGTACGCCCACCTACGCGGTCCATGGTAAGGCGGTGTCAGTGGCTACGGCCCATCTACGCCGTCCATGGACTTAAGGTGGGTTACCTGACACTAAGTTGGGCTGGGCTGGGCCAAGATTTGGATACGGAGGTACGAGAGTAATTCTTTGTGCACCGTATCTGATGTAGAAAAAATACACCGTCTCATCTGATTGAACTATATAACCATCACTTTTCAATGTATATTTAATATTTTATTTTTTATTTAAAATTTTAAATAAAAAAATATTTTTTTAAAAAAATTATAACATGCTATAGTCAAATTATTACTTCCTGCCCATATGATGCCATAAAAAAAGATGAAATATTTTTATTATTTAAAAAATTTATAAATTTTCAATGATAAAAATATCTTTCTGTCTTTATAATTTTTGAAAGAATAATTATGGCATTATGTATGTAAAAAATTATAATTTGACCACAGCATGTTATAATTTTTTTAGAAGAGAAGAGATATTTTCATCATTCAAAATTTCAAACGAAAAAATAAAACTATAGGTATTAAATGTGCTATTAAATACATGCTAGAAAATGATGACTACGTATTTCAATGTGATTGGATGGTATATTTCACATCAATTTTATTACACTGTATGTGGTACATAAAAACTTTTTCACGGAGATAAAGGTAGAAAATAATTCTCTTTTAAAATATATAAATATAATTTTAGAAATAAAAATATGAACCTTAGATTTGAATATTATATTTTTTAAAAAATTTCCAACATTGTAATCTGTTACTTTTGTAAATAAAAATAGTTGTTACTTGTGCAATTAGCAGTTCAAAACAATCAAAAAGAATTGTCATGTGTCCATATAATAATAAATTGAGAAATAAATAGGCCTGACCACTAAGAGTGCATTAGCTTATATTTTTTTATTTTTTATTTTTAATTTTTAAAAAATATTTTTAAATTTTTATTATTAAATAAAAATAAAAAAATAAAATATATGTTTGGTAACTACGTTGCTATAAAGCAAAAGGCAATATTTAGGGATGGTAGATGAAGAGCTCGATGAGGAAAAAAAGTTCAGAAAGGGAGTGGAAAGGTGAAGAGCTCAACGAGAGAGAAGGATTCGGACTCTTTATTTTTTGATTTGACATTTTAGATATACAAAAATAAAAAAAAAAAATAAATTTTAAAAAATAAAAAAAAATATTTTACATATAAAATAATTATTTTAATTTTTTGATTTTGATTTTTTTCTTTTCATAATGTTACTTAACGTTATTTTTTAATTTTTATTTTTTAAAAATTAAAAAAAAATATATTTTTTAATAACTAACCAAGTGCATCTTAAATAAATCAACAAATCAATTAGGGGCAAATGAGTCGACGTCAGGTCAAATTTGAGTTAGATAGGCCTGCACACACTACAAGAAAAAGATGTTTTTGCGATGGACTTATTTGCGACGGTTGATTTACTGTCGCAAAAAAATTATTTGTGATGGCAAAAAACCTTCGTAAATAAGATATAAATTTTAATTACTATTTGCAACGGCAATCAAATTTTGTAGTAAAAAGTAGAGTTTTTACGACGGTAATACACCGTGATAAATAATCTACGATTTTTACCACGACAGTATACTGTGGTAAATAATTTATAATTTATATATATATATATTTTTTTTGAGATGATATTTTGTAGTAGTAAAAAATCAAACCATAATTTTTATATTTTTTTTGCGATGGCATTTTGTCGTGATAAAAAATCTCCCGCTTACACTTTTTAACATCGCGCCTAATTTTCTTTTTTGCGATGGCATTGCATCGTGGTAAAAAAAAAAAAATAAAAACCAATCCCATCGCCCGCGCTCAACTCTCAGTTTCCCCTCTCCTACCGCAGTCTCCTCTTCTCCTCTCCAAACCCTACTGCGCCTCCTCCCCCTCTTTTGCTCCAAACCTCGGCGTGCCCCCCGATCTCTCCATCGTGCCGCTCCAAACCTCGGCATGCCCCCCAATCTCTCCATCGTGCCCCTCCCCACGACGTAGCCCCCAATCTCTTCGGCGTGCCCTAGCCCGGTCAGGTATGATTCCTCCTTCTCCTTCTCGCTCTCTCCCTCTTCGATGTCAACCGAATAGAGAGAACAAATTAATGGGGAATATATAGTTTGTTCCATCTTCCAGTCTTGGTCTCCGTTAACCCTTAATTTTTCTATATATGGGTTATCCAGCACCTGTGGTTGCGGCATCTATGTTGGATAAACAGAGGATTCGAGGCCTTCCATTGCTTGTTAGTTAAGTAGGGAACTTGATTATGAAGATCATTTTCACAGCAAGCAAAGCGAGAAGCTTGACTATTATGTAAATTGACAAAATCGAAAATGTATGATGCCTGGCTTGCCCCTGCTTTCCAAAATGGTAGACCAAAGCACTGAAATGAAGATGAAAAATGCTCCTACAGCTCTCACATAATTGCGTAGATAAGAACAGTGGCTATCTTTCTTCAAGTGAGAGAGAGGCCAAAGCCCATTCAAACTTCGGCTCCTCACTCTTCTGGAATAGAAGCCTGAACTTTCCTTTCAGTCTGCCATTGATATCGTTGAAGAGGCTTTACCAAGCAATTTAGAATAGGACCTTATGAAGGAGTCTTCAATTTTTCTTGGCTCGGTAGTTGTAGATCCTCCACAGTCGATGCTGGTAATGAGATTTTTCCTCCTTTGTCCACAGTCAGTAGTTGTAGAATAGGACAGAGGCGCTATTGCTGTTTCCTTTCCTTTCATTTGGAAATCTAATTGTGTTAATTGTTCAGGTAGTTGAGCCATCTCAGCCTGCAACTCTTCCCGCATCTCTTTAGCCCTGTCAACAATCAAACCAACCAAATTACCATCATCCACATAATGACACCAAATCTCTCTCTCCTATTAAAAGAAGATCACGTCTGTTCCCTCTTAAACAGGTAGCCAGAAGAAAGGTATAGAAAAGGAAAAGAGATAAGGACCTCAATCACTCTCTTACCAGCCTTGTGAGGGAGGGCAATCCAATTGCCACCAGTCCCATATTTCTCTATGAACTCCTTAAGCTTGGAGTCCTCCTCAGGAGACCAAGGATCCTTCTTCACGTTGGCCTTGTCACAGCATGGAGCCCTCCCCATCTCTCTCGGCTACCCACTCCAACAAATTAATCTCTCTTCACTCCTCTCCTTTTGTCAAGGTTCTTTTTATTATGCTAGTATGTCATGTCATATATGTGAAAGAGATTTGCTAGTATATTTTTCTTTTTCTTTTGAAAGGTCTAAAATTAGACCCTCCTGCATAAAGTTTATTTAGTATTTTATTCTTCTTTTATTTTAAGAGATCATCTTCATATTACTAAGAAGTTTGTATCTGTTTCGATATGTATCCTCATAAATTTTATTTTTTTTGATGTTTATAAAGAAATTATTGTATATGGTTTTCAGGGAATACATAACGATAACAGTATCAGTGGATAGTAGTTATGGATAAAAGTTGGATTGATTTGTAAGAAAGGACTTCACCTACATACATTGAGGGGGTCAATAAATTTTTAGACTTTGCATATGTTAATCAGACAGACGATGCAAAGATTTATTGTCCGTGTAAGAAATGTAAAAATCATTTTCTTGAGAACCGACATGTAGTGAAACAACATATTATTACAAAAGATTTATTGACGACATATAAGATTTGAACTTATCATGGAGAGACGTACTATTCTACTAGGTCTAACCAAGACTGTGGAAGTAGAGATTTTTTTGATATGGAAGATGATATGGTTGGAATGATACAAGAGGCAACTGGAATCTTAATGTCAAATGACAATATGGAATTTAATCATTTAATGGAGAATGAGGGTCACGAGGGGTCTAATCAAGAAATAAAAGATTTTTTTAGACTTCTTGAAGATGCAGAACATCCACTTTATCCAAATTGCATGAAATTCACCTCACTGTCATTTATTGTTCGATTACTACATTTGAAAGTGCTAAGTGGATGGACAGATAAGTCATTTACATTGTTACTAGAATTGTTGAATGATGCATTTTCAGAAGGAGTATGCTTGCCAAATTCATATTATCAAGCAAACAAAATCACCACGGATTTGGGTTTTACTTATGAGACATGGGATGCATGTCCCAATAATTGCATGTTGTTTAGAGGCAAAGATGAAGGACATGATAAATGTCAAATATGTCAGAGCTCTAGATACAAATAATTTACAGAAGATTCAAATGATGATACTACTAAGAATAATCAGATTGCTGCAAAATAAGTGCGGTACTTTCCATTGAAGCCGAGGTTGCAGAAGTTCTTTATGTCGTCAAAAACTGTAAAGTTAATGAGATGGCATGAGGAGGAACGAACAAAAGATGGTGTTCAAAGACATCCTGCAGACTCAATTGCTTGGAGAACTTTTGATGAACGAAATCTATCTTTTGCTGCAGATTGTCGAAATATTAGACTTGGTTTAGCAGCTGATGGATTTAATCCATTTAGATCAACGTCTATAGCTCATAGCACTTGACCTGTTGTTCTAATACCATATAATTTACCACCGTGGATGTCTATGAAACAACCTTTCTTTATTCTTTCTGTGCTTATTGAAGGACCAAAAGGATCGGACAATAAGATTGATGTTTATCTACAACCATTGATTGAAGAACTAAATGAATTATGGGAGAGAGGGGTACTTATGTATGATGCATCAAAAAAAGAGATGTTTCAACTTCATGCTGCATTATTATGGACAATTAGTGATTTTCCTGCATATGCAAATTTGTCTGGATGGAGTACAAAAGGTGAACTTGCATGTCCTTCTTGTTACAATCAAATAGAATCAACATGGTTGTCACATGGTAGAAAATTTTGTTATAGAGGGCATCGGCGGTTCTTATCGAATACCCATAGATTTCGAAGAGATAGAATATCTTTTAATGGTCAAGGAGAATACAGAAGGAAGCCTGTGAAATTATCAGGTTGTAATATACTAAATCAATTGAATGGAGTGCTCACAGAATATAAAAAGAATGACCTCGTAAAGAGAAAAATTGAAGAAAATCAAAAAGGCACTTCAGGTGGAAAAAAGTCTGGATGGAAAAAGAGGAGTATATTTTTTGATTTACCATATTGGGAGCATAATTTGATTCGGCATAATCTTGATGTCATGCACATTGAGAAGAATGTATGTGACAATATACTTTGGACAATATTGGGGGTTACGGGAAAATCCAAGGATAATTTAAATTCTCGATATGATATGCAAGAAATGGGTATAAGAAAAGCATTACATCCATAACAATGAGTGTCTGGTAAGGCTTATTTGCCTCCAGCTTGTTTTACAATGTCCAAAGATGACAAAGATATCTTCCTAAAAGTGCTAAAAAATGTCAGAGTCCCTGATGGTTATGCATCTAATATGTTAGTTAAGATGAAGATGATGCTTACTTTTTATATTTTACATATAGGATGGCTCCAAAGAGGAGACGTGGTGTATCCATGTTGGATAGATTACAGGCTTATTCATCATCTCAGTCCAATCATGATGAGTCACAGCAACAATCATTTTCAGCATATAATACTCAGCCACATAGACAGCGATCAGAGACCACATTATCTCAGCCACAGTCATCAGATGTTGCAGGTGAAATCACTTATTCTACTTATGTAAAGTTAAAATTATTGTACTATCTTATCTGATTATTGTATTTAGATACTAATTAGATATTTCGAGTCAGTCAACTTCTAGACGAAGAGGTCAAGGCACAGCTCATGGTATTGAGTTTTGAGGCACGGGTCAGAAAGTTTCTTTGGTATTTGATGCTCATATGCAACCTTGTGGGTCCAATGCAAGTAAGTTCAAGAGTCAATTAGGGGTAATAGCGAAAAATGAGACATATGTCCCATTGACATATGCATCTTGGACAGAAATACCCCAATATATTCTAGACCACATTTGGAAAGAGGTGCAGGTAAAATATATTTATAAATTTTATTTTATAATTATGTATTTAGTTATAGATTATATTTGGAAGGAGATGCGAAATAAGTACTCTTGTCCTTTATATTCATACATTTTATATGATTACTAATTTTGTTAAATTTTAATTTTGTAGGATAACATAGATGCCCCTAGTGAATATAGAGAAAATTATTTAAGGTCGGTTGGTGAGATGTGGAGGAATTGAAAGTCTTATATCAAGCGTCATTACTATGATGAGCACTAGAGGGAAGAAAATCTTATCTCTAGACCTCCTCCGCATGTGAAAGCTGATCAGTGGGAGATACTTGTTCGTTATTGGAGACAAGAAGATGTCCAGGTACTTATTCTTTTGTGATTAGTTTCTTTTTATATAATAAAATTATATATTATATTTTTAATTAGATTAATAACTTTTGTAGGCACAGTGTGCACGAAACAAAAATAACAGGAAGATGTTGGGAGGCTTGCATAAGACAGGGAGAACTTCATTTTCTGTTATTAGAGCAAATGTATATTTAAAATATTATAAGTTTATACTAAATATAACTTTAGTATAAATTTTTATATATATTTGGATTATTTATGTTAATAGATGGAAGCAGAGGGATTAGAAACAGATCGATTAAGCGTGTTTATTAGAACACGTACTTCAAAGCAGGGTGTCATCTATGCGGATGCACAAGAGTGTATAGTAAGTACATAATTTAAATTCTCGTTACATATAGTATATTTTATATATTAATGTCAATATTATAATTTTTTATTACAGGAGGAGATGAAACGACGACTTGAGGAGGTACCTGAGGATGAGCGCACACAAGAACTAAAAGATCGTATCTTTGTGGAGGTGATGGGAGAAGATGGACATGGACGGATGCATATTTGGAGTTCGAGCATGATAAAACGACGTTTGTATCAACAATCTAATCAGGCACCATCAGAGGAGACCATTAGGAGGATTCGAGATGAGCTTCGGACTGAGTTTGATGACAAGATTTCCTACTTGGAGGCACAGTTCCATCAGATGCGTGCTCAGATGGCGAGTGGATCTTTTGTGCATAGTCCAGTAGGTACTCCTCATTCGGTGCCATCCAGTAGTGGGTAGGTATGATTTATTTATTTAGTTAGATTTATATTATATATTAATTGATTATTATTTATAATTAATTTTATATCTTTTAACTTTTTATAATATATAGGTTCCAGATGCATCTAGTGCTCACCAAACACATGCATCGGAAAATGAGAGATTCACTCAGGTGCCTGATGAGGTTTGTGATGACATTCTTGTTGTCCGAATTCTCTTTTCTTTTAGTGTGATGAGCTTTTATATTTTTAAAATTAATTTTTTTATTTTTATTTCTAAAAATAAAAAAAAATGAAAGTGCTGCCGGATGATACCTTAATTCGTGAGGATTCTGGAGCCTTAATGATAGAGTAGGTAGGAGGCTTTTATGTCCGATCTATCAACCTCATTACCCTAAGGAAAGGGAGAAAGGGCAAAAAAACAGAAAAATAGAGCTGCTAGCATCACCCACCAATTGTTAGGTCCCCTGGCCTTCTGTTTTCTTATTTATGGACTATAGCTCTCACATATCTGGGTCTGATGCATGATGTATCAGCCTTGGTACTCCCATGGAAAAGAGGAAGAAAAAGACACTCATTAAACTACAGAACTGAAACAGTGGAAAACAAAACAGGTCTGTAAGTTTGTGGACATTGATTGGTGGGCTTTCATGAGCTCACAGTCATGAAAGCTGGCAAAACTTTCTAGTTCCAGCAGCTTCATAGGAATGAGTATTGGACCAGTTACAGCTTTTACCTCCTGAAAAAATGATGCGAGATTTATGTACTTTTGCATATAGTTTAAAAAATTATCTAGCCTTTTTTTGGTAAGTAAAAATTATCTAGCTTCAGTAGTAAATAGATCTCCACCTTTTGATGTTGTCTCTGCTCTCTTCCAAGCACAGTTGTGAACAAGGTTTACTGATGCCATTGTGGCTACATTATGCCGAGGGCTGAAACCATTGGAGCTGTTGCTGGATTATAATGGACCGTAACTCAGCTATTTATTTTTTTTATACATATTTATTTCCATTATTAGATATTGTAACAGCAAATAATAACTTATAATAATGTAACAACAGCATGGTGAATTCATGTCGTTTCAGTGACAAACACTGTTTTATATATGGATAACGATATTATAAACACATATTGCCAATATATCTAGAAAAAAGATTTTTTTTTTTTTTTTTGGAGAAGATATTGTTAAAAGTAAATCAGTATTGAAAAAAGTGGCAGAAAATGGCCCCCATGATCACTATATAGGCTATCATACATAGCTTGACTAATTAAGTAGCAATCTTGCTCCAACTACTTTTGCTTACTCATCCCAAATTCAAGAATATATTCTCTTAGTTTTAACATGATTCCCTGTGTTGTTTTAGAAGCATAGAATCATTTTTCGAGGTGAATGTGGTGGGATATTTGCATGGTTCCTGTGATTAAATTAAAGACCTTGTGCTTATGAGTATAATGATGATTTGTTGAGAGAAAGCATTGGTAGTATTGGTCCATTAAAAATGTAGGTTGGGTTATTGCTTCACTGTTGAATCAATACTTGCAAGTGATTCCAGAGGCCTTTAGCTCATCACAATTCAGAATATCTTAGGCTGCAGAATTGATTTCCCTTTCAAGTCTTTTGAACTTTTTTGGTTTCAGAGCTACCGACTTTGGTGTCGGCAGGGGGTACAAGATGATACTCGAATAGTTGTAGCCATTTTAATGAGAAAGATAATAAAAACTGAAATGTTATGCATGATTGGTAGCTTCAAGCTGGCTGCTAGTTTTAAAGTAAATCTGACCATTGTGTAGTATAAAAAATAATAATTTCTTGCATTAGACCTTTGTGCCAACAATATGAACATGTTCATATTGTTGGCACATCCTTTGGTACAGGAAGTTGGAAATTGTAAGTGGATTCCATTGTAACTTTTGTTCTAAAAAATTTATTTTTGTTGGTGATCTCATTTTATATATTTTTTATAATAATTTATTAAATTAATATATATTGTTTATTTATTTTCAGGTTTAGGTACAAGTCCATGAAGACGAAGCAAGCGAATTTCTTGTTCTGTTTTGCTTTTTATTGTATTTTGGACAATGGATATCTACTTGAATACTTATGTTATGTTTGAGTAAAATCTGGATGAATTTTTAATATTGTGTAATGCATTTCAAGTTATTTTTGGTTGAATGAATTTATTTTCAATATTTGAGTATTATACTTTATTTTCTTTCTAATTGATAAGCAGGTGTATCAATAATGGTTACAAGTTCATAGGCACATTTATATAAAAAAATAAAAAAATAAATATAATTAATAAAAATATAATTTATATTTTTTGCGACGGTATTTGCTATCGTAAATAATGTATCGAAGATCATAAAAAAAGTTTTTTGCTATCACTATTTACGACGGTAAAGTGCTGTAAAGAAAAAAATTTTTTTGCTACCACTATTTGTGACGGCAAAATGCTGTAAAAAATAATTTTTTTTGCTACCACTATTTGCGACAGTAGATTGCTATAATAAAAAAATTTTTACTACCACTATTTGCGACGGCTATAGTTGTTATAAAAATAAAATACTTATTTGCGCGGTAAAATACGGTGGTAAAAAGTTATTTGCAACGGTATCTTCTATCGCAAATAAATGTCACAAATATATCTTATATAACCCTTTTTTATGACGCAAGCATATACCGTCGTAAAAAGTTGTCGTAAAAATTTTTTACGATGGTATTTCACCATCGTGAAGTTTTTACTGCGGTCGAAATGATGACAGTTAAAATACCGTCGCAAGACCGTCGCAAATATGTTTTTGCGATGGTAAGTCATTATTAGTGACGGTAAAATACCATCGCAAAAAATATATTTTCCTGTAGTGACAGATGACATATGACTTCGACCTAACCATTCGAGCCCTAGATATTGGTGTTCCAAGGATCATATTATTTTATATAATATAATTAGACTTTTAAGTAATTCTATAATTCATCGGACATTCAAGAGAAAAAAAAAAAAGTGAGGTCACCTCAATTTTTACTGCTCTTCCGGCACACGCGATGCATGATGTTTAACATGCAGTTGTTATAAAATGGATTTCAATTAAATTTGATTAAAGTGAGGAAAAGAAATTAGTAAGCCATTGATAATTGTGATCTTATTAACATATTCAAAGAAGAATTTTATTTTTATTGGTATTTAAAAGGTCCATTGGAACGACACAAAATAGGAAAATAAAGAAAAGGGGAGGAAGGCTCTAATGAATTATTATAATCATGGGCTCCAACTAAGCTAGTATGCTATCTTGTTTTCTAATTGGTTGTTGTTGTGGGACCATGGCCCCAACCTGCATTTGCTCCAAACACAAACCAATGCGCACGCTTGTATTGCTCCTTTTCCTCCCTTTTTTTTAATTTTCCGTGCGCATTGGTCTGTGGTTGGTTTAGTCTATTGCTAAGCTGGTAGATCTGGGTGCAACCAATAATTAATCTCTGGTTCAGCTATGGGTCATGTGCCCCACTTTCCCCCTATGGTAAAGCTTTCACCAAAGTTCGCATCTCTTTTCTTCGCAACACCAAACCAAAGTCTCTATCTCCTCCCCCTCTCTCTCTCTCTCTCAAATAGCGGACTATCTTTGTGGCACCACAAATTTAGGTTCCTTATTTTATTTCAGGTTCTACTTCGCATATAAATGAATTGGTAGTGAGGTAGCCAAGTTTTAAGCATTTAGTATCATCTTTCTGCTTTGCATAACACAGCGTATCATAATCATATGAACGTGCTACTCTCATATCAATAGAGCATAGGTTGATATCCCCAAAAGAAGTGAAAGCATATGAAGTTTGTAATAGTAGCTGATAGGCACCATCACATAAATGGACTTTAGAAAATAGGGAAAGTGTGAGATTACAATATTAATAGAAAGAACAGCACACTGCTGTTAGTTCATTGAACACTTCCTACAATACTTCACACAACTGATTAAACAAAATGAAGCTAAACAACAGTACATGGAACTGAAACACAACACAGCTGGGGTGATAAATGTTGACAACTTTGAGGTCAGATCACATGAGCAGTTAGAGTAAGGCTTCATATTCTCCTTATGGAGATATAATTTGATTCCTTATCCTGCTTGATCGCCTTACTGGAGTCATAGCCTCTTCATCTCTAGATCCCTATATACAGACAAAAAATGCAGTTTAAGGTCAATTAATTCTTATCCTTTTTTTGAAGTACAGTAAAAGCACATTGCATCTCAGCCATAAAAACAGGAAGAAAATATTAATCTCTTACCTTCTTAGCAGATAATTTCTCATAAGTGGTGAAACTTCCATAAGAGATTGAAGAGGACGATACTGCAGAATCCCTCCTCAGCTTTCTCTCATCACTCAAATTCTCTTCCTCTTTGGCTCTCTTTGTCCTGCCCCGGCCAATGGATGAGCTGTTGCACAGACCAGTGCTCAGCTCTGAAGGACCTGAGTCACCCACCATCTCAACATCCACTGGAGAGTTCTGATGGTAAGGTCTCCTTTTATCAATGTAGCTCTCACTGCTACCAGAAATTGATGTAGAGATCACTTTATGGGGTGGCAGCTTCTCAGGTGTCACCACCCTGGCAGTATGCTTTTGCTTCATGATGTGCAGAAAAACCAAGGATGCTGCCAACATTGCAGCTGCCAAAAATACTCCCAATACCAGTGGTGCTGCAAACTCATATTCGGATCCATAAATCATAGATTCTTCTGAATTAGGGCTACTAGAGATTTGATACTTATTACCAACTATGGGGGGACTGTCAAAATCAGAAGGCTTTGTTTGAGAAAGGGAACTGAAATCACTACCATCATCTTCACTGCCTACAGTTTCAGTTTCAGTCACAAGATCATGAGAACGGGAAAGCTCCACCTCAATATTCTTCTCATCTTCAATGCCTTGAATATTCCCTCCTTGTTCCGCATCTTTCATAGAATGCTCTTCAACATTATTCACCATCTCAAATTCCACAGCATTATTGTCTTCTTTCTGATCTTCCTGAAGCTCAGTTTCAATCTTCTCTTCATCAAATTCCATGATATATTCTCTCAAATCTTCAGATCGCTCCATTTCCATCCTCACTGTCTCATATTCAGCATCATCGTCTTGCACTTGAGATTTTCTCTCAATTTCATGTCCTCCATTACTCTCTTCTCCCATATTTTTCTTAAAAGCTTGCACCATCTCAGTTTTCTGAATAAAATGTTCATAATTTTCTAGACCTTCATCCATAACTAAGGCTGTTGTTAAGTTAGCTAGATGAAACAAACTAAATTCCTCTTCTTTTGGAAGAGAAGCCACATTAGTGTAATAAGAAAATGAATTAACTGACCATTGTCCCAAGCTTCTAGTTAGCTCTTTGAGATTCACAATAGAAGCACTCAAGTGGTTTCTAAAAGGCAGATCCTCAAAGAACCATAAAGCTGGGGCTTTCAACACAGTAGAAGCAGGAGATAATGTCGGAGAATCAGACAAGGGGACCAAAAGGAACAGGATGGCCAGGACCAGAAGAAGGAGAGTGAACTTAAATCTGCCGAAAGAGAGAGATTTAATATGTTTACTATTTGAATCGGGTATGAATTCAGGTTTAGAAACAAGGGTTGCATCAGTGGCTTCCATAGCTTCCACCTCATTGGAAGAAGACACTTCCTCGGAATCCTTCTGTAAGTCAGAAGGTTGTACTTCCTCAGTCTGACTGGAGGTGGCCTCACAGGTTTCAGAGGAAAAGCTATCCTCAAGCTGCTTCCCATCACCTATATCGAGCAAATCACCATCTTGGTTGAGATAGTGCTCAATCCGAGGGTTGGGTCTGTAACGAAGAAACTGAGGTCTTGGGGAAAGGTAATTGGTTTTGGGATCATAAGGAGGCATGGATGGATCGGCATCCGGAGGAGCAATAGCTGGTGAAGGAGAAATAGCTGGTGAAGGAGAAAAGGAGGAAATTATGACAGGTTGCAGGTTCTTGACTTCCAGGTCTACCTTCGTGGCGCCAGCACCATCCGAGACTTCCTGGAAACCGAAACCCATTTCAGGTTTCGGCACGATATCCTTTGAACCCAGTTGATCAGATGAAACTTTGGGTAAATTTGCAGCATCATGGAGTGTATGAGGGTCACAACCACAACCAAGTTGTGGTTTCGAGACAACCTCCTCCATTGCAAGAGATTCATGTGAATCAGAAACTGAAGTAAGAGAAGACCTGACGACCTCGTTCCGCTCGGCGAGGATTTTCCTCCTTGGGGATGCAGCAATGGCCTTGGAAGAGGTAGAAATTGTTGGGGCCATGAAGTTCTTGACACCCTTCGAACAAGGCATTACAGGGGATCTCACCCTGGCTGTCTTCGAGCAGTTCAGATCCCTTTCGTTCTCCTTTTGCTCAAAGGAGGAGCGCAGAGATGAAGGCACTGCCCCGGCCTTGGATCCTGAATTTTTCTGAGGTACATCTGTGAAAGGAAATCACAAATAAAATCAACAAAGGGAATTCTCAAAGGAAAAATACAAAGAAAATGTTCAAGAAGTGTAGCTTGACAAGGTTTCAAAGAAGTGCTCTTTACCTGAAGGATTGGAAGCTTTGAATGGATTAGAGTTTGTGCTCTTTCTGATGCTATTGGTGCTGCTATCTGGGGTTTTGGGATTGAGGTTTAGGGGCCTGGATGGATTAGGAGAGAGACATCTGGCATCCATCATTGACTTTGTTCCACCGGAATTGGAGTTTGCTTGTTTGAACTTTGAATTGGGCAACGAGGGACAGTTAATGGAAATAAATCACTGATGGGATGCTGAGAGGAAGGGGAGAGGGATCTCGGGGTGTAGAAATGGAAAGGTATCGGGTGTAACGGCTAGTTTATCTTTTCTATTTTAAAACAATTGACCGTTGGAGCCCGGTTCTTCGGTTTAAATCAGCCGGATAAATCCGAACGTTACTATTTGACCGTTGAGATTGTTCGTCGCACCGACGCAACTTTATGGTGCCCGCATAGTTGCTTTCGTACGGGAGTCCTCCCGAGTCCAATACATTATAAGTCGCAATAAGATTTTTTTCCTTTTTTATATTTCAAAAAATAAGAGCACTACTATTCTTTTCCTTTTTCTTTTTTTTATTCTTTGGCTATGAAGAACACTAGCGGTGTTGTTATGTTCTTACAATGTTTTCTTATCATTATTAGTGGCCAAATTAGGGCTTTTGAGCCGAGCTTGATTGGACTTGGATATGATCCAGCTTAATTTGAAATTAATTTTAAGTTTGAACAGTTGGATAAAATTTAATGTCCTTGCTACTATTCTAAGTTCAATTTAAGCTTAATTTTGAACTGAGCTGAATATAAACTTAATTGATTTGCTCAACAATCGTAACATTAACTATAACCAATTCAATGTTAAATCAAACAGTTCAAAGTGGAACTGAAACTTGATTCAAGCTTGATTTATTTGTTTCCAAGGGAACATAAAGTAAATTCACTAAAGCCTTAATCCAGCAATATCCTGTTTATATAACATATAATGGGATTTGCTTCTGCATTTTTTTTTTTTTTTTTTTGTATTTTGATAATTTTAAGGTAAACTAAATCTTCACTGTCCAACCAAAAAGGGGTAAAAGAACAAGAATTACCCATTTCAGCTGGTAACCACTTCCGGAGAAATAGATAGAGATAAAAGATCAACATTTGAAGAGATGAAAAGATAGACTTTTAGCAGGTTACCGGTTTTGGGGAGCTTGAGATCTTTGGAAAGATGAGGAGAATAAAATCAAGAGAAAGTGAGATCCAAACAATTTGGGAGGCAAACAAGTGTGGATCCTGGGTGCAAATAGACTTGTTCATGGACCGGGCCTTGCCAACAAATACAGTTTATTTGAATTTATAGTTCTAAAAAGAGTTTAAATGTCAACATTAAAAAAAAAAAAAATCATGCATGTCAAAATTTTAATTCTCATTTTTGGTTAACTAGAAGTTGTTTATTAACTAAATTAGGAAATATAAACATTCTTTACAAGAACAAAATATATTATCTATGTGTAATTTAGATAATTTAAATAAAATGCTAAAACATTATAAGCATTTATTTGATTAATTAATATCCTTAAACATGTTTTATTGCAAGTGTACCACAATCTGAGCCTCACAAAGTACGGATATGTGCTTCTCTCTCTCCCCCCTGTAACATGAATGGTCGTTGTTGGGAGCGAAAACAATGAAATTGAGCAGAATGGATCATAAAGGAAGCCGAACAGATCATGTGAAGGATCCTCCGATTAATAGCTAGAATTTAGATGGACTACCATATTCGAATATTTTGAAATTTTAAAATTATAACGAACAACCAGTTGAGGCTATAATTGAGGGAATCGAACTTTTGGTAACTAATAAAAAGTAATGGTCCATTTCTTCTATTCAAGTAAAACATAAAGCTTATTGACATCCCACTTCCTGTCCTTAGTAATGAAATTTTCTGCCTTCCAGATTTGATAACCTGTGTGAAAGACTTCTTCAAACCTGCAGAAAATGCTTTAATTTGCTAATTTTGAGATCAAGTTATCTCGTAGAATACTATATGATTCTTTCTACCAAAAGGAATGTGAATGAACCTTACCAGAGAACAAAAGAATGTGAATGAAAACTACAACAGCCAAATGTTCCACTACCTCAAAGCAATCAGAGGGAAGGATGCTTCATCACAAGCCAGACATTCTGAAGACCAGAAGAGTCAAGGCAATGGCACTACATTCACTGGATTGGTGCCACACAAAAGCTTCTTCTATAGTTTTACCAGAATAGAGGTCATTCTGAGATTATAGCAGCAGTTGCAGAAGATGAGTTTTACTGATATTGATCCAAAATGGAAAAAAATCAATCCTCCACCATCTTCGTCAAGGTGCTGGTATGATAAAGGTTCACCTGTAAATGAGTTGAGGTGTTCAGACCACACATGTCAATGGAAGCATTTAGCAGCCAAATGTATGTCACTTCCATGTCTAGACTTCTTTCGTTGGTTCTGTCTTAAATTAACAAACAGGAAATGCCTGAAAGTTCGAAGTAGGATGCAAATCAAAATTTATAATTTAATTCAAATAGGAGTAAATGACTTACTTTTTCTTTTCTTTTCTTTTTTTCCTTTTTTTTTTTTTTTGTTGGTGTGTAGGCATGCATGCCCTTGCAACGCAATTAAAAACACACTGGGTGGATTTTAGCCTCCCTTTTACATCAAAAAAAAATAGCACCCCATTGGCCAAGGCAATATGCATAAATTAGCATAGGATGCCCAATATCCTATTAAACAACCTAACATCTCAAAAGCTCCACATCATTTGACATGGCAATGGAGTTAACAGTGCCAAAAAAATATGCTGAATGCACCCCACTGAAACTACAATAAATATCCCTCTACCACAACATTCTCATTTACAGTCCTTGTTTGTAAGTCCCTCAATCTAAATGATTTCCTACCAAATGCCAAAAAGGCCTCTTCACCACTGCACCAAATTGGGCAAACTTCCATCACAACCTTCTGCACCAAGTGCTCATCAAGACCATCATCAAGAAGTTCTTTAAGGGCTTCATTATCTTCTCTGATATCTAGTAAAACACTGCATAATCCCTGATGGGCACAATAATCTAGAATTGATTTTAAGCTCATCTGTTCCCGGACAACTATTTCGACATCTTCTGATTTTGGCTCCACAATCATGGTTTTCTCTGCCAAGACCACTACCTTATCTGCAGGTTCTGTGGTCGGAGCAGGAAGGTGTAATGAATTTACTCCCCTTGCGATAATAATATGGAGAGGTTGAGAGGCTCCAGTCTCATGTGATGTTGGTAACCTGACGGTTTTTTTGGCAAATAAATTGCTAGAAATTACAACCGCATCATATTCCTGCAGTAACTTTGAGAAATATCCACCTGATTCTTCTGCTCCTTGTCCAAGCTGATTTAAAACTCTCCCGTTGAATGCAAGAGAATATCTGCAATTCATTAAACATAAAAGATATCAATAAACCATAAAGCTGAAAAGCATATATGTGAAAATTAACAGCTTTGTTTTAAAAAGGTTTATGTGGTTGCATATGCAACCCCTTGACTGCCACATAGGAAAGTCTGGGCTACCAACGTATGTAAATGAACCACATGATGACAGCACACATGATTTGCTTAAGCCGAAGCTCCCAACATGCAGCCCCCCACATCCTCTATCATTTTCCCTTTTTCCTTGAATTTTCACTAAGCTATTTCAAATGTCTTCACTATTTTTGCTTATTATTACAAATCCATAAAATTTATTAACTTTTTCTTTCTAAACAGAAACCACAGGCGCCAAAGAGTGGCTGCACATCACCTTGGCACTATGCGATACCTTGACCACCTGCATACTGCAGCTACATTTTGAAACCTTTTAACCGAGTGCGTGCCATTTAATTTCATTTTCATCAGCCTAGCAGTTTTCAACAACTGCAAATGATTACACAGCATAATGAATGGAACATTACTAGAGGCAGACTATGATTGTTCTACAAGCACAAATAGCCAAGAAATATAGAGAGACCCCACCTATCATGCCACCTGATGAATATCTATAAACTTTGGAGTTGAGGCAATCTACTTTCAGAGGCACTCATATGTATAGAGAAGCGAATGAGTATGCTGAATGGTCAGCCAAAAGAGGTTTAATATAGGGGCGAATACTTATCATAAATAGTTTAATTGCTATTTTTGGATTTTGAGGGACTTGGCTTCACCCAACTCCCTGTTTGTATTTTCTCAACAGGTCAAAAAAAAAATCTCTTCAACGTTAAAATATATATATATATATATATATAAATATAATCTAGATGTATCAGACTTTCTGGCTGAAACAACACTTAACAGATAGATCCAAACATGGTTTTGCAGCATATTTTCTGGACTGTTCATCTAGTTCTTTCTTTCTATTATTTAAGAATTTAAAGAACAATACTCGACTTTGGCATGTTCAGAACATTGTCCATTCACCATGAGTAAGAGACATATATCACATGTATTTTCTCCCTCATCCAATGATTTATAATAGTGGAAAAAAGACTTTTTTTCTTTCAATGGACCAGGGATCCTTGAGATCACAGATCAGATATCTATGTTGATTTTTATCCAATAAATGAGATTAACAAATTAAGGTTATCTCCTTCTGGCAACTGCATTAAGAAAAATAAAAAAGAAAGTTGGGTGTGAAATAGATTAACAATGATTTATAGTGAGTAGTGGTTTATCTTTACCTTTTTCGAGCATGAACCTCCTGAAACCAATGTTTGATTCCCTTCTGAAGCATGACATCTTGGAACTAAGGCAGTTATTTTACGGCCCATCAGGTATATACCTTTAGGGGGTGCTTGGTTCCCGAGCAGAATTGAAATCAGAATGGGAATAGGAATCAGAATGGCTTGGAATTGGAATTGAAATGGCCAAATCCCTCGAAGTGCTTGGTTCATGATCGGAATCGGAGTCAGAATCAAAATTAGAATGAAAATTTGAATCCATAGAGGAGAGTAGAGATTGAGTTCTATATAGATTGAGCCATTCCCATTCCACTCCGGAATCGGAATCGGAATCGAAATGGGACTGCTCCCAACTAAACGGTTGGAATGAGAATCACCCATTCCGATTCCAGACCCCCACTTCGCGACTGAAATCGGAATCGAAATCAGAATCAAAATGGCTTGGAATCGGAATCAGAATGACCAAATTCTCCGAAATGCTTGGTTCGTGATCGGAATCGAAATTGGAATAAAAATTTGAATCTATAGAGGAGAGTAGCGATTAAGTTCTATATAGATTGAGCCATTTTCATTCCACTCCAGAATCGGAATCGGAATTGGAATGGGACTCTCAATCAAATGGTTGGAATGGGAATCACCCATTCCGATTTCGATTTCAAACCCTCACTCCCTCCAACCAAGCACCCCCTTGGAGTAGTTGATAGTATAGAGTTTCTCGCAAAAAAAAAATACTTGCATATCCAATCTCATTCAACCCTTTTATAACTTTTTTTTAAAAAAAATGCCAAACATTGGATAAATTTAAAAATTCGACCATATGCTTAGTGTGTTTCTGGTTTCTCTATTGGGTGAAAAGTTCTTATGATTTCATAAAGTTCTAAAAGGCTTTCATGGTACATATATCTATCCAAAGGTTTACATACTTCGTCTGCACATAGATCATTTCTTTGATAATTTAGCTAACAAACATGGCTTGAACAAATTTTCCACCATGTGAAGTTCAATGTTCTAAGAAGTTCTATAGAACAAGAACAGGATGTGAAGAGGACACTAGTTCTGCTATCACAACGCCTCTTCATTTCGTCAAGTAAAATAATCATATAGCCATTCTTTCTGTTGAAAATGATTGAGGGCAAGTTGCCTTACCTCAAAGTAACAAATGGCCTCCCTGTAACCATTCGATGAATATAAGCCTCATTAAGTTTCCGGCATAGCATTTCCTCCACACCAGTAATAACATCTATCCCTGAACCTCTGAGCCTTTCCACTCCTTTCGAAGCTACAATTGGATTTGGATCCACCATTCCAACAATCACTTTCTTTACCTTTGCACGAATCAGTGCTTCGGTGCAAGGAGGGGTCCTTCCATAGTGGTTGCAGGGTTCGAGGGTAACATATGCTGTTGCATTTTCTGCCAAATCTCCAGCATCTTTCAGTGCAAAAACCTGCAAATATCAAATATAACTTCCTGTATGTTGATTCAGCAGTGCAATTAATTGCAAAAATTCCAAGATGAAACTTTTGGCACCAACCGTTAACCTTTTTCATCTAACTAGATCCCAGCCCATCAACAACATGTGGAAGCTAAAGAACAACATGGTGAAGAGATGAATGTTGATGCATTAGGTTTTATTAGATGGCAAAATGCTGATTGATTGCTTCCTTAACTGTGTCAGAAAAGACCCTCCATGCTGACCTTTTTTTCTCTATGCTTCTCAATAATAGAGTGGCTGCAGCAGCATCTGGAAGCCGGTGGCTAGAACTACATTAAAAGCACTTGCATTACATGTCAGAAATGCATTTGGATAACTTGGGCAGGAAGAATGTCAAAGATGCACATGCCAGTAGGCTAAAGCATATCCCCGTGTTATGAGCTGCACAACTTCATGGCTTTGCAGATCACATCTGATTTACAGTTTGGACCTGTACAGCATTTAGCAGGGTTTTTTGGCAGCGAACACATAGAGGTGCCCTTCATCTAGGTCCAACTGTAAGTCTAGCACCGCTCTTTTGACAGATACCAGAACATGGAACCCATTTTGAGAGCCACTAAGCTTTTCAGTCCAATTTGATGCATTGGATCTTCTTGAATCAACTTATTGTTCTCTTTTCGAGATGGTCGGGCACTCGTCACCTAATTCCCTCCAGTCCAGTAAGTTTAGCCCCATCTTAACATGGTCTGTTTGATTTCTGTGCCTTAATTCCTTGAGTTTCAGTGGGTACGAGGGGAAAAATGGTCATAGAGAAAAAACAACACTAAAGTCATAAGTAATAGCAGAAAGGCCATTGGACAAATGGCTATGATATGTGCATTATCAATCAAAATGTTTTAGCAAATATGATCTACTGCCATTGAGTTACATCTGAATAATGCTGCTAATGATAAGCATATAATGGCTCTATATATGGAAATCAGGAGGAAAAAGAAAAATCAATAGAACTTAACATAAGCTTACAAGATACAGTTACAGATAAATACACTATGAAACTCAACCAAATATGTAAGAGGGAGTCAAATGGGAGGAAAAAAGTAGTATAAGGCTACTTAATACAAATACAAATATAGTATTTCTGTATACTACATTATTGACAAAGACTTTTACCACATACCAAGACATTCAGCGCATATTCATCCAGATGCTGAATTATAAAATACTACAAAGTACTTATCCCAAAATAGAAAAGGAATTCCCTGCAAGTAGAACAAAATGGGCCCCGTGGATACTAGAGAAAATATCAGATCAATTATAGAAGAGCTATGAATCATTAAAGTTATTCTTTTGTCCTAAATTCCAAACACCAAATAAATTATACAACACAACTAAAAACAAAAGGGGTGGCTTAGTGCGTGAGGTTCCAAGAGAGGGCCAGATGCATGCAGCGTTACCCTCGCAGGTGGCAAGGCTTGATCCATGTTTCAAACCCGCGAAACCTAAGTCATAATGGAGCAACCTTACTGTTTTGGCAAGACTCACCTTCAAATTATACAAAATGAACACACACGCAGAACAAAATAGGACACTTCCAATACATAAATATCAACGAATTCTTGCTTATCAACAGAACAAAGATGAAGATCAAATTACATAACATAAAAGATTACATTTTTCTTAGCTAATAACACATAAGTATCCTAAAATTATTAATCCAATCGCAGAAAAATGTAAAAAACTTTATCCTGGCCACTTTTCCGAATCAAAGATTACATTTTTCTTGGCCAAAAAAACGCATCAATGAACTAAAGATACTACACTAACTATCAATCCAATAGCAGGAGACAAATGGAATGGACAGACAGAACGGACTACGCTATTGCAACCGGGAAAACCCTTAACAATTAAACAGAGAAGCCAAGTAGAATTATTGGATACCTCGGCGTGAGGCTGCCCGGCCTTGGGATGGAACCCTTCGCCGACGATCTCTCCGTCCTTAACGATCAGACAGCCGACCAAGGGGTTGGGGCTGGTGCACCCAATTGCCTTCCTCGCCAACTCCACGCACCTCCTCATGTAGAAGGAGTCGTCCCTCCCCTCGCATCTGATGCCGATCGAACGGCCGCGATTGCTGCGAGGGATGGAAGGCCAAGAAGTTCTTTTGGGAGGATGGCGGAGCCCATTGGTTCCGAGGTGGAACGAGGGGACGCTCTTGGGGTGCGGAGTTTTGGAGGCGATGAGAGGGGAGAAGACGGAGGAGAGCGGCATCCTTTTTTTCAGAAGGCTGGGGGCAGAGATTTTTTTGAGGGTTTTTGGAGGCAGCGTTGGATTTAGCGGGTGGCCATCCGATGCAGCGGTGTCGGTCAGCAGATTCTCCCCGTCTGCGAATGGCACCATCGTGCGAACAGACAGGCTCCTAGGCTGCTCGGAGCAATATTTTGGATATTATCTTAATTTTTTTCTGGAATAAAAATTAAAATCGTAATTTTTTTTTCTTTTGTTAACAATGATGATATAAAATATATGATAACAAATAAGAGAAAAATAATAAGGTGAAAGATGATCTAAACTTGGATAAGATGCTAATCTTATGAATGAGCAACACTTATAGTGGTTGTTACATTCCATCCCTTCCAAGGAGATGATCTTCGTAGATAATAAAGCAATCGGATTAATGTATTGCCCAAAAATTGATATATTATATTTGTCAATAAAGAAAAAAGTTAAATAAGAAATATATTCTAGCTCGTCACCAATCATTAAGGTCTTATTTTAAAAAGTTTTTTTTAGGCTGCTCATCATCAATTAGAAAGGTCACCACGAGTTGCTCCAATAGTCCATTGGATGGAACAGCTACAGCAACTAATAAAGATATAGGAATAGATATCGCTATATCTATTAAACGAAAATGAGTCAATTTCTCTCTAAAATTTAGCAAAATTGAAAAGAAAGACACAGAGGAATTGGCTCTTTAAAAAGTTCACATATATATATATTAAAAAAAATATTTCATTATGTATTCATAGAAAAATAAAAGAAAAAAATCTATGCAAGTAAATAAAAAAATATTTTCAATTTTAGAAAAAAAATTGTTCATCGATGCAATCATATAAGAAAAAATGTACCACACTTGCTGTGTAGTCTCAAATGATTTCATTGATTTTACATCTTCAATTAGCTATTAGAATGGGGTAGAAGTCGAAGAAGATATTCGTAACTTACTACTCTATTTTATAGATCGGTGGGGTCTCAATTTGTAAAATGAAAAGTTAGAGATTCCTTACATGGTTCATTTGTCGGAATCAGATTTAGGATTTCAGAATTAAATCTTGAAACTTTTTCAAGATCATGCAGCGGAAGACTAAAATAAATTAAAATTTATTTTATAAAATCAAAAAATTTTTAAATCTAAGATCCTATTATATGATTATTACATGATATTAAATTAAAAATTAAAACATATAGAGAATGAACTACATGTTGATCATATTAACATGTTTCTATGCTATATCTAATGTATGTAATAAACAATAGATCAGATCTATTATCTTGCAAGTTAGATGTTCTAACCTTGTTGATCCGGACTTGAAGATGATGTTGTGAGCCGCACTTGCATCCGGCCTCTAGGAGTCATCCATACGAGCTCACGAATCTCGATCAGAAGTTCTGCTCCAGAAAATCAGCACAGTATGCTAGTACTGTACTGATCCTTCTTCGATGGTTGATCAGGTACTTCCTTCTTTTTGATTTGAACTCTTCCAAAGATGAGAAGTAGGAGGAGGAGTTTCAGATCTGAGACGCTCTCAGAAAACTCAAGATGGAGGAAGGAAAGAGATGAACACAATAACCCTAGAAGAAGACCCTCTTCTTTTTCTCTTTACTCTCTCTAGACACCCTATCTTGTATCTATTATATCTCCATGCCCCAACCTTCTTTCTCTCTAATTTTTGGACATCTCAAAGGTCTCTTTTTGATATATTTTTTATAAAAATTTTATAAAAAAATTTATTTTATATAGAGAGATATGATAGAGTCCTTGTCTAGGTCAAATACCTAGTCAAGATTTATCCAAACATGGTAAGATAAGGGGCGCCCAACTCTTGGGTGCCCCCTCCTTTTTGTGCATGGACCAATAGCAAAGGGAGCTTATCAAGTGCCATAAAAGTCATGAAAATTTCAAAAAAAAATTAAATAAAATCGATGTAAAAAAAAAAAGAATTTTGAATTTCTAAAACTCTATCTCATAGAATTTAAAATCTAAATTTATTCCTACTTTGATTTGATCCACGACCATCTTCCATGTAAGAAAGAAGAGAGAAAACCTTTTGGGCATGATGAAAACCTGGGAGAGGATTTTTGTCGCACAAAATAAGAGGGAATTGATGTGGAATAAGAGAGAGGACGTGGGGGGCTTATGTGGTGTAAGGTAGAATCCTAGTCTTACTAGGATTCTATCTTATGACTTATTTTAATTTAGTTTCTCAAATCAAATCAAACCAAAATTAGATCAACCCAATTAAAATAGGTCTTAACCCAATTAAGAATCTAATTTAATCAGATTATATTAGATTTAAATTTATTTTAATTTTTTAATCAAATTAGAAATTAGGTTGATCCAAGTCTTAATTGAACTAAGACTAATTTTTTCTTGCACTTAGCTTATCCAATAAACCAATTGGACTTGATCCTATCAAGCCCAAACTAAATCTAATTAAATCATATTCAATTAGACTTAGTCTCAGCCCATTGGCTTAATCAAATTAAGTCAATTAACAATTAAATTGCTAATCGATCCTCCTGCAATACTTGCACTAGGTTAAATGTCAATCGTATTGATCGTTTAACCCTAGAACGATTCTTAATCGTTTAATCCTAGAATAATTTTTAATCATTGATCAACCATCCGATTGGATCGTGAACTCTAATGTGTGTGACCTCATAGGTCCGAACCTAAACTGGTGGCACAGAAATAAATTTCTGTACCAATCGAAGTGACCATCTAGCAATGGTACCCAACGACCGGATAGGTCGAATGTGTAGAACAACATCCTTGGAACCCATGCAGATATAGTTTTCATATAATTCATTTCCTTGACCAAAATGATTATAGTATACCTCAGAGTTCAACTGTCAACTCTGATCAGGTTGTCCACATTGTATTTCAAAATATCAAATCCATCTGATGGATTATCCTGGTCAAGGTTTTGCTAAATTGAAATACAGCGACTCATTCTTCTCCAACTCTTGGCATGGTCAATCCCATCTCGATCACACTCTGACTTCGTAAGTACTTGACTGTGCTCAGAAGCCTTCCATCACTGAATTAAAAATTCAGTTAGTCCAGTACCAAAGCACAGTGAGTTGCTTGCAAGTCACTGAGGCGATCTCAGGTTTAAAGGACACTTATATCTATATCCCATCAGAGATATTCTCGATAGCAGAATGCTCTGGAGTTGGTCATGTTCAATGACGATGTACCCTTACATCTCACTTGTATGCCATACCAGTGTCTCCATATTCCTTGGTTAAGAGGATAACTAACCCATATGGCCTACAGCGACCTATGCTCGATAGAAGCTGTCGTCCTTATTAACAGCCTATCATTTAGTCGTGAACAATTTTAAGGACTAATTGATAAATCCTCTCTTTATCGAACTTAAATAGTCCTAAGAACTTTATCATAACAACGGAGTTCCTTAGAAGATGAAAACTTATGATGAAAATGTCAAAAATATATTTTATTTATTAACAAATCAATTACAATACTTGGTTGCTTAACCGTCAACAGCTTGACGATTGACTTTTGGGATATATTTTTTAACATCATTCTCTCACAATTCCTCAAATTGAGACCTTAATCTCTGAAATTACTCTAGCTAAAATTGAGGATGTAGTGTTTTTTCTTCTTTCAAATGAAGTCTCTCCTGATGGATTTCAGGCCTTCTCTTTTTAAGCCTTTTGGGATTGTATCAAAACTAATATTTTTGTGGCTATTTTATATTTTTTTCAAAATTCCACAATGCCAATTATATAGAAACAAATTTACATAGCTCTTCTCCTAAAAATTTCTAGTCCTTTGGTCGGACTTTTGGCCTATTAGCCTTTGTAACACTATATACAAAATTGTAACTAAACTTCTTATAATTTATTTGTCTGAGATCATACATCACCTCATTTCCTCCTCCCAAAATGCTTTTGTTCTAAGTTGGAACATTTTTGATAATACTTTATTAGCACAAGAAATTGTGCACTCTTTGCATTTCGTATCTTCTAAATACAGCTTTATACTTCTCAAGCTTGATATGGAGAAAGTTTTTTTGATAAAGTTTAGTGAAATTTTCTGACTAAGCTCCTTAAGATTTTTAATTTTCATAACAAATTTATTGCATGGGTACTCGCCTACATCACTTACCCTCAATTTGCTCATCTAATAAATAGCTCTCTGACACAATGGTTCTCTTCTGTGTGTAGGCTTCGGCAAGATTGTCCCCTTTCACCTTATTTATTCATTTTCAGTTCTGAGTTATCTTTTTCTTATATGCATAGCACTATTTAAGCTAAATTACTTTGGGCATTTCAACCAAGGCCTCAAGTCCTATAATTTCTCATATTTTTTATGTTGACGATTGTCTCCTGGTCACGAGAGCTATAGTCAAAAATGCAATCATCTTGAAATCCATTATTGATGCTTATTGCTCTACTTCTGGGCCAGCCATCAACTTGTCTAAATTTCATATTCTTTTTAGCCCATCTATTGCCTCCTCTATCAAAGAGTAGATCCTTCACCTTTTTTATGTGGTGGTCAAAAGAGGGGTTTGGAACTACTTAGGCATTCCTTTATCCTACTCTTCCCTATCCCCGTCTGATTTTTGCTATCTCATAAGAAAATTGAAGAGCAAAATGGCTGGATGAAAATAGAAAGTTCGCTCTTTTGTTGGTAGAACCACCCTTCTCCACTCGTTGTTAGCTTCCATTCCTCTCTACACCATGGCCTCCATTCATGTGCCTATTTTGGTTCTCAATTCTGTGAAAAAAAAATTCCATGCTTTTTTGGGGCCATGCTTCCAATAAACGAGATCTTCACCTTCTCTCTTGAAGCAAGATTTACAAACTTAAAAGCAAAGGTGGTCTTGATTTGCAATCCTTGCGTATTAGGCAATTGGCTTTAATGAGAAAAATTGATGTCAATCTCATCCTCCATCCAACTTCTCTATGGGCCCCATTGGTTTATTTAAAATACAAATTTGAAGGCATATGGATGGGCTATCGTAGACCTCATTGATTTTCTATTATTTAGATCAAATTCACTATTGGGGCCCAATTGCAGCAAAACTTAATTTAGATATTGGGCACCGGCACCTCTATTAATGTGTATCATGATCCTTAGCTCTCAAATGCTTCCCTATCTAAATATCCTAACTTTATGATGCAGAAATTGATTTGTCTTCCTTTCAAGTTGCTGATTTCATAACTTCAGATCGTAAATGGGATGTACATGCCCTTGCAACTTGCTTTAATACTGATATGATATCTGTCATTATGTAAATACTTATTCCCTTGCATCCATGGCCTGATCAGCTTATTTGGATTAATACAAATTCTCCAAAGATTACTGTGTTAGATATCATCACAGTAATCTCCACATAAGACCTTAATCAACAACCTCAACATTTTCAATGGATTTTGAAGCTTTCAATTCAGATGTGGGTGAAATGCTTTCTTTGGAAATTGATGTGGGATTGTTTACCTTGCAAATTTATACTTAATCAAAGGAGCATTCTCCCTAAAAATATGGCCTATTGTGACCTTTGTGCCAATGTGGTGGAAGATCCTAAACATATCATTATATTATGTCCTTTTGCTACGCAATGCTAGACATAGCTTGCCATGACCTCTGAGCAACATTTCATTCCTCCTTCCTTACCAGCTTTGACTGCCTTATTAGTTAATGCCTAGGCAGAGAAAATGATGAAAGCAATGATGGGTCATATGGCCTGGTTAATCTGGAATTCTAAAAATGGAAGGATCTTTCGGCAGATTTCTACCTCTCCCAACCAATTAGTCACACAATTACTTTCTTATTTTATAAGTATCACATTTCAAACTCTCAACCAAAGTTTTGAAGCAGCTTTCGTGTGCAACTCCGATACACTTCTTTCTCAACACCCTTGATCAGCTGCTTCCTTCTTTTGGGAAGCTCCTTTTAAACTTTGATACTTTTGTGCAACTGGACAAAATTAAGATTGCTTTTATTATAAGAGATGCTCATGGCTCTCTCTTACTTACTCAAGGCAAATATCTCTCTCACTGCTCTGTGCCTCATGTTGAACTCTTGGCAGCTTGGATGGACTTAAAAGCTACAACTAAATATTTCTCTAACAAGAAATTCTTCATGAAAAGAGATTCTTTAATAGTAATTCATCAGATTACCTATCTCTCTTCATGTGAAATTGCTAATCTCCCAATTTATAAGGACCTTATAGCCCTAAAAAATGTTCTCCTAGCTTGCGCTATTTCACATATTAAAAGGGAACAAAATCAAACTGCAGATTGGCTTTCTAAATATGCTCTAGCAGGTGGTTTTTACTTGGCATTGGGAGATTTGATACCATCTTACTTGGCACAAATTTTATAATATGACAAACTTTAAAATGCTCATATCATCTCATAGGATCATAAACATGCCTCCACTTATCTATCTCCATCTACATAGATGGGTTGTTTTCTCGAATAAGGAGGTTTAGATCATGGCACACAGTATGGCACACCATTATAGGGTTGGTAGTGAGCATTTTTGGATGTTTAGTCTGATAATATTGAAATTCTACTCTATTTTCACTCAAAATATCTTCATGATTCATTAATTACTGGAAAGATCTGCATGCTTAACAGTCTACACTTTCTATACTATGGTGATTAGGAGGTATTTATTCTTTTAGAATGTACCCAACTATGATTACTCCTCTATTGCTATACACATGCATGTAAAGGAAAGAGTTAACTTGCCTTTCTTCAAGCTTGTCATAAAAATTATAGCTACTCTCTATGACAGCAAACTGTCACCAAGTATATACTTCTTGCTCATTCTTTTCCAAACTAGTTCAATAATTATAATGCAACCTCCTCTTCACGCCTTGAATTTTTGGTTGGACCAGCTTAATATACTACTAACTGAACTTCATTTTTTTTGCCCTTCTAGTATTTATATCTTAAAACAGCTCTCTTAGGACCACTGCTATAGCACTATAACCACATTCAACAGTCACAAGTTCAGTAGCTCTCCTGTTAAGACACCTGGATCCTCCTTACACTCAATGGCATGGTGCTACATCAAAAGTTCAAATCCTGTCAGGCCATTTACTGTTCTCTATATTATCATTCCAGCTCTACAAGTTTCAATGGCTTGCCTAAATATACTATGACCCCTATGGGACCAAATGCTAAAGCTACAAATCTCATCCACAGCTTTTGTTAGCAACTAAACTAATGAAAATATGGTGGACACTCAAAAAATAGAGGTAATTTGGAAGTACAAGTTTGTATAATACTCTAAAACTTAAATTTTCTTTGATCTTGCTTCTTCACTTTTATTCATATATATCTATTTATAGAATTCAAAATGCCTATTACACTTCTCAACTACTTACGTTAAACACAACTCACAATGAAGATGACTATTACACTTCTCAACTACTTTGACTCCTAGAAAACATACACATTAATATTTTGATTTCTACACAATTCTAAACCCAAAGTATTTCAATTAAGTTTACATTAATTTTTCAACACCTCCCTTAAACTTAATTATCTTCCATCTTCTATCCCAAGAAGACCTTTGAATTTAGTGAAGAGATCAACTCCAAGTGGTTTAGTAAAAATATCTGCAACTTGATCATGAGTCTTCACATAAGTAAGCTCCACATCTTTATTCTTCATATGCTCTCAGATTGAATGAAAGTAAACATCTATATGTTTGCTTCTTTGATGATAGATTAGATTCTTTTCTAAAGCAATTGCCGACTTATTATCAATGTAAATTTGTGTAGCTTCATTTTGATCAAAATTAATTTTTTTTAGCAAGCTCCTTAGCCATATTGTATGACTAATACATGAAGATACTGCAATATATTCAGCTTCATAAATTAAGAGAGCAATAATTGATTGCTTCTTTGACATCCATAAGAATATTGTATCACCCATAAAAATACAAATCTGAAAATACTTTTTCGGTCATTCAAATCTCTACTCCAATCACTATCGAAGTAGTCTTCAAGTTGAAAATTGTTACAATGAGAATAGAATAAGTCAAAGCTCAGAGTACCTTGAATGTAACGTAAGATTCTCATAGAAGCCTTTCAATGAGATGATTTTGGTTCTTCTTTGAATCGACTCATCAAACCAATGCCATATAGTATGTCTGATCTTGTACATATTAGGTACCTCAAGCATCCTACCAAACTTTTGTAGAGTATAGGATCAATCATCTTACCTTCATCATTCTTGGATAATTTTGTACCATAATCTACCGATGTGCTAATAGGATTACAATCTTCCATCTTGAACCTTTTAACCACTTCTTTTGCATAGTGCTCTTGAAAAAAAAAATCTCATTTTCTAATTGATTCATCTCTAAGCCAAGAAAATAGGATATGTCTCATGTCAATCATTTCGAATTCCTTCGCCGTTGCTTGCTTGAATTCTTTGATCAATTCTGTAAAATTGCTAGTGAAGATAAGAGCATCAACATATAATGAGATAAGTAATATGCTCCCATCCTTCTCTTTGACATAGAGAGCTTATTCATAGAGGCATTGAGCAAAGCCATTAGCCTTGAAATATGTATCAATTCTTGAGTTTCAAGCTCCAGGTGCTTGCTTCAAACCATAGAGCATCTT
This sequence comes from Elaeis guineensis, assembly GCF_000442705.2. Classification (NCBI taxonomy): domain Eukaryota; kingdom Viridiplantae; phylum Streptophyta; class Magnoliopsida; order Arecales; family Arecaceae; genus Elaeis; species Elaeis guineensis. The sequence continues at coordinate 122,192,096 of NC_025998.2, forward strand.
TTTTAATTTCAATACTTTATCTTTTTGCCTACTTCTGATATAATCTTTGGATTGCTTAATTTATACTTCTTCATTTAAGTAGCTATTAAGAAAGACTGATTTAACATCAAGTTGAAAATCTTTCATTTATTTTAAGCCATTAAAGAAATCATCGAGCGAATAGTCTCCATTCGAGCAATGGAAGTAAAGACCTCCTCGTAGTCACTCCCGACCTTTTGCTTGTAGTCTTTAGTCACAAGTCATGCTTTGTATTTTTCTACTTTACCTTGCTTATTTCTCTTGACTTTGTAAACCCACTTTACTCGAATTAGTTCAAGTCCTCTTGGTAGTGAAGTGAACTTTCATGTCTCATTTTTTTCTATGGCTTTTATCTCCTCATTCATGATTTTCCTCCACTTCTCATCTCTGATGGCATCTTCAAAAAAAATTATTTTTTTTTAGCAAAAAGATAAATAAGATTTAGAAAAGTTGTTACCTCACATGAATCTTGAATGCTTCTTGTTTTTAGTGGTGTTGAACCATCTTCATCCGATGAAGTAGGAGATGAAGGTGGTGTTGACTCTCTAGTTTACTCTTTGATTTGCTCTTCATCTTATATTATCACTATGTTAGTGCTCCAATTTCAAATGTCGTCTTCTTGAAACTCCACATCTCTACTTATAATGACTTTCTTCTCCTTTAGTTCATAGAGTTTGTAAGCTTTGGATCTTGCATCATAGCCGACAAAGATGCATGACAAATTTTTGTCATCTAACTTACTTTTCCTTTAATCCGAAATATGTGCATAAGCTATGTACCCAAATACCTTCGAATGAGAGATATCGAGCTTGTAATCATTCCATGCTTCTTGCAATGTTACCTCTTTCAAGTTCTTTATAGGATATCTATCAAGCAAGTAGACCACACGATTGACAATCTCGTCTCAAAACTCCTTCGACATCTCCTTTGTTTTAAGCATGCTTCGAATCATGTCAAGTATAGTCCAATTTTTTCTTTCTGCAATGCCATTTTATTAAGATGAGTATGGTGTGGTCAAGGATCTCTAAATGCCAAGAGACTTGCAAAAAACTTCAAACTCCTTGGATGTGAATTCTCCTCTATGATTTGACAATAACGTCTTGATGGTATAGCTATTTGGATTCTCTATCAAAGCTTTAAACTCTTTGAAAGCTTGCAATATTTCTAACTTCTTCTTCAAGAGGTACACCCATATTTTTCTACTGAAATCATCAATAAAATTTAGAAAATAATGACAACCTCCAAATAAGCTTGGAGTGATCGGTCCGTAAATGTCGGTGTGGATAGTTGAAGTGATGCTTTTGCTTTACTGTAAGAATCTTTTGGAAAGCTCCTCTTTAGGTGTTTGCCAAGAACACGCCCCTCATATATTATTAGGGATATGAATATAGGACAGTCCCTTCACCATTCTCTTACTTGAAAGAAGTTTTAGAGCACTGAAGTTTACATATCCGAACCTCAAATGCCAAAGTCAAGAAACATCTTTCATACATACACTTAGACATTTAGCAATAACATGATTTATATTTAGCACAAATATGTGATTATTTGACATAGAAACAAGAGCAATCAATTTGTTTTGTTTCCTTAGATAGAAGCTTTCTTCATTCAATTGTATATCAAATCCTCTCTCCAAGAGTTGTCCAATACTAAGAATGTTGGTTTTTATATCAGACACATACTAGATATTGAAAATAAACTGTTGGCTTTCATTTTGGAGTTGAATAAGTATCTTATCAATACCCTTCACATTTATCTTGGAAGCATCTCTAAATGAGACATGGCCATTCACCGATTCATCAAGCTTCATAAAGATTTTTTTTGTATCCTGACATGTGGTTACTTGCATCAGAGTCCAAATACCCATATTTTGATTGGTAGCATCTTCTCCTTTTTGTGCTAGTAGAAGCATGTCATCTCCATCATCTTCCTTCTTGGCATAATTGGCTTTCTTATGAACTTGATTAGATTGATTAGAGTAGCACTCAAAGAGTAATGTCTAAACTTGTTGCAATTGTAACATGGAACTTGACCCTTGTCATACCTTCGGTCTCTGCTTCTTTGTCCTTTTCCTTCACGATTTTGGTTGCCTTCCTTAATATTGTTGTGGTCACCATGGCTTCTACCACAACCATAGGCTCCATCTTGGCCTCTACCACAATCACATCCTTAGCCACGGTCGTGGCTTTTTTGACTACTTTCGCCTCTTGACTCCTTCACATCATTGATGGAGAGCTTGCTTTGTAGAACTTGCTCCAATGATTCTTATCTTCTCTTTAGTATTTTTTGCTCATGGACTTGAAGCGAATCCATAAGCTCATCCGTCATAGTGTCCAAGTCTTTAGACTCTTCAGTGGCCACCACAATATAATCAAATTTATGATCCAAGGATCATAGAATTTTCTCTACGACCCGATTGTCATCAAGTGTCTCGTCGTTCCTCTTCAATTGATTTACAATGGTCAATACTTTTATGAAATAGTCTGACACAACTTCAAACTTCTTCATTTGCAAAGCTTCAAACTCACTTCTCAAGGTTTGGAGGCAAACCTTCTTTACCTTTTCTACATTTTTGTAAGAATTTTATAAGATTTTCCATGCTTGCTTGAAGTTGGTAGCACTAGCAATCTTCTCAAATATGACCTTATTTAGGCCTTGGTAGATGAAGAAGAGAGCTTTTTTGTCCTTCTTTCGAAGCTCTACGATTATTATCCTTTGGTTCACTGTGATATTATACTCATCTTGGGGCTCAATATATCCCTTCTCTATAATCTCCTAAATATCTTGGGAGTCAAGTAATGCCTTCATTTGAATACTCTAATTCTCAAAGTTATTGGCAAAATGAGGAATGGGAAGCACTACGATCGCTATGATCTTGCTCTGATACCAATTTGTTCGCAACTAATGAAAATATAGTGGACACTCAAAAAGTAGAGGCAATTTGGAAGAATAAGTTTCTATAATACTCTAAAATTTAGATTTTCTTCAATCTTGCTTCTTCACTTTTATTCCCATACATCTATTTATAGAATTTAAAATGACTATTACACTTCTCAACTACTTGGATTAACCACAACTCATAATGAAGATGACATTACACTTTTCAACTACTTTAACTCCTAGAAAACATACACATTAACACTTTGATTTTTACACAACTCTATATCTAAAGTATTTAATTAAGTTTAAATTAATTTTTCCATAACTTTTGTCTACAAGCATCTTATACATCTATATCAACTTTTTTATTACCTATGTGTCTATCTCATACTGTATACTTCTGATTTATTTCTGTTTTTCAAAGCATTATGAAACTCTTTGCTCTCGTGGCCTACTTTTGGTCTTCTCAATTTCTGTACAGGGTCACTTGAGTATATTGTATCTATCCTTTCTTTTTAAGTCCATACCTTTACCAATATATATATATAGTCAAAATTTATAATGAAAATACTAGGAAGTCTATTTTCTAAGTTGCTTGATTACATTAAAATGCTCCTGACTAGCTGAATTATCAAGCCTAGGAACCACCCTGCCCTGTACATGGTATTTGAGTCAGAGAAATGGGTTTTCTCACCTGGTGTTTCTATCTTGGACTTCCTTCGAAAGACACAAAACTCACCAAGGCTGACAGGATGCCCTTGCTTCTCAAAGTTGAAGGGAGGTCGGTTGCTTGGTTTGGGAAACTCTTGTCCTTTGAAGGATGACTAGTCCTCCTCGACTCAATCCTTTCCTCGCTGCCACTCTATCACACATCTCTCTTCAAGCTTTCCGCGTGGCTGATCAAGAAAATTGATAGACTTCATCACTCCTTTCTTTGGAAAGGTGCTGAAAGGGCTGGTGGACTCGCGAGCAAAGTCAAAAGGCCTAAGTTTGCTCAAGCAAAGATTAGGATGGATCGGGGGTTAAAGATCTTTGCAATCTCATCTGTGCTCTCCCAGCTAAGTGGGATTGGAGGCTTCTTAATCTCGGTCGCAGTCCCTGGAAACATCTTATGAAATGCTTTTACTCTAAGAAAGTTAAGCGCTCTACCTCCTGAAAACCTAGAAGACGTTGTTTGGAAGGATGTGATTAAGAGCCTTCCTCCCTTTTGGAGCCAAATCAAATTCTTGGTGGGGAATGGGCTTAAAATACTTTCTTGGAAGGATGCTTGGATCGTTGAGGCATCCCTTTGTGATGTTTTTTTCCTAACATTTTTAAGGCATCCAGGCTGAAATCTGGGATTATCTCTAAATTCTTGTCTCTTAGATACAGTTCATAGAATCTGAGAGTTCTCTCTCTCTTCAATCAAGATGCCTTTATCTGAAAAGTCTACTCCACTTTAGATTAAATGGCATGGAGGACTAGATGGAATCCATTGGAAGCTAGCGAGATCTAGATCCTTCTTTTCGGCCTCTTTGTATCGTTTCCTCGACACTAGCGGAGTCAAATGGGAGTTGGCTAAGGCCCTCTAGACAACCTCTGCTCCTTCGAAATTCAAATACTGCATTGGGCTCAGCCTTCTCAACAAACTCAACACAAGAGATAATCTTTTCAAAAAAAGGAGCATCAATCTTAGTGGTTGTCCCCTATGTGATCATCCTGTTGAAACTCTTAATCATCTGTTCATCCGCTGCGTTTTTGCTGTCTCAATCTAGGGAACTGTGTATCTCTGCCTCCATGTCCCACCACCTAAAATTAGCCTTTGGGAATGATGTATTTCCTTGAGATATTGGCTATTCTCCAAGGATCTCTACCACCCTGTGTTCATGCTAATTGCAATAGCAGTTTGGTGATGTTGGCAGGAAAGAAATTCTCGCATCTTCTTGTGCAAATCTACTAAATCTCGGTCTATATTCTATAAATATGTCTAGTTGCTCAGTGATTGGTCCTTGATCTATAAGTAGAAGGAACCAGCAGGCTTCTATACATTGTGGGGTAGGATCAACTCAAGTGTGGCCATTGCAAATGTTTTAACTTTCTTGTGGAGGTCTCCTTCATCCTTTGCCATTTAGTCTCTTCTAGCTCTTGACAATTTGCTCTATTTTTTTCTGGATGCATCTACACTATGCTTCTTTTGATTCTCTTAATTCTTGATCTCTTGGGTGACAATGACGACACATTCTGACTGATGATCCCATCATATATGTACCATATATTGGTCTTATTAGTAGAACAGACACCCACCTCTACTGCATTTTGGCTGCCGCATAACCTCCAATTTTGGCGTTCTTACTTAGATGCTCTCTTTTCATTTTGAGTAAATTATCCAGACTCCTCTCGAAGTTTGGGTTAATTACATGATCTCACTCAACATTTCAAAAATATACACATAATCTTTTAATCAAATATAAAAATTTAAACTTTAAAAAATAAAAAAATTATTAAAATAAAAAATTTTAAATTTTTTAAGACTCAAATAGGTTAGACAGTGATGATGTTAGTAAGATCATTAGTTTATTTAACAAGAAGATTTTAGTAGGGGGTTATATGTCATGCATGTAGCAAAAGTTAAGTAGTAGAATGTATATTTTTAAAATATTGAATGAAAATTCGTAATTATCTCAAACTTCAAGAGAGGTCATTATAATTTATTTTTTCAATTTTTTTTCATATATTTGTATATCCCTTCTTAACTCTTTTCTTCTCTTTTGTATTCTCTTATATCATTTTTGCTCAATAAATTCTAGTAGGTAATGTGGACATCCCATTACCTTCCATCTTCTCTAATAATAATAATAATAATAATAATAAAATAATAATAATAATAATAAGTCCTTAATCAGCTGGGCATATGAGCATCTTAAGAATGCTTACTTTGGCAATAACTCTCTTCCTAATTCCTGATTGCTAAATTGTAGAGGACAATGCCATCTGTAACAGATGGTGGAGTTTCCTTGCCTTTGTTGCAACAGTGTCCTTATCCAGGAGAGACAGTTCCTCAACTTTTTTCCCCATTTGGTTATTCTCCTATACATGAAGATGATGTTATTATTATGAGGAGGTATACTCAATCAAGTACGCTACCTTCAACTTTAGGTGCTCAAGATGGACAATTAACTGAATTTAGATATATGTTTGAAGACAAAGATGACATTGCATATATATGGCCACTATTTAGAACTGTGATATCAGTAGAAACGTCTTTATCACATATACGGATAGCTTCGGCAAAATAGATTTGGAGTACCATGCATGCTACAAGGTATGGGATACCATAAATTTAAATCCCATGAACCCGTCCAATGGTTATGTGACGACTCCTTGGAGCATATAAAAGCATACATACGGGGCAACAATGTATTCCTACATAATGACAGGATATTCGTATTAGTATATATCGCAATGATTGTTATTACCATAGCCTTCACGATGTTCATGCAAATTTGCATACCGATCACCTTGGTTCAAAAATAATACATTGGATCTCAAACTCAAGGATGAATGCCACCTTGTGACCAACAAACATGAAATCTTTCCCATTTGTTATGGAAAGACTTAATTTGAGTTCTAGACTACTAATTATGCAAAAAGTATATAAATACGAAGACAATTACATAGTAAATTATCATTAGAACTCCCCATTAAATTCTTTCTACATCATGGCCTATATAATCCAAAGCTGGTCTTCTGTCTACAAAAAACTACTACCGTGTCACAGCCAACTTCTAAGTCTTCTAATTTTTGCGCCAATCATAATATATATAATATGGAGGACAAGCAAGACCACTGAGGGAAATTATAGTTAATTTTTTCATAGTACTGACGACTGTTATCTCCATTATTTCACAAAGATGGCAAGCCTTCCTGATGTTCTTGCTTCAAAAATCATACACTGGATCTCAAATCTGAGGACGAATGCCATCTAGCGACAACGAACATGAAATTTTTCCCTTTTATTAGGGGAAGATTTTTTGATCAAGATTACCAACTATGCGAGAGTACGTAGAAGCTAATTAAGATTTTGCTAGAAAAAAAGTAACGTGCATGGAAAAAAATCATGTACCAAGCCTCCCTACTAAATTTTATCTTTCTCCACTGCTCCCTATATTAACTGCAATTGTTTCCCTGCTACCTCATCTTTTCTCTAGATTTCATGCCAATTGTAACTATGCCACTGAGGAGGAAGACTACCAAAGGCAGACAAAAGATAGAGATTAAGGAAGTGTTTGGTTGGAGGGAGTGGGGGTCTGAAATCAGAATGAGAATGGGTGACTCCCATTCCAACCGTTTGGTTGGAAGGAGTCTCATTTCGATTCTGATTATGGAGTAGAATGAGAATGATCCGATCTACATAGTACTCAATTTCTAGTCTCCTATATGGATTCAAATTTTTATTCCAATTTTGATTTTGATTCTGATTCTGATCGCTAACCCAGTGCATCGAGAAATTTGATGGTGCTGATTTCAATTTCAAACCATTCTGATTTTCATTTCTGTCGCGAACCAAGCACCTAGTAAGAGGTTGAGAACGAGGAAGCATGCCAAATTTATTTCTCCAAAGAAGATCTGGCATCTCCGCTCTTTGTGAATCAGATATTGCAGTGCTGGGGTTCTCCCCCGGAGGTAAGCCTGATTCATTGGGCGGCCCGGCCATCAAGCCGGTAATAGGGCGGTTCCTGTGGTAGAACAACTTAGTCAACAATGCCTGGAACTCGCAAATCAGCTAGAAGGTTGCAAGGCGAAGGGTGCAATGCTGGAGGAGAAGCTGAACTCCCCAAGTGATGTCCAAGGGTACGAATGGTTCGAAAACATGGATTACTTGGAGTTGCACAAGCTCGGGCAGCTAGCAGAGGCACTGAAACAAGTGAAGTTGAATGCTGATGCACAGGTGAACAGGCTACTGAGTGGTGCAGGATCTTCGTTCTCGGCTCCTGTTATAATCGCCATTCAAGGTCAGGGAGCTTCATCTTCTCATGCAATCATGGCTAACAACCAAGGAATAGGTGCCTCATCTTCTTTGAATTTGGGTAGATCCGCTTCTTTTGCTCATTTTGTTACAGTAGCCTTATGATGATATGGTAGGTCTGGGTTCTTTGACTGAGTTCCATGATGGAGCAGTTTTACTAGGATGAGAGATCGGCATGAACTTTTTTTTTTTTTTCTTCTATTTGATGAAATTGTCATGAACTTACTTGACAACTTCCTTACATCAAAAAAAAAAAAAACTTACTTGACAACTTCCGGAAATATTTTATGGATTTTCTCTTTCAGACGCACATTTGGTTGTGCATCAGGAGACTTGGTACTGTGATATGTACAACATGTGAATTTGTAGTGGATTTTTTTTTTCCTTTTTTAGATTGATGTTGTAGTTTTTTTTTTTTTTTTTTTAATTTTATATGCATGCCAACTTTATGTCAGTTCATCCCCTCAATTTAGTGCACATGGTTTTTGCGAGGTTATGACTTTGGAACTAAATATTTGTTGAATAGGGACTCATCTGGGAAGAAATATATATTATCATCACCTTCTGACTGTTTCTTTACATTTTTGCTTTTGGTGTTTGTCTCGCTTTCTTTTCGCTCTACTGATTGGTTCTGTTGAAGTTTAGAAACTAGGCCTGCAACAAATCAGATATAGGTTATGCTGGAATTTCTATACTTAGTTTCTGATTTTATTTCATTGTAATTTAAATTTTTAATGATTTTGTATTGTATTAATTTTATTTATGGAGATGTCTCTGAGAGATGCCTCTGCGGAATATGGTATAGTTATTGATCAGCCAAAAGATGCTTAGGGCTTCTTTTAATAAAATTGTGCATCCCTTCACTTGAAAAGCTGTATATAGGATGCTTCTAAAGCATCATGTCTCTTGAGTGGCATCTTTTGGAAAGCCATAAATAAAAATTCATTAGTAGCCTAAGTAAAACAAAAGACATGAAGATTCTAAGAATCCCTATTTTCTCCACCTTGTGTTAAAAAAAAAAATTAAAAATTAAAAAAATAAAAACAAAATCAAAACAAAACAAAAAGAAAACAAAAAACTTTCACCTTGGGTAAAGTACTTTATAAACGAAATAACAAGAGAATGGATATTAATTCTGAATGAATTCATATGTAGTTAGGTGGGAGGTTTTTTTCAGTTTATAATATCATAGCAGAACTTGTCTATACAAATTCATATGTAATTAGGTGGGAGGTATTTTTCAGTTTATAATATCGTTTGCAGAACTTGCCTATACAAATGCAATTTTGAACCTATAGCAAAAAATATTTTATATATATTAAAACAAGTAAAATATTAAAACAAGTAATTGATAATTAAAACAACCGAATAATTCAATAGCAAAAATTAGTAATATAGATTGAATGACATTTTTTTTGAATGAATATTATATAATCAAACTTATAATTATCTTTCTCAAATATAAAAGATATAAAGTGATTAAGCTAAAGAAAATCATATTGATCAATATCCAACTTGATTGATGATGTGCGTCTTCCAGATGCATTAATGTAAATTTGTATGCATGCATAATAATACTCTTTTGTTTAGCCAAGTAAAGACATGTTGATGGTATTTATTTTTTATTTGAGGAAAGGTAGCATTGTAGTATTGTCATTTACAGGTGGACTAATAGTGCTCAGGTTGCCAAACAATAATAGTTGTAAAATTTAAATGTGTAAACTTTCTATTGCTAGGTCTATTTTTTTGTAAGTGAAAATGGAGGAAGTAAAATACTTTCCCCAAATTTATTAATCAAAGTTAATAAAATTATTACAAATGTAGGTAAAAGGTTATTTAATGAATAGATAAGTAGAAATTTTGATACTAGTATTACTGAGGGTGTATCCGCACTAATTTTTAACCCTTCTTTGTAAGTTTTTATCCTATATCTGATTTGTTTTTAAGAGCTAACCAAATAAGAACTCTTGCATTCCCCTTTACCATTGCCTTCCAAATAGCATTAATTGTAGAAAGGATATAGTGTTCCACCATTGTTAATGAACTCGTAATAAGACTCTAACAGTGAAACTATCACTTATGGTAAGCCTCTAAACTGGTCCATCAGTATTTCTAATAGATCTAACGGGCAATGGTAGTTCCATCAAAATCACTATCTACCTCATTTGGATAGGGAAAGAGGGTCTCACAATTTTGTCTTCCATCTCAATTCATGCTAGTGACATTGTGATGTGACCATGATATGTTTTTTGTGCACTTGCTGATATAGCTTCTTAAATAGAGATGCTAGAGGGACAAGTCCAATCCAAGTATAATTTCACTGTCTACCAATTTAAAATATATACAAATCCAAAATGCATCAAGATTCTTGAAGATATCTTTTCATAAATATGAAAACTTACAGGATGACCATCTTCAAAATGCATCAAGATTCTCGAAGATATCTCTCCATAAATATGAAAACTTAGAGGATGATCATCTCCAAAATGCATCAAGATTCTCGAAGATATCTCTCCATAAATATAAAAACTTAGGATGACCATCTCCAAAATGCATCAAGATTCTTGAAGATATCTCTCCATAAATATGAAAACTTAGAGGATGACCATCTAACTTGCATTTTGAGATTCCTTGTAGCATAATTGGGTATTACTAATTTGTATATCCACCAATGGTCAGTTTCCAAGCCTACTTGGCAAGCAGGGAGATGTTCATGCTTTTAATATTTTTTTAGTTCAATCCTCCTTTGTCCTCTATGCAAACATTGCTTTAGTTCACTAATGGTGGAATGCACTAATTGTTGGGAGAGCAATTAGGACCATATTAATCAGAGTAACTCTACTTCTACCTCCATCATTGATATTTTATTTTCGCTCCATAACTCTCTGCACTAATTGTTGCAGAGAGTCTATCAAAAAGAGGCAACCAACATTGCTTAACTAACTTTTTGTTGCTCAATGGGAAGCCTAGGTACATGAAAGAGAGCCTGCCCATTTTGTAGTTCGGCATATCTTAAGGTAGTCCCTATCCCAAGAATTAGGATGGGATACAATGGCAGCACGTCTTGTTCTATGGGCAAATGATCAGGATACTTTGCACTTTCAGATTTCAAACCTCTGTGAGAAAGCCATATTTCTTCAGAACGAACATCAAATATGTAAAGCTGAATCTGAATCTAGATAAGTCCAACTTAAGCTTGTGAAAGTCATCTAGTAAACTTACCAAGTCATCTTTAACAAGGGTTCAATATTTTTGGAAGAAGATGAATGAGAAACCATTAAAATCTGGAGCCTTAGTACTTCCAACAGAGAAGAAAGCTTGCTTGATTTCCTCTAAAGAAAAAGGGCCCCCTCCCGTGAGATAAGATCCATTGAAGGAGCACCATTGCTATGACACCAGTTCAAAGGGAGTAATTGGCAAGCAATAAATCAGCTATATAACTATATATTTTATGATTTGATTGCAGTGCAATAATACTAGATCTCTATATATGCAGAACATTAGAAGATAACCTACCATGTATCTCCTCTATGGTCTATACAACATATAATTTCTTATAACAAAGATTTTGTCAATCCCTATCTATTGGTGGATAGATCAAATCTGTCCTTTCTTCTATCCTTGCACACAGCCAGTCCTATTCTTGCACACAGTTTAGCCAGTCAAACATAAAATCATCATCGAAATTAAGAGTTAGGGATAGAAATTTTTTTTTTTTTTTTGTCAGATTAAACTGAATATAAAACAACAGTTAATCTAGAGTCTGGATCTTAATTCCTATAAAATCTGTTCCTCTATCTATTATCGCATGTAGCTACTTAAAATCATAGATATTTGTAGCTTGTGGAATGTGTTATCTGAGAAATCAAATAGTTTCCATTGATTACGACTTTATTTACCCGAGGCAGAGCTTATATTGATGCTGCAGTTTGTGATTAATTGTATAAGATTATGGTGCACGCCATATATATGCTATATGTTTATGTGTTGAGAAATCTAAGGCCCTCATAAATTGACACTATAAGGCCAAAAGCTTTCATATTCTCAAAAGCTTTTGAGGTTTAGTGGTTAGTTAACACAGATTTTTTTTTTTTTTTTTTTCTGAGTTTGGATTAATTCATTGCATAAGTCACAACATCACTGAGGTCTCTATTTTTCATAATTTTCCATTATAAGTTTAACAACCAATAATTACCATTACAAAAACTTTATTCTAAAATAAACTTGTGTCAGGTGAAGTCACCAACTGACAACCTGTGCTTTTGTTACAATGGGAGATAACGGTTTCATAGGGATTTATTTTTTCGAAACTTTTTTGGCATCACTATAAAAATGTGGCACTAACATACATCAACTTGTCTAATTTTTGATGAGTCTAGAAGAATGGACTGCTTTTACATTTCACCAATATTGTGGGATGGACATCGGGAGCATCGAGCTCGAAAGTTCCATACTGGATACAATCAAGAGAGTCTACTACTTATATAGTGCGGGCACCTCCTTGCCCACGTGAGGCACCTTTTGCGGAGCAAAACCATGAGGGGTGGGATTGTCACCGGGTCAAAGGCCTGGGCCCCATTCCAGAGCGGACAATACCTCACGTGTTTGGTGGAAGATGGAAACGTCCGTACTACTGGGCACGTAATCTCAACATTGGCATCGTCTGTGGGAATCCATCCCCTATCTGCAGCAGTATACTCCCTTGCTGGAGGGGCTGTTGTGGGGTGGGCATCGGGAGCATCGAGCTCGAAAGTCCCATACCGGATACAATCAAGAGAGTCTACTACTTATGTAATGCGGGCACCCCCTTGCCCACGTGAGGTGCCTTTTACGGGGCAAAATTGTGAGGGGTGGGGTTGTCATCGGGTCAAAGGCCTGGGCCTCACTCCAGAGCAGATAATACCTCAAGTGTTTGGTGGAGGGTGGGAACGTTCGTACTATTGGGCACGTAACCTCAACAACCAATATAATTTAAAGAGTGAAAAGCAAGTATAAACTATATAAAATTAACAGAACCTTTTGAGATGAGTTTCCCGTTATTTTGACTTCATACTACATTACAAACTAGGAAAATATAAATATATAATGTATTATACATTAAGAAAATATGACGGCAAGCTGACCTAACTGGCCTTTTGTGCCTTGGTCGGTCGTGATGCGATCCGGTCCAACTTAGTTATTACTGCACAATTCGTGTCGGGCTGAACGTCAACCCACATGCATGCCTTACCCACTTGTTGGATAGGATTTGGGTTCAGCATGTATAAAATTATTGGCTTGGGCTTGGGCATTTGAAAAGGAACATGACCTCAATCTTGATGATGCATGCATACATTCATATATATATATATATATATATATACCGATATGAACTGAGATATTACTTTGTAGCAATATTATATAATTTTGGCTAAGAAGAATCAAATAATACATGACTACCAAAAGTAGTTATCTGTTAGGTGTTGACATCAATATCTTGCAACTGATAATTCATTTGACTTTTAATATATATAGAAAGGATTACAAAATTTTGTTCATGTACAGATATCTTCTGAGGTGATTTCTCATGTATATTAGAAGTCTCATATGCATTGTTATACCTAGTTACTTGTTATTCTAATTTTGGTATGTCTTGACTCAATAATCCGTCCATGTGCATGATCCAAGCTGTACGAGAAAATGTGTTATGCCCATTATATATTGTTTACCCTTTTTCTATAAACTTAAACTTTTAGACTTTGGAGGTTAATTAACATATGTTACTTTACATTATGCTAAGATTATATGGGTCAGGAATCTTAGCCTTATGAATCTTATAAGTCTCTCTATTTGCTATTCAATTGTTCCTATCTAGAACTATTTCTTACATTATTGCATGATTTCCTACATACTAGCATCTTAATTTTTTCAAATATTAGTTTAAAACCTATGGTTTTATAGCATGTCATCAGTCTAATGTCTACTGCCCATCTCTTAAATTCAATACTGTGAGTAGAAACAAAACAATAGTTGATCAATATTTTATTTGTAGGTGAATAAACAACTCTCTTACATAATATATATTTTTGCAATCATATATAATGGATGATGCCTAAGCTTCAATTGCTCTCAATCATTTTATTATATTATGTACCTAAGCAACAAATAAAGCTCAGGCCACTGCAAGCAACAAATGATGGATGATACTACCAAAAAAAAACAAATGATGGGTGATGATGCTTAAGCTTCAATTACTCGCAATCATCTTAATATATTATGCACCTAAGCAACAAATAAAACTCAAGCCATAATAATGAATGATGCTTAATTATCAATTGCTCGCGATCATCTTATTATATTACACACCTAAGCAACAAATAAAACTTAGACTATCGCTGCTTGCAATACTGTTGGGTGGATGTCTGGTCAGGACACCACCTCCCAAGATTCTTTCAGTACCACGCGATGCAGCAGGAAGAAAGAAGAAACAAAACAAAAGAAAAATAATAAAAATACGTGGATCAGCCACAAAAGGGCTCGCCTCCACGGGGCATGCAAACTTCACTATGAAAAAGAAATTTTATAAGAGGAGACCTCACCCTCAACCCTTGTACACCCAATTCTCTCTCATCTGAAGTTCCCCTCACAAAAGCTCTCTCTCTCTTGGAGACCCCTCTGAACCCCTGAAAAGCCTGACGACCGCTGTCCAGGAGCCTCCTGCTCCTTCTCTCACAGCGCTCTCGCCTCTCTCTCTCTTCTCGGGTTCGTACGACGCTGTACGGCGAGAAATCCAAACCACACCACTGTTTGTTCGTCACAGGCCTTTTAAAGGCTTAAACGTGGTTTAAAACCTAATTAGATTAGGTTTAGGTCTCCTAAACAAGCCAAATCAACCTCCTGAACCGTCGGATCGTCACTGCAATCTCCCTAGGCCGTCCGATCGCGATTGGTCCATGGAATAGTGCCGTGGACCGCGTGAAACGCGTGGGAAATGCCCACGCGGTCCACAGGCCCCACCGTGGACCGCCCGGTCCACGGTGGATCGGGGCAAAGGGGCCGCGGGCCTGGGTCGCGCGTCCCGCGCAGGCCTGGGTTGCGCATCCCATGCGCTGCCGCCCGCCGCCGGTCGCCGGCGGTCCTCCACCACCTCGATTCTCGTGCCGACTTCAAAAGCTCGTATCTCCTCCATCCGAGCTCCGTTTCAGGTGATCTTGGTCTCGTTGGACTCCATTTTTCGCCGCGAACCTCGCTGTGGGCTCAATGTGAGCTGAATCTCGAGGCATCAAATCCTAACAATCTCCATCTCGACTCGATATTCGGCCTCCTCCAAACTCCGAGAGCTTCTGGATCTCCTCGCCCCCATGCCCTGGGGCAATCACCTGCTGATCATGGATGGGCAAACATGGGAGTCGAGCCAGGCTGTTCGATCCCATCTCCATCGTATGCTGTGCTCCTCCTGACCTGAGACCTGCTCGGGGCATCATCCTGCGGCAATAGGAATCTCACCTTGCGACGTCGCCTCTCGTCCTCCCGAGTCTCCTGTCTCGTGCCCGATCCGCCTTCTGAAGCTCCACCTCGCTCTGGACTCCGCCTGGCTCCCGAAGCTCCACCTCGCACTGGGCTCCCTGCCAGGTAATAATGTCCTCTGCTCCCCTTCTTCCCCTCCAGCACAATCCTATCGCCGCGTAGCACCCTTAGGATTCCTCCACCAGCTACTGTCCTGTAGCCTCTCGAATCCAGTCTGCTAAGTGAGATAAGATTCCGCCTGAAATCGGATATGTATCGGACCTCCCCCAATCTCCTCACTGCACCATCATGTGTCCTCCAGCTGACCGTCCCAATGCCTCTGATCGCACAGCTCGATCCATCCGGCATATATACAGTGCCCTCACTGTTCTCCAAGGAGTCAAACTGCTCCTCTCTGCAACACACATGATAGGGGCATGCAGAATCTAATATCCACTGCTGGGAAGAAATAGATACCTCGTCAGATATCTCCAGGACATCTCCATCTAAATCGCTGCCGGCCGTCGCTACAGCAGCCACCGTCCGATTTTTTAGTTGAGGGCAATTTCTGGCTAGATGCCCCAACTCTTCACACCGGTAACATCTGGTTTTGCTCAAGTCCCTCCTGGACTTGGATCGCCCTTGTTGCGATCTCCTGTCGCTCCGTCTACCGCCTCCTGCTCCTCCAGAAGCCACCAAAGCTGAGCTACCGCCACCTGAGCTCGAAGCTGGGTTCTCCCTCCTGAGAACCTCGTTCTGGAGTATCGCCGCGGTGACCTTGTCCATCTTGATAGTGCTCTTCCCCACTAGAAGAGCAGTCACCAAGGACTCGTACGAAGGGGGAAGCGACGCCAGCAAAACCAGCACCCTGGTCTTCTCCTCAACGTTCTCGCCAACGTTGAGAAGGTCGGTGAGGATCTTCTGGAAGTGGCTCAGATGCTCCTGCACGCTCTGTCCCTCAGTCATCCGCAGTTGGTAAAACTACCTCCAGAGGAAAAGAGTGTTGGTGAGAGACTTCGCCATGTACAACTCCTCGAGCTTCGACCACAGCACCGTCGGGGAAGTCTCGCTCAGCACATGGATCACCACCTCATCCGCTAGGTACATGCGGATGGTACTCACCGCCTGCATCTGTAGCCGTTTCCAATCCCGCACTTCCATGGTGGTCGGCTTCTCATCGCACAAGAGAGCATCGATCAACCCCTGTTGGATGAGCACGTCCTTCACCCTTGCCTGCCACAAGGAGAAATTGCTCTTACCATCGAACTTGTTGATCTCCATCTTGATTGTTCTTGTTTTCTCCATCTTCAGTCTTGCTTACCACCACTGCAATCTGCGTCCTTGTACCGCCTTGCTCTGATACCACTTGTTGGGTGGATGTCTGGCCAGGACACCACCTCCCAAGATCCTTTCAGTACCACGCGATACAGCAGGAAGAAAGAAGAAACAAAACAAAAGAAAAACAATCAAAATACGTGGATCAGCCACAAAAAGGCTTGCCTCCACGGGGCATGCAAACTTCACTATGAAAAAGAAATTTTACAAGAGGAGACCTCACCCTCAACCCTTGTACACCCAATTCTCTCTCATCTGAAGTTCTCCTCACAAAAGCTCTCTCTTTCTTGGAGACCCCCCTGAACCCCTGAAGAGCTTGGCGACCGCTGTCCAGGAGCCTCCTGCTCCTTCTCTCACAGCGCTCTCGCCTCTCTCTCTTCTCGGGTTCGTACGGCGCTGTACCGCTTGAAATCCGAACCACACCACTGTTTGTTCGTCATAGGCCTTTTAAAGGCTTAAACGTGGTTTAAAACCTAATTAGATTAGGTTTAAGTCTCCTAAACAAGCCAAATCAACCTCCTGAACCGTCGGATCGTCACCGCAATCTCCCTAGGCCGTCCGATCGTGACCGGTCTACGGAATAGTACCGTGGACCGCGTGAAACGCGTGGGAAATGCCCACGCGGTCCACAGGCCCCGCCGTGGACCGCCCGGTCCACGGTGGACCAGGGCAAAGGGGCCGCGGGCCTGGGTCGCGCGTCCCGTGTGGGCCTGGGCCTGGGTCGCGCGTCCTGCGCAGGCCTGGGTCGCGCGTCCCACGTGCTGCCGCCTGCGGCCGCGCCGCTGCCGCCCGCCGCCGGTCGCCGGCGGTCCTCCGCCGCCTCGATTCTCGTGTCAATTTCAAAAGCTCGTATCTCCTCCATCCGAGCTCTGTTTCAGGTGATCTTGATCTCATTGGACTCCGTTTTTCGCCGCGAACCTCACTGTGGGCTCAATGTGGGCTGAATCTCGAGGCGTCAAATCCTAACAAATACAATAGGGTTTAGGTTGTATCTTTCATACAAGAGAATAATTGATCTTTTATACACCATTAGATCATGCCTCGCACATCTCTTGAAACACTTTGAATTCTTTTTTTCATCTAACAGTATGAATCTTGAAGTGGCTATTGCACATTCCAATGGTGCAGATGGTGAAAAATGATGAATCATTTTTTGATACGAAAGATGCAACTTAAACCCAGTGCAATATCGGTGACCAATACTGCCTCACATGGGTTAACCCAAACTAGCCTTCAAGCATATGTAAGGGTGCAAATGGGTCAAATTAGATCGAATCATGAGTAACTTAACTTGACCTGATCTCTTGATAGGATCTCAATGTTGGACCTAGATCCAACCTAATAAAAGATTAAGTTAGATTGAATCGGATCTATGATTAAAAACTTGGATGTAACGGATCTTTTAGTCAGATCGGATATATGTATAACTTTACCCCAATTTGAAAAATTCAGATCTAGATCAAACTCGGATAAGCATAGCCAACTACATTTAAATTATCGTACAATCAACTACTATTAACCATATATAATATATAGTAAGTAATATTATTTTTAAAATAAATTAAGATATAAAAATAATTTTTAATTTATTTTTTTATTAAAAATATTATTCATATAAATTTTAGACGACACCATAAAGATTCAAATAGATTCGGACCTTAATGATATACAGAGTTGAAGTCCAATCGGATGAGGTTCTAATTCAATAATTCAAGATTTAATTTAAAAAATAGATAAAATTTAATTTTTGAATTCGATCCAGTTTTATGAATTTTTTAAAATATATTAGATTGAATTTAAATAAATCGAATCAGATCAATCGGATTGAATGATGAGACAATTTAACCCATTTGCAGCCTTAAGCATGCGCGAGACTTCATGTCCATTGGCCGGTTGACCAACGCAACAGGTATACGCCTGATACGTGTCCGTATCTGGGGCCCACTTCCGATGTAAACGACGTCCCCCCCACGTTCGCAGTTGGGGGAGGAATCGGTGGGGTTTGGAAGCCGACAAAGAAACCCAGTGGGCCCCATCGCCGCAGATCCCAAGCGGGTAAACCTGCAAAGGTCGATGCAGATGCCAGCCTGGCCCCGCATCACCATGGCCAATCCGGTTCCGAAGCCCAAGTGGGCCTGCCTCGTCGGCCAATCCGGTTCCCAGCGTCCCCTGGTTCATGCAATAATTTCTCTACCTCGTTGGCTTCCTTCCTCTTTACTCCCGCCCACGCTCTTCACCTGGCCCACTCCAAATCCAATCTCCAAAAGAGCCGAGTGGGGAGGACTACCTATTTGGCTATAGACCGTGTTTAGATATTATTATCATTATCATTCGTGGGCTGGGATTTCTGGGGTTGCCCAGGATGTTAGTCCAATTTCGGCGCGCAATTGACCTCTAGTGGACATAAGCCTGCTCACAACATACTGTGATGGAGCATTCGAGATCTTTGCGGCAGCTAGATATCGGTGAAACATATGCAGGATATATGGGTGTCAATCAAAATCTTGCATGCTAATAGAGACCTCCATATAATATCGTTATTTTTTTCTTATTGCCTATTTTCCTTGTATAGCACCGTTATAACAGCCATTGTTTTAGTAATTATTTTAATATTAAAATTTTAAAAGCTTTTTTTAGATAAATAACAGCCGTTATAATTATTATAATGATAAAATAATGGTTTCGATTGGCCGTTGCTAAACCTTGGTCAATCGTCACTCGTGAGCTACGGATGGCACCAGCTGTATATAAACGATATCATATTTGGCAAACCGGAGCTTCAAGCGAACAATTAGCAAACTGCACCCCTTTCGCTTCGGATTCCAAACCGTCCCGCACCTCCTGCCAGCCTGTACCCAGACCTCCCTTCCCTCCCCCCCAAATTAAATTAACTCCCCAACCCAACCCAATGCCCTTCCGTAGTCCGTACATATTATTACCACCCCCAACCTCTCTCATTTTCTGAACCTTTTCAGATCTCCAGGCCCCACCTCCTCCCTCCCAGCACCGATCACGCCCACCCCAATTCTTTCATTTATTATTTTTTAAAAAAAAAAGCCCCAAACCAAGTGCTTTTAAAGCTTCGTTGTCTTTGATAATAGTTTTTTATATTAAATAATTATATATTTTCTTAAAGAATACAAAAGAAACGTTCCACCACTTGGTGTTGGCGAGTGAGCGGCGTACGTGCGGCGGGAGCCAGCTCACGCCCGCACGCTTCTCAATGGATTCTTCCACCAACCACTCCCAGCCCAACCCCCGCCAGCCTGTTGCTCCCCTCCCCCTCCTCTTAAACCGCTGGTCCTCGTTCCACCGCTACTTGCCTCCTCCAAGACTCGTTCACTCCCAACGCTAACTACTAATTTCGGCAAATCCATAGCCGAGAAAAAAGAGAGACAGAGAAGGAGAGAGAGCGAAAGGAAACGGAGATGGACCCGTGTCCGTTCGTCCGGGTCCTCGTCGGAAACTTGGCGCTCAAGATTCCGGTGGCGGCGCGGCCGGCGGGGGCCGGCGTCCACCCCTCCACCTCGCCGTGCTTCTGCAAGATCCGGTTAAACAAGTTCCCCTACCAGACGGCGGTCGTCCCCCTTGTACCGCCGGAAGCCTCCTTCCCCAGCGGCGGCGACCAGCACTCCGCGGCGCTGACACTCGCCGCGGTTTTCCACCTCGCCCGCGCGGACCTCGAGAAGCTCTCCGGGAAGTCGATCTTCGCGGGGGCGAAGGCCCGGCTTAAGGTGGCCATCTACACCGGCCGGCGAGGCACCACCTGCGGGGTCAACTCTGGCCAGCTCCTCGGGAAGGTGAAGCTGCCGCTGGATCTCAAAGGGGCGGACCGGCGGGCGTGCGTGTTCCACAGCGGCTGGGTCTCCGTCGGGAAAGGGTCCAAGAGCTCGTCGGCGCAGCTCTACCTCACCGTCCGGGCCGATCCCGACCCCCGCTTCGTCTTCGAGTTCGGCGGCGAGCCGGAATGCAGTCCCCAGGTGTTCCAGGTCCAGGGCTCCATGCGCCAGCCCGTCTTCACCTGCAAGTTTAGCTGCCGGAGCCTCGTCGATTGGAATTTGAGATCCAGGTTTGCTCTTCTCAAATATTAGAGTTTCCTCGTCCCGATCGAGTTTTTCCTTCTGCATTGCCGTTTCAAGAAACAAATGCTCATGGATTGCTGCTAAATAACACGTCATTTTTAGCAATTTCGAATTAAATCGCGGCAATTTCAAAATATGCTATGATTTTGGGGAAATGGAGATATGTTGGCCTGATGCGTTTTCTTGCTTTTTTCTATAATTTTATTTTCTAATGGCCAGGTCGGTGCCGGCGGAGCCGTGCAGTTCGAGAAGTTGGCTGGCGTCGTTCGGGTCGGAGCGGGAGCGCCCGATCAAGGAGCGTAAGGGGTGGTCGGTGACCGTCCACGACCTCTCCGGCTCGCCGGTGGCGCTCGCCTCCATGGTGACGCCCTTCGTGGCGTCCCCGGGGACCGACCGAGTGAGCCGCTCGAACCCCGGCGCATGGCTCGTGCTCCGTCCGGGCGACGGCACCTGGAAGCCCTGGGCCCGCCTCGAGGCTTGGAGGGAGCGCGGCGGCGGCACGAGCGACGGCCTCGGTTACCGATTCCACCTCGTCCCGGACACCGCCATGAGCGCCGGCGTCCCGCTAGCCGAGTCCACCGTCAGCACCAGCAGGGGAGGCAAGTTCACCATCGACCTCACCGGCGCCGGAGGATCGCCGGCGGGGAGCCCGAGGGGGAGCGCCGAGTTTGGTGCCGGGCCGTGGCCCTTCTCGTGGTACCGGGGATTCGTGATGTCGTCGACGGTGGAGGGTGAGGGGAAGTGCAGCCGGCCGTCGGTGGAGGTCGGGGTCCAGCACGTGGGGTGCACGGAGGACGCGGCTGCCTTCGTGGCGCTCGCGGCCGCCATCGATCTCAGCATGGACGCCTGCCGGCTCTTCTCGCGCAAGCTCCGGAAGGAGTTGAGCTCACCGGACCTGTTCCGGTGATTCTCGTCCGTCTGATTTGTCTGCAAATGTTTTGTTTTTTCCTTGCTCGTACGATCATATTAACGGCTAATTTTACCAACTGATTGGAGTTTGTTTGGTTGGTTATCCTGTCGCATTTGTACAGTGGAGGAGACTTCTGTTCTTGTGAGGATTATTTCATCCTTGTTTTGACGTGCGATTCGGCTGAAAAGTTAATTAAGTCTTCTCGGTGGTTTTTTCAGTTTACTAGCGAGGATCGGGGAATAGAGTTTAGTACTTTGTAGACAGTGGTTGTTTTAAAGTTTAATGACACTTTCGTTCTGGAAGGCATTATGGCATCATTAATGTAGGAAGGGTGCCCTTTTAGATAGATGTAGAAGGAAGAATTTTATAGCTTGTAGAGGAGGTAAATTGGCATTGTGATGTTTGCAAGGTACGTGTTTGGATCATAGGTGGTCTTGTTTTTGACATTTTTCTTGTTGTTCATAGGACAGTTTTGCCTTGTTCCGTTCCGCCTTGTTCCATCATTTAACTTTTTTATTTTTATCTTGTTCTTGGAGCATCAACTTACGGACTATTAGTGATTTTCTTGTCTTGACTGGACTGCAGATCAAATACACCACCAGTCTTGAAGCCTTAACATAATCTAGTTTGGATGCTCTTCGGTTGGTGGAGGGCATGTGTCACATGACAATAGGTAATTGGACTAGACAAGGCATTTGTATCATGTAACAACAAACGATCGGATTGGACAAAAAGTTGTTCGTCCTGGCTTTGTCCAATCTTATCTTTTGTGCTCTCTCTATCTATCTCTATCTCTATCTCGTTTTTGAGATAGATGTACAACGGGTGATGTACTTTGGACCTCTCCTGTTCACTCGAGAATCAATTGCATCTTTTTTCTTTCTGGATATATAGCTCGTACCTTTTATCCTTTAATCTTTGTTTACCTCAGATCCAAGGCTACTTTAAAAAAGGAGCTATGAACCATGTGCTGAGCCAAGCACCAAGCAATATTAAATGCCACAGTTTCATCTTTAATCAAAATAAAAAGTCAGGCTCCGCGGAGTTAAACTGGGATCCATGTGCTGTCATTCCAGCAAAGTTTCAGAAGGGAGCGAGACATCTAACTCACCTGCTTGCACCTTGCATGAGATTGAAGTGGGAACAGGGAACTGCAGTATACAAATAGCTTCAGAAATCCCAACCAATCTTTCTTTCTTTTATCTTGCAGTGCATGAAGCCATCGAATAAGGTAATCCACATGCGTATATCATGCCATATATGGCATACATCATTTGATGATCGTCCACCTTCTGATGGTGACCAACCAAAAATGTACGATACCTCATGGCATACGGGCCATACCACAAAGGATCCATCCATTTGATGACCACGTGAAACTCTGACAGATGTTACATGCATATGAGCTAGCAACTTGGCAAACAAATCAAGAGAGAGAAAGTTTCTGAAACCTAACGACCAGGCAGGAATTAGAAGTACTTTATCTAATTAATTTTTTTAAAAAATTATTTACAAAAATAATTTAATTTTTAATTTATTTATCGAATTGATGTAAAAAAGATAAAATATCATTTTGAATGACGTTTTATCACCTACATTTTTTTTCATTTTTCACGTAGACGATGTCAAAAAAAAAAAATTATCAAATCAAATGATATTTTTAAAAAAGTCATTTGAAATAGTGCTTTTAAAAATACCATTCTAAATGACGTTTTTAAAAACATCATATTATTTGACAATTTTAATTTTTTTTCAAAAAAAAAGAGAAAATATTTCAAACAAATGAAAAAAATATCTAAAAAAAATTCATAAAAATAGAAAAAAAATGATAAAAATTAAAAAAAATTAAAAATATAATTTTAAATTATAAAAAAAATTAAAATTTTAATTTCAATTCAAAAAAATAAAAGAAAAAAAATACCATAAAAAAGTGAAAAAAAGAAAAAATTGTGAAAAAAATAAAAATTATAAATTGAAATTATAAAAAAAATAAAAATTTTAACTTTAATTCAAATAAAAAATATCATTTTAAATTATTTTCTCATTTCAAATTATTTTTTAAAAAAATATCTGAAAAAAGAAAAAAATTGATGTAAAAAAAATAAAAAATACCATAAAACAAGAAAAAAGGGAAAAGAATTGAATTGAAAAAAAATAAAAATTGTAATTCTAATTCAAAAATAAAAATTATAATTTTAAATTTAAAAAAATAAAAATTTTAATTATAATTCAAATAAAAAACATCATTTCAAATTACTAAATTAATTTAAATTTAATTTTTTTAAAAATATTCCAAACAAAGGAAAAAAATACCTAAAAAAATGTCAAAAATGGTAAAAATGGGAGAAAATTAAAATTAAAATTTTAAATTATAAAAATTTTAATTTGAATTCCAAAAAATAAAAAAAAGCCATAAAAGAAGTGAATAAAAGGAAAAAAATGATTAAAAAACAAAAATTATAATTATAAATTTAAAAAAAATAATTTTAATTTAAATAAAAAATTATCATTTCAAATTACTATCTCCATTTTAAATTAATTTTATTTATTAAAAATAATTTTATTTAAAATTATCTTTTTTATTATCTTGGATAAAATAATTTAAAATTATCTTTTTTATTTGAATTAAAATTAAAATTTTTATTTTTTAAAATTTATTCAAATTTATAATTTTTATTTTTTCTCATTTTTTTCTTCTTTTATGATATTTTTTTAAAAAAATTAATTTGAAAAGGAGATTGTAATTTGAAATGATGATTTTTATTTGAATTAAAATTAAAATTTTTATTTTCTTAAAATTTAAAATTATAATTTCTATTTCTTTTCAATTCTTTTTTATGGTATTTTTATTTTTTTATAATATTTTTTTTCAGATATTTTTTTAAAAAGATAATTTGAAATGGGGATACTAATTTGAAATGTTAATTTTTATTTTTATCAAAATTATAATTTTTATTTTTTTATAAATTTAAAATTTTTATTTTTATTATTTTTTTATTTTTACTATTTTTTTGAGAAAAAATTAAAATCGTCAAAATAAATGGCGTTTATTAAAATGCTATTTGAAATGTCATTTTTAAAAACGTCATTTCAAATGATGTTTTAAAAAATACCATTTGTTTTGATGATTTTAATTTTTTTTTTTGACGTCGTCTACATGAAAAATGGAAGGTGACGTGGTGATGATAAAATATCATTTAAAATAATATTTTATCTTTTTTATATTAATTTGATAAATAAATTAAAAATTATATTATTTTTATAAATAATTTTCCACTCCTGAAATTAGAGTAGTATGCTAATTAATTTCAAACATCCAGTTCAAATCAACACTCTTCACGCCAATAAAGAACACATAACCAAAAAAAAAAAAAAACACTGGTACTTTCCACTTTGTCATGCATTCCTGTCCTTCCCTGGTTAAGGTGATCCATCCACCTACTGCTTCACACCTTTTTATCTTTTTTATTTGTCCACATTAACAACACTCGTTAGATCATGGATTCCCAACCTCGAAAGCAGGCCCACTAGTTACCGAGTGACTCAGTTGCACGTGTGATATGCACGTGCAAAAGCTATATGCATAGCTGACGGTGCGTTACTTTCAAAAGCCAGCAGCTTTTAGTTCATGGCTTAGGGCAGGTGTGGCCCAGCCGAAGGTGTTTGTTTAAATCGTTTCTGATAACTGGGACCGAGGGAACTGTACGGCTTGTGAACAAGTTGGGTATGGCAAGGCAAAAGGCAAGGGAAAACAGAGGAAAGATCCAGCCAAAACAAATTACTTGGTCGCAGAAACCTGGGAATGATCCATTGATAACCAGAATTAGATGCCAAAACCATGGCCAAAGTAATTGTGTCAGTGGAATGTATTTGAGACTAACAGCTGGAGATCATGATGGTTTGGTGGATGCATGGCCCAGTTGATCTACTGTCTATTTCCATGGGTCATGATGTTTCGACTGGCTTTTGCAAGGGACCACTGACTTCATCTGGTGATGAATGCAGAATATAAGTGATGAGTGAGAAGACTTGGAGAAGTCCAAGTTACTACCAATCAGATGTCAGTAAAGTTAAATGTACAATTGAATGTGCAACCTAATGGGGCCATCATCCATATTAGAGCCTAAGAAACCATAGTCTCACACTATTGAAGTGCCTGGGTGGCAGCTTAATTAGGTGCAGAATTTTGATTCATGGTGATGGATTAGCGGCGGAGTCGCTGCACTATATATATTCATGTTGAGTTTTCAATCTTGATATGTGCATGTAAAATGCAAAGTGCCCCCAAAAAAATCTTGCCTTCCTAACGTTGATGAAAGAATATTTTTGCCATATCAAAACAGATGCCAAGAGTATTGCATGGCTACACTGTATTTTGCGAGCATCATTGTGAGAATTATGCTTTATTGGTATCCTGGTATTGGATTGAAGATAAATGCCCCACTTGTTCGCATTAGTTTGTTCTTTATTCCCTCAAAAAAAAAAAAAAAAGAATAAAGGAATAAAAGAATATGAAAGATTTTTGACGTGTCAATAATGCAAAGTAATCATAATAATACAAGGGAAGAAAAGTTGAAGCAAAGTGAGTGACATTTACCATTCAATACAAAGCATCTATAATATATATATTTTTTTTTTGGGTGAACATTGAAGGAAGCATTAAAAAACAGACAACATCAAACACATCAAGGAGTTCTTAAGTAACAAGTTCCTCTTGCAATATAAGCCTGAATAATTGCCCAAGTTTCCTTTGCAATATAGGACAATGGAAGATGATAATTTCATCTTCCCCACACCAAGTCACAAGCATGGTGATAAAGGAACGATTTATAGGGCGATCGTCTCCATAAGACCTTCCACCAGAATAATGGGAGGGAGATGATTCGATTAACAAGATGAGGTCCAAAATTCTCATGTAAAATTTGTCGATCCCACACTCCAGTTTCAGACATTAGGAAAGAAACAGATTTACCTTCAAGAGAAAAGAGTTCAGAATAGTTAAAACTAGGAACGGAATAGCCTATAGGTCTGCTCTTGTATGCCTCAAGTCATGGCCTGGGACGATACATAAGAATTTTAGAGATGCTAAGCCAAGTGCAACCCATTATGAATCCTATTTGCTGCAAATGGATTTGACTAACCTATTTTCAATCCGGAGTTGATTTGAGACCAAAAATAAAAAATAAAAAAAGGTCTAACCCAAACAAGAGTTATTTGGATCAGGCATGGATGAAAACTTATGGCTTGTTTGGTAAATGAATTGGATTAAATAGGTCTCCTTCCATATCTCTCTCTCAAAAATATAGGGGTGCCTTGATCCTAACCTAAAATGACCCTAAATTAGTACGCTAAACATTTTACAATTTTGCTGAACTTATCTAGTATTCTTAAATCTAATGTAGTGATATACCAAAAAAAAAAAAAAAAAATCTAATGTAGTGATCATTATTTCATGTTATTGATTACAATTTATCTAAAGTTCTTCACTGAATCCTTTATGGAGTAAGTTGTGTTGATAATGTCTACACATTGTCTTGATATATTATTGCATAATATGTATATGACAAGACAAAATAATCAAATTATATGTTTATTATTATGATTTGTATGTGGATTATTC
The DNA here is from genome assembly GCF_000442705.2 of Elaeis guineensis. Taxonomy (NCBI): domain Eukaryota; kingdom Viridiplantae; phylum Streptophyta; class Magnoliopsida; order Arecales; family Arecaceae; genus Elaeis; species Elaeis guineensis. The sequence goes on from NC_025998.2 coordinate 122,219,431, forward strand.
TTGACCTTATTGGACCTGAGAAATTTGATGGATTAATTTTTTTTATTTTTTTTAAAAAAAACTCTAACTAATCTAGACTAAATGGAAACAGATTAGATTTGAATGTAATTTAATTTTTGAATCTAATTTGGATAGGATTGGATTTGAATGGTGTCCATCCTGATCCAACCCGACGTGCTGGTAGCACTAATATTGGAGGGCTTTTATGTAAGATGATTTCTATTTTATACATAGATATAACATGCAATATAATTATGAAATGAATTTTACTTCAAGGCATGCTATATGCAATCCCTCTCAAAAATAGAATTTGTCATGCTCTACCATGCTATGATAAACAGAGCTTACCATAAGTTTCAAAGAGCTTTTTTTTGTTTTTTCAAATGAAAATAAAAGAAGCAAGCTGCTGCTTCCTCCAATGCATTATCATATTAGGTACATATTATTCAGTACATAATAGAGATGGATGAGTAGGGGGAATAAGGAGGTACAAGACAACTTCAAAATGTCCCCAGTGTTACATGTGCTGGAAATGCCATCTGTGAAAAAAAGCATTTTATCTTTGACTTCAAAGCAGGCCCCTTAACACTATTTGATAACCTTGGTGACCCCATATGAGCATGTAAATGCTGGAGTTCAATCGCTATTAGAAAGTTTTCTAGCCACTGGTCGACACTGAGGAATTGAACAATCGATACGTGTTGATCTTTAACTTTTAAAAAAAAAAAAAGGTTGAGGTATCTTTCTATTGGGGATTGATTTTGGTTCCATATGTCATGCTAGAAGAATATTTGGGCTATTTCCAACTATGGGAATAGAGGATTGCATGAACAAATCCCATTGTTTAAGGATGCTTTTTCCAAAATGGTGAAGCCTTTCTAGACGAGGGTAGGTGACTTGCCTGGCAATCTTTGAGAGTAGTATAGATTGTGAATGAGAACTCGCCATGATCTATCTTCCTGGAGAAAATTTTGAACCACCATTTCCCCAACAATGCTTGGTTGCCTATTCTAAGATACGTGATACCCAGAACACTAGATTCCTTTGCTTTGCATACTTATGACCATACTGCAAGGTATTTAATTTTGTTACATGGCCCATGATCATCCCATGAAAGTTGTGGCATATGACATCAAGTTTTTGAACAATTCCTATGGGGGTGGAACTGACATCTAATATGTTGGCATAGCTTTGAGGACATGGTTCATGAGAATGAGTGTTTTGGTGATAGAAAGGACTTACTATTTCCATCCTGCTAGCTTTTTCTTTACTTTTTCCAACAAAAAGATCTAATCTCTAAGCTTCAAACGCGAGTTCTTTAGAGGGAGATCAAGATAAAAAATGGAAAGATTTGTTACCTGAGATCCAAACAATAGCGAGAAGGATTCTATTTGAGCTTTGGATGTATCTGATCCTATCATGCTGGTTTTATTGAAATTGATTTTGTGGCTAGTTAATATTTCAAAGGAGTAGAGAATTAGCTTTACCGATTGAATGTGGTCCTTTACAATATTGCAAAGTGGTATTGTATTGTTAGCTAATTGCAAACATCTAAATTATCCTATTATGCCGAGGGGTCCTCTTCCAGAGATCATACTCCCAATTGCTACTTGTCTCAAAATTTTGTCAAGTATGTCAACCACCCAGATAAAGAGCAATGGAGAGAGGGGGTTATCTTTTTTTAGTCCCCATTTGCTAACGAACCACCTATCTGGCTGCCCATTGATTAATATGGAAGAGCTTGTGCTTTGTAGCAAGGAGGTTATCCACTTGAGCCATCGTGGTCTAAAGCTTCTGAATTTAATTAGAAGATTGAATAAGAATTTTCAAGAAATACTATCAAATGTTTTTTTCAAAATCTATCTTATAGAGAATCTTTTTGCATTTCGATCTTTTGGAGTAGGCTATTATCTTATTGCTAGAATGTAGATATTGTGAATTTGTCTTCCTTTAATGAAAGCATTAAATCAGTATATCGATCACTTTACTCAGATGGGAGGATAATATTTTTGAAATGATATTGATAATGTCATTCTCCAAAGCAATACCAGATGTCTTTGGAATGAGTGTGATGCAAGTGTAGTTGGTTCTGCCATATCTAATGATTATTTTTAGAGGCCTTGACAGCCCCCTCTTAAAACAAAGAAAGGCCTTGACAACCCTGATGAGAAATGAGTTGCTTGTTCGGAAAGAAAACTGAAAGAAGAAATTGATGATCTTAGAGCCCAAAAGCTGGAACTTATAGCTGAAGCTGATAAAGGCAGAAAGGGAGATGTTTGAGATTGACTGAGAGCTAATTGATGAAAAAAGAGAGGAGTGAAGCAGAATGGGTTGCTGAAGAGAGAATAGCAGCGGACCAGTACCTTAAAAATGAACATGATAGCATTAAATTGGAGAAGGAAAATTTTCGTAATCAGTTTAAGAGTGATATTGAGTCCTTGGCTTGTGAGCGGGAGGAATTTTTAAGCAAGATGAAGCGTGAGCATTCAGATTGGTTCAGCAAGATTCAGCAAGAAAGAGAAGATTTTATAAGGGACCTTGTGATTCAGAAGAAGGCATAAGAAAATTGTGTGGATAAGAAAAAAAGATGAGAGGAAATTGAAACTTATTTAAAAGAAAAGGAGGAAACATTTGAACAGGAAAATACCAGAGAACTCCAGCATATAGATTCTCAAACAAACTTTTTTTGTTGATCCTGTTGCGGCCAATAGCCTCGTCGCCCGATCGTCGGGAAGCGTGCACCTGCAAAAGGAAGTCCGCACTGACCGGAGGCGGCTCCGGCGGGGATCTTCCGACGGTCAAGTCAGAGAGGTGACTGGGCAACAGTGAAATGTAGACAGAGAGCTCTGAGAGAGAGAGAGAGAGAGAGAGGAGCGAGCCTGCGTTTTTTGGGAGAGACGGAGCGGATCCATCCCTTGCACTGTTGCCTTCCCCGGTTTATATAGTGGAGCACGGTATGGCGCCGTCATTAATGGCGCGGACAAGTGAGGAACTGTCAACTCACTGTGGACTGTCAGAGTCGCCGTGAAAATGTCATGTCGTCGTGTGGCTGTCCAATCACCAGGGTTGACAATGCCCTCGGCGGGACAATGCCCCTAGGTAACCGCGCCGCATGTCCGTGTCAGAGCTGACAAGGTCTGGCGGCTGTACGGCGATCGGAGGAGTCGACCGACCCTAGGTCGGTAGCCAGCTGAGTGGCGTCGGGCCCCTCCGTCGGTCGGCGAGTTTCATGTGAGTCGGCCATCAGACCTCTGGGTTCAGTCGGTCGGGATGGATACGTCCGACATATCCCCAGTCGGCGATGGACCGTTGAACGGCCGGTTGTCAGCCGCTGATGGCATCTGTCAGTCGGTCGCCCCGACCGACGATCGGTCGGTCCATCGGCCAGTCGGAGTCGTCCGTCGGAGTCGGTCGGGCCGTTAGTCGGTCGGGCCGCCAGTCGGTCGGTCGGGCCGTCAGTCGGTCGGGCCGCCAGTCGGTCGATCGGGCCGCCGGTCGGTCGGGCCGCCGTTAGTCGGTCGGGCCGCCAGTCGGTCGGGCCCTCCGACAGTCGGTCGGTCGGTCGGTGGGTATCCCCCAACAGTTGCCCCCCTCCACTCCTAAGTCGGGTGGTGAGCTGGCCGATGCTTTCAATCGGGTAGCAATTCCGGACGACTGGGAGTGGATTTGTCGCATGCGTAGATCCGACCGTACCGCCGGCTGATCCGATGTCAGATGCCTCATAAATGCCAAACGATCCGGACGTTTAGTCGGTGTCAGAAGTCACGTCGGCGTCAGGTGTCAGACACCATGTCTTGTCGTCGTCAGACGTTACGTCGGTGTCAGAAGATCGGGCGCCGGATGATACGGCGTCAGACGACCGGATATTCGGCGCCGATCGCGGGGGAGTGGGCCGCTGTCAGGCGTCGCATCGGAAACGCGAATCGGCGCGAGCGCATGAATGCGGAGCCGCGCCCCGCGTGCCGCGTGTCGAGGGTAGTTGGCCGGCGCCCCCGGCATTTAATGTGGGCGGTGCGGCCGTCCCGGGACGGGGCGCGCCGAATCTTCCGCCAACCGACGGGCGCCACGCGTCGCGCATCTGCGGGTCTTCGATCGGCGCGGAAGCATCTCGGCCGTCGGTCGGCCCTATATATATAGGACCTCTCGGACCCCTGACCCACACTTGCCATTTCGCTGGGGAAACTCTGTCCGGGCGATTTCTCAGTCGTCGCGGGCAGAGCTCTCTTGCTTCCGGAGGGATCCATCTGGTTCGTGGTCCCGCCTTCCTCTTCTTCTTCTTCTTCTCTTTCTTTTCTTTCTCCTTCATTCGGTTCCGGCACAATGACCAGGAATCCGACTCAGGGAGCTCGGTCGGGGAACCCGACCAACGACTCCCGATCGGCTCCGGAAGATGAGGCCTCCTCGCTTTCGGGGCCGAATGTCGATCGGCTTCGGGAGCAATATCGCATCCCGGAGCAGTTTCGGCTCTCCGCTCCAGGGGCCGGCGGTCGGGTCAACAGCCCTCCGCCTGGCGATCTGGCACTATACGTTGAAGACCTTCACGCGGGTCTTCGGCTTCCAATTCCAGAGTTTGTCCGGAATTTATTAGATTACTACGGACTCTGTCCGGCGCAACTGGCGCCGAACTCTGTTCGTTTAATCATTTCCTTCGCGCTGTTGTGTCAGCTCTTGCCGACCAACCCCCGCATTTCACTCTTCCAGGCATTCTTTGTGCTCCGACCCCACCCTAAAGCCCGAGGGTGGTGGCTCTTCAACCCCCGGAAGGGTCTTGCCTTCATCACCGGTCTTCCATCATCCATTCATGGGTGGAAGAACCAATTTTTCTTTGTTTCCTCCTCTTCTCCTTGGGGCTTTCCTTCTCGCTGGGGTGTGCCCCGAACCGAGGCCAACGATAACAGTCGGGTGGAGGCGGACGACCGGGAGGACTTCCACCGACTGAAAGATATGTCGGTCCCGAAGCAGAGGGAGCTTGTTACCGAACAAGCTCTCTATGATGCCGGCTTGAGTCTGGTCCCCCGAATAGGTATCGCCCGATCTCCCGGCTTTTCTTTTTGTTCGGCTCTTGGTCCGGTCTTTAACATTTTTGTCGGTATTGCAGGGACACCACCAAGGATGCGGCCGACGGACGCCGAGATTCGGCGGTTTGCGACGAGGAAGAGGCCAGCGTCGGGGGCCGGCCCTTCGCACCCTCCGAAAAAACCAGCTCCAGCTCCGCCGACCGTCGAGGCATCGGCGACCGACCAGTCAGAGCCGGTAATAGCCCTCGCGGCTCCGACGGTCCACATAGAGGAGAGGCCGACTGAGGAGGCGGCCGAGGGAACATCGGCGGCTTCGCCGGCGCGGGTGGAGCCGGATGACGTTCGGGAAACCGAACATCGTCCGGCGGCGTCCGTTGGCGCAACGGGGGGCGCCGGATCAAACTCCAGCGTCCCCTCGCTGCCGGTCCCGTCGGTCGGGGCAGCTGATCGGGGGAAAGCCCCGATGGAGCCCGCGGAGGAGGATAGGTCGGGGAGCCGCTCGGTGCCTCCCAGCGCATACTACCCCGAGGGTGCGTCGGCATTGGCCGACCACAACCTTGCGAGGAGGTTGTGCCAAGGGATCCTCCTCCCAGCCGACGTAGAGTCGCTGCGATCTCGACAGGTGACCGAGATGCTGTCTCGGTTCTACCCGACGATGGTTGAGGTAAGCTTCGCATCACTTCTTCTTTCCCTTAGAAAATTTTCTTGTTATGCGATTCTGACGAAGCTTTTTCCATCGGCAGCTGATCTTCACGATGTCCGAACTGGAGGTCGGGTATCGAAGGTTCGGCAACATCCGGGCAGCCTTCAAGGAGAGGTCGGCGGCGGCCGAAGCTGAGAGGGCAATGTTGGCCGACCAACTTCAGCAATCGGCCGACCGGGAGGCCAAGTTAGTCGACGAGGTCTCCCGGCTTGGGTCCGAACTTCGGTCGGCCAAGAAGGAGGCCAGGCACAAGGGTCGGGCCGTGCGTCGTCTTCGACGCGAACGAGACGGCGCCACCGCCGAACTCCAAGGGGAACGCGAGCAACTTCGGGTCAGCCTGGAGAAGCTCGCTGAAGCTGAAGAGGAGCTATCCATCGTCCAGATCGACGTCGAAATGGCGAGGGTCGAAGCGGAGTCGGCGAGGGAGTCGCTCGCCCGTGCAGAGGACGAGGCAAGGTCGGCGAAAGAGTCGGCCGATCGGGCGGTAGAGGACTTCTGGGCCTCCGACCAATACCGGGAGGAGATGCTCGAGTCGGGCTTCGCCTCATACCGGGTCGGGTTCGAAGACGGTCGGGATGCCGTCCACGCCTTGTACCCGGAGCTGGACGTCAGCCACGTCGTCCCGCTGTTAGGCGAGGAGGAAGGAGCCGAAGGGGAAGGAACCGAGGAAATGGCCGACCAGCCGTCGGGAGGCATCGTCGTGGCGGAGGAAGCCGTCCCGGAGCAGGTGCCGACCGAAGTCCCCTTTCTGACTGAAGCCCCTCCCTCGGCCGCCGACCCAGCGCCGCTTTTGGCCGAGACGCCGATCATCCCAGATCCTCCGTCGGTCGAAGAGATCGACTAGGACAGATGATCGGGCACTGCCGACTACCTTTACTTTTTTTTTTTTTTTTCTGAAAAAATATATGTAATCGGGCTTCAACCCGACTTTGTAACTTCCTTTCAGTAATGAATGAAATTTCTTCCTTTCTGCTTTTGTTTGAATGCCGAACACTTCTGCGATGTCGAACGTTAGTCGCTAACTTAAGTAAGTCGCTAACTCACGTAAGTCAGTAAGACTTCAACAACTTGTGCAGCCCTGAAAGTAGAATACGTTCCGACTTTAGGTCGGCTTTCGATAGCCAAAGTCGTCAGTCGGGTGCATCTGTTGAGTCGGGAGCCGACCGAACCTGGTAAAGGTTCGGTAGTCGGGCTTCCATAGATGCGTTCAGTCGAATGTCGTCCGGTGCAGTGTCGGAGAAATGATAGTAAGTCGGGTCCCCATGCTCTTGCATCGGGTTCTGTGTCTTCCGACATACAGTAGCAAGCCGAATATCGTTCAGCCGACCGTAGGTCGGTCGGCAAGTCGTGGATGTGACTAAGGTCGCGTCGTGCGATAGACGGTGGTAAGCCGAATATCCCTCGACCGGTCGTAGCCTGGTCGGAAGTCGCGACGACAGTCGCGTGGGCTTTTAGCCTCTCTTTGGTCGGGGCCCGATCGGCCTGTCGGTCGATGGTTCGGCCCAAAAATTTGACCGTAGAAGGAGTATGAACTCCCGTCGCAACAGATGCATCGGCCTTTGTCAAGGGCGGATGTGTTGCCGAAAGTCGAAGGAGTGCAACTCCCATTGATAAGAGTCCGTCAGCCCTTGTGAGGGTCCGACGCATCGTCGAAGGAGCGTCAACTCCCGTCATTGTAGATGCATCGGTCCTTGTAAGGGTCCGATGTGGCGTCGACTGTCGTAGGAGTGTCGACTCCCGTAATTGTAGATGCGTCGGTCCTCGCAAGAGTTCGATGCATTACCGATGATAAGGTTGTCGGTTTTAGGTGGATGCTAGGTCCACGTCGATACATTGGGGCTGAGCGCCGATCACTAGTCGAAGAGTTAAAACTCCGAACTTTCAAACTGAACTTGTATTCCGACTATTGAATTACAAAATTCACTGGTAATAAAGCTTTAAGTTGTCGGCGTTCCAAGTTCGGGGAATGGACTTCCCCTCAAGGGTCTCCAGCCGATAGGCCCTCGGCCCGTAGGTGTCTGCAACCTTGTAGGGTCCTTCCCAGTTGGGAGCCAACTTCTCTTGGTCCAAGGGCTTCGACACTTCCGCCTTCCTCAAGACCAGGTCGCCAGGCCTGAAAAGCTTCGGTCTGACCTTGGCGTTGTAATACCGGACGACCCTCTGTCGGTATGAAGCCATTCGGATTCGGGCCTCGTCTCGTAGCTCGGGGAGGAGGTCGAGGTCGGCCCTCCGACTCTCGGAGTTGTTCGCCTCTTGGTATTGCTCGACTCTTGAAGATGGCAGGCCAATCTCGAGCGGGATCATACCCTCTGTCCCGTAGGCCAAACTGAACGGTGACTCCCCGGTCGGGACGCGGGGGGTCGTTCGGTAAGCCCACAGAACGGAGCCCAGCTCGTCGACCCAGAGACCTTTGGCTTCATTGAGTCGGGTCTTGAGTCCGTGGAGCAAGGTTCGGCTGGTCACCTCAACCTCGTCGTTGGACTGAGGATGCCCGACCGAAGTCAATCGATGCCGGATGTGGAACCTGGCGCAGAAGTCTCTGAAGTCTTGGTTGTCGAATTGCCGTCCGTTGTCGGTGATGATGGTGTGCGGCAATCCGAACCTGAAGATGATGGACTTTTGGATGAAGTCCTCCATCTTCCGCTCGGTGATCTGCGCCAAGGGCTCAGCCTCGACCCACTTCGTGAAGTAGTCGATGACGATGAGATGAACTTCCTCTGGCCCGATGCTGGTGGGAATGGGCCGAGAATGTCGACTCCCCACTGGGAGAAGGGCCACGGAGCGACAATGGGAGCGATTTGGCTGGCCGGTTGGTGCTGAATATTGGCATACTTTTGGCATGGCTCGCACCTCCGGACCAACTCTGCCGCATCCTTCTTCATGGTCGGCCAGTAGTAGCCTTGTCGCAGGACCTTGAAGGCTAGGGACTTGCCCCCCAAGTGGTTCCCGCAAATTCCTTCGTGAACCTCTCGGAGAGCGTAGTCGGCGTCGGTCGGCCCCAAGCACCTGAGCAAAGGGAGAAAAAACGACCTTTTGTAGAGTCGGCCGTCCATGATCACATATTGCGACGCCGACCATCGGAGTCGCTTGGCCTCCGCGGGATCTTCGGGACTGATCCCATCGGTCAGGTACCGGACGATCGGGTCCATCCAACTTGGTTCGGACGTTAACTGCTGTACTTCTTCGACCCAATCGATGCTCGGCTGCTGGAGGTTTTCGATGAATGTCTGACCCAAAGAGTCGTAGGCCGACGTCGCCAATCTGGAGAGTGCGTCGGCACGGGCGTTCTCCGACCTGGGGATGTGGGAGATCTCGAAATACTCGAGGCGTGCCACGAGGTCCTTCACTTTCTGAAGGTACTTGATCATGGTCGGATCTCGCGCCTCGAAGTCGCCCTTGACCTGCCCCACGATCAGCTGAGAGTCGGAGAATGCCCAGAGGCTGTCGATGCCCAGCTCCTTCGCCATCCTCAAGCCAGCGAGGAGTGCCTCGTATTCGGCTTGATTGTTGGAGGCCTTGAAATCGAACCGGAGGGCGTACTCGGCGACCACCCCATCCGAATTCGTGAGCAGGAGCCCGGCCCCGCTTCCCTGAGCATTCGAGGCTCCGTCGATGTGGAGTACCCAGGTGGAGATCGGGTCTGGCTCAGAGACCGCATCTCGTCCCGGGTCTTCAGCTCCCGACCCTTGGTCGGTCGTCGGGCATTCGACGATGAAGTCGGCCAAGACCTGGGCCTTCAGGGCAGGCCTTGGTCGGTACTGAATGTCGAACTCGCTGAGCTTCATCGCCCACTTGGCCAGTCGTCCGGACGTATCCGGTCGGTGCAAAATTGCCCTCAGGGGCTGGTTGGAGAGCACCACTATGGCATGGGCCTGGAAGTATGGTCGGAGCCGTTGCGCGAAGACGGTCAGGGCGAAAATCATCTTTTCCGTCTCCGAGTATCTGGCTTCGGCACCGTGGAGCACTTTGCTGGTGTAGTAGATGGGCTGATGAGTTCGGCACTCATTTTTTCGAACGAGCACCGAACTGATCGCCTCGGAAGACGTGACCAAGTAGAGATACAAGGTCTCCCCGACCTGCGGCTTTACGAGCAGCGGCGGGGAAGCCAAGTACCTTTTCAGGTCTTCGAAGGCCTGTTCGCACTCATCCGATCAAGAGAAACCGTTCGCTTGACGCAGAATCTTGAAGAACGGGAGGCACCTTTCAGCTGATCGGGAAATGAATCGGCTAAGAGCGACGATTCTTCCATTCAGCTGTTGGACCTCCTTCTTGGTGTTCGGATGACGCATGTCGAGGATTGCCTTTATTTTCTCAGGGTTGGCCTCGATCCCTCTCTGAGAAACGAGGAATCCGAAGAACTTCCCTGAGATCACCCCGAAAGCACATTTGGTCGGGTTGAGCTTCATTCGGTGTCGTCGAAGGGTGCGAAAGGTCTCCTCGAGATCCTGAACGTGGTCCGAGATCTGCGTGCTTTTCACCAGCATGTCGTCCACGTACACTTCCATGTTGCGCCCGATCTGATCTTTGAAGACCTTATTGACGAGTCGCTGGTAGGTGGCGCCGGCGTTCTTCAATCTGAAGGGCATCACCCTGTAGCAGTAGAGGCCCTTGGGAGTCACGAACGCGGTGTGCTCCTCGTCTTCAGGTGCCATCCGGATCTGGTTGTATCCGGCGAAGGCGTCCATAAAGCTGAGCAGTCAAAATCCGGACGTCGCATCCACCAGCTGGTCGATCTTCAGAAGTGGGAAGCTATTCTTCGGACAGGCTCGGTTTAGGTCGGTATAGTCGATGCAAATCCTCCACTTTCCGTTGGCTTTCTTGACCATGACAACATTGGCGAGCCAATCGGGATACGTGGATTCCCGAATGAAGCCTGCTTCGAGTAGCTTGTCCACTTCTTCGTCGATGGCCCTCTGCCTCTCTGGGGCGAAGGACCTTTTCTTCTGCCTCACCGGCTTCATCGTCGGGTCGATGTTGAGTCGGTGAGTTATTATTTCTGGAGGGATGCCCGACATGTCTGCTGCCGACCAAGCAAATATGTCGGCGTTGGCCGTCAGCAGCTCCGTCAGTCGGCATCGTTCGGGGTCGGGCAATTGAGACCCGACCCAAACTTTCCTGTCGGGATTTTCTCCTATCGGGATCGCCTCGAGCTGCTCGGCCAGCGAACCCCGTTCTTCCTCCTCCCGTTGGTCCAGCTTGTCGATCGTCAGAGAACCCTTTGACTCGTTGCTTTGAGCGGAGATTTGGAAGCATCGTCGGGCGAGCTGTTGATCTCCGCGCATCTCCCCGATTCCATTTTTGGTCGGGAACCGAACAAGGAGATGGTACGTCGAGACGATCGCTTTAAGGGCGTTCAATCCGGGTCGTCCAAGTATGGCGTTGTAAGCCGAAGGAACTTGGACGACCGCGAAAGTGAGGGAGACCGTGCTTTGCCGTGGTTCGGTGCCGACCGTTACGGGCAGGGTGATTTCTCCTTCTGTCGTGACGGTGTCTCCGGCAAAGCCGATCAAGGGCATGGAGACCCTCTTGAGTCGGTCAGTTGACAGTCGCATTCGGGAGAAGGTCGAGTAAAACAAAACATTTGTCGAACTTCCATTATCAACAAAAATTCGTTTTACATCATAATTGGCTATTGTCGCTGACACAACAACAGCATCGTCATGGGGAGTCTGGATGCCCTGAACGTCGTCTTCTGCGAAGGTGATTACGTCGTCCGGGCGTGGCCTTTTCGTCGGCTCCCCTCCTGCAGACGTCCCGGGCCAGCCGCTTGGAGATCATGTTGATGACTCCGGCCGTCGGCTGGTTGGTCGCCGCTCTTCAGTCGGCTGGGGCGTCGATCGGCAACTGGTTGGGTCGGCGGACCCTTCCGGAATTTGCCGAGGTACCCCCGGCGGATGAGATTTTCAATCTCATCCTTCAACTGGATGCACCGCTCTGTGTCGTGGCCGTGGCTTCGGTGGAACCGGCAGTACTTCCGACGGTCGAGGCCTTTTGCCTTCAGAGGCGGAGGACGTCGCAGGTATTCCTCTCCCTCGATCTCCATCAAATCTGCGCACGGGGAGCGGAGAGAGGAGTGTAGGAATCGTACCTGGGGCGTACCGGCCTCGGAGTCTGCTGCCGGTGTGGCTTTTGGATTCGTCGGGGCGGTGAGACCCGACTATCGGTCGGGGGCCTGCTTGGTTCGGCGGGCTCCCGACTTTCCTCCGCTTCTCTTTCGGGCCTCTGGGCTCGGCCAAGCGTCGGTCGGACGCTCCTTCGTCCGCGCGCATATACTTGTACGCGCGCTCCAGTAGCTCGGCATAAGTCCGGAGGAGGGTCTTGTCCAGAGAATAAGTGAATCGGGACGCCCTCAAGCCCCGCTTCATGGCTGAGACAGCCATGTCTTCGTTGAGGTCTCGGACCTCGAGCGTGGCCGCGTTGAATCGCGTCACGAAGTGTCGGAGCATCTCGTTTTCCCCCTGCTTGAGGGAGAAAAGGCTGTCCGACGTTCGCGGTGGCTTTCGGCTGGTACTGAAATGGGCCACGAACGAGTGCTCGAGCTGCCCGAAGGAATGGATACTACCCGATCGGAGACCGGAGTACCAAGCCCTGACAGCCTTGCGGAGTGTGGCGGGGAAGTCGATGCAAAAAAGAGCGTCGGTTGCCCCATGGATCGTCATGAGAGCTTTATAGCTCTCGAGATGGTCGACTGGGTCGGTGGAGCCGTCGTATGGCTCCACGTGCGGCATCTTGAACCGACTGGGAATCGGCTCGTCGAGGACCAGTCGGGAGAGAGGTTGGGCGGTCTGAAGTCGACGTCGTTGGAAGACTTCTGGCCGTCCGTCTGCAGTTGGGCGAGTCGGCGGTCGATTTCCTCGAACCGTCGCTCGTAGTCATCCGCTCGTCGATGCTGGGAGACCCCGGGAGTGGAGTCTCCGGAGGACTCTGAGAGGGAGGCCGACGGTGTGCGCGGCCGTTTCTCCTTCCTTGCCCGTTCCAACGGGGAGGGAGAGGGCCGCTGGGACCGTCGGTCGTCGCGCCATGGTCGTCCCTCCTCTTCTCCGTGGAGCGCTGTTGGGGCGCTCGTATGGAGGCGACAGGGATCGGCGCGGTCGTCGGCGGCTGCTCCTGGAAGGCATAGGTCGGGCCGCCGGTTGCTGCTGGAGGCTTTTGACTGCGTCGGTCAGTACGGTCATCTGCCGTACGATGGCCGCAATCTGGCCTCCGTGGTCACTGCAGGGCGCGGAGAGCTGGGCTCCGCCGCCGGTGGTGGCGGGGAGGCCTCTTCCCGGTGGGAAGAGCGCCTGGCCGACCCCAGTGACTCTCGATCGTTGAGCTCTTGTCTTTGTCATGCTGTCCCTTCCTGGCGCGCCAATCTGTTGCGGCCAATCGCCTCGTCGTTCGATCGTCGGGAAGCGTGCACCTGCAAAAGGAAGTCCGCACTGACCGGAGGCGGCTCCGGCGGGGACCCTCCGACGGTCAAGTCAGAGAGGTGACTGGGCAACAGTGAAATGTAGACAGAGAGCTCTGAGAGAGAGAGAGAGAGAGAGAGGAGCGAGCTGCATTTTTAGGAGAGACGGAGCGGATCCATCCTTGCACTGTTGCCTTCCCCGGTTTATATAGTGGAGCACGGTATGGCACCGTCATTAATGGCGCGGACAAGTGAGGAACTGTCAACTCACTGTGGACTGTCAGAGTCGCCGTGAAATGTCATGTCGCCGTGTGGCTATCCAATCACAGGGTTGACATGCCTCGGCGGGACAATGCCCCTAGTAACCGCGCCGCATGTCCGTGTCAGAGCTGACAAGGTCTGGCGGCTGTACGGCGATCGGAGGAGTCGACCGACCCTAGGTCGGTAGCCAGCTGAGTGGCGTCGGGCCCCTCCGTCGGTCGGCGAGTTTCATGTGAGTCGGCCATCAGACCTCTGGGTTCAGTCGGTCGGGATGGATCGCCCGACATATTCCCAGTCGGCGATGGACCGTTGAACGGCGGTTATTAGCGCTGATGGCATCCGTCAGTCGGTCGCTCCGACCGACGATCGGCTCGGTCTATCGGCCAGTCGGAGTCGTCCGTCGGAGTCGGTCGGCGCCAGTCGGTCGTCGCCAGTCGGTCGGGCCGTCAGTCGGTCGGGCTGCCAGTCGGTCGGGCCTCCGACAGTCGGTCGGTCGGTCGGTGGGTATCCCCCCAACAGCAGCTATATCTCTATATAGAAAGAGGCTATTTCTATGTTTCAAACCCGTAACATATCGATCATAATAGAGCAATCTTATCATTATATCAAGGATCACCCATCCAACACATCTAAACTATAAAAGAAAAAAAAATAGGGGGGGAAATTGGAATGAAGAAGGGACCTTGCCAAGGAGGAGCTCATTGGTGAAGGGGCCATAGACGTCGGCGGTGTTGAGGAAGGTGACACCGGCGTTGACTGCATGGTGGATGAGTGCAATCATTTCAGGATCAGGTTTTGGAAGCCCGAAGAAGCAGACATTCCCATGCAACCAAGGCCTTGGGCAGAGACCTCGAGTGTGATAGCCCAGCCAGCCCCAAACAAACCAAAAAAAAAAATGATGAAGACTCCCACAGGGAGTCTTCTTCTCCCGACCGGCTCCTAATCGGAGTCGGAAACCTCACCGGAGAGGAGTCAAACTCCTCTCCTTTGGTTCTATTTAAAGGGGAGACCCTTCTCCCTTCTTCCTACCAAAGAATCCCGGGGCAAAACGGCGGCAATCGCGAAATTTCTCACGGAGACCCGTCCTTGTGCCATCCAATTTCTCGCCGGAAAAGCCTCGCCGGCGTCGGAGGTAAGCTTCCTCCCTTCCTCTCTCCTCCCCCTTCCTTCCCGTGCCGATGTGCACGCTCGCCGGCGACCGAAGTGCCGGATTTTGTTGCGGAAGAATTTTTTTTTGCCATTTTTCCGTCGCCGGTGGTCACCGTCGACCACCGGTTTGGCCCCCTTGCCGTCGGATCGTCTCCTCTCTGCCGACGGTCGTCCCACGCCGGCTGCGCCGCCGGCCGGCCACCAACGGGGACCTCAAGGTCCCCTGTTTCAGCCCAAAACAAGTCCACGGGAAGAAGAAAAGAAAAAGAAGAAGAAGAAGGAAAAGAAAAGAAAAGAAAAGAAGAAGAAGGAAAAGAAAAAAAAGAAGAAAAAGAAAGAAAAGAAGAAAAAGAAAAGAAAAAGAAAAAAAAAAAAAGAAAGAAGAAAAATAATAATATAATAATATAATAATAATAAATAGGATTTTCTCCTCTCTCTTCCGTGAAGAAAAAGAAAAAAAAAGAGAGAGAGAAAGAAAAGAAAAAAAAATATTAAATTAATTAATAAATAATGATATAAATAATAAAATATGAGAAAGAGAGTTTCTCTCTCTTCCCTCTCTCTCTTCAGCCTGAACTAGTATTTTCTCTCTCTAGAATTGGACTTTCTCTCTCTACTTTCTCTCTCTAGAATCTCTCTCTAGATTATTTCTCTCTCCTAAGATTTTTAAATTTTGAGAAGAATGATGATGAATTTAAATGATTCTCGTAATGGATTTTTGATCTGTGATCGTCGGACGATACACCGACATCCACTTTGATCAGATCAGGTATTTTTAGATTTTATTTCTCATGATCTTATTGAATTATCCACATGATAATTTTAGCATGATTTGATCTGATCGATCAGAATTTGTTGAATCATATTGTCTGAAGAATTCAAGATGAGTTTTCTCTCTCTAGAATTTTCTCTCTCTCTCTTGATTGATTCTCTCTCTAAAAAAAAGGTTAGTGAATGAAGAAATTTCTTTTAATAAGTCTGATCTGATTTTAATGAAGAACCTGATCTATGATTGTCAGACAGCGTACTGGCACCCACCTTAATCAGACCATGAATCTTTAGATTTGATCATCCATGATTTCGATCTAGCCATGACTTGATTTGATCATGTTGATTTCACCAATTGAGATATTGGACCAATCGTAATGTTGGATTGTGTCACCTGATCAATTCGAATTGTACCTCATGAATTCTCTCTCCTCTGATTTTCTCTCTCCACTTGATTTTATGAAATCGATGAAGAAACCTCGGTCCTATCACTTCGAATCCGATTTGATCTGATAGTCAAACTTTGGATCGTTTAGGTCCTAATTAGATTTTGATTAGATGAAATTAGATGATCGGACCCAATCTAAACCGTTGAAATATGGTATTCGTATTCTTTCTAATTATTGAAATTGATTCTGTATAGGATTGTGGATGTTTGATCATGGGATATCGCGATATGATCTACGAACAGAATTTTTGAAAGAAAATTTATAGAATTATGTGGATTTATTGGAATGCGTTCGAGGTAAGTAATGTTTCACTTTTTCTAGATTTATCGGTAAATTATAATGTATTTCTGACATGATTTGTGAAACGATGCATGAATTGGATGAATGGTATTTTGTTATGAAAATATCTTATTTGAAATGTTATGATGAAGCATGATTGAATATTGATTTCATGATGCATTATATTGATTGATTTCGATACTACATGATTATATTTTATTATCGAAATTAGAATATGAAACATGATTTATGAAGAATTATGATATAAGAAACAATAAGAATTGACAACCTGACTATGTAAAGGACCCTGCCAATGGGGGCATATACGTTGGCAATTGATTGTCCTGAGGGTTTATGTCGCCAGCGAGACCAGCGACATGTCGCCAGAGAGACCAGCGACAAACCGCCAGCGAGACCAGCGGTTCCAAAGGACATGGCTGCCAGATGATTCGCAGCCTACCGCAAGCAGATACGCGGTATTATGACCCTGCCACAGGAAAAATATGGTCATAGCTCATGGTTGACGAAAAAAATTGAAGAACAAAAGAAATTGAAATCGAAAGAAACTTGAATTTTCGAAAAAGAAATGAATTTGGCATGAATTATATTGCATAATTGAAATTGATTTCGAATTGATGAACTCTATATGCTTATTTTATAAATGATTATTTACTTAAATGCCTGATGAAATCTGTTGAAGTGATCATTGCTTACTGGGCTGTCTAGCTCATTACCTCTATTTTACTGTTTTTACAGATGTTGAAGAATTAAGATGATACAAGATATGAATGGAAGAGTGATCAGAAGCAGAATCTTCATACTTTTATTTTAGGTTGAAAGGCTTATTGAATTTGATGCAAAGCCTTTGAATCGTTGTTGAATTTATTGAGATATTAAAGAAAAAATTTAGGTCGTTATATTTTAGATTTAAATTGTTGACTAATTATTCCGCTGTTGTTTTAGGATAGTATGATAAGATGCCTTGCATGCTTATGGGAAGAGTTTTCTATGAGTATGCGGCGGTTGCCATGACCCTCGATTCAAAATCTCGGGTCGGGGGCGTGACAATTAAAGTGGTATCAGAGCATAAGTGGATGAATTATGAAACATAGAATCAGATATAGAATGGGTGTAAGTGGATAGACACCAGGGACATTATAGTGTAGATCTTTGATGATTGTAGTGGGAGAAATATTTATAAATTTTGATTAAACATTGAGATTATGTATAAAGGATCACAAGAGATTATAATATAGAATTTGAAATATGATGGATGATCTATTGATCATGATATGATTAGTTAGATCTTGATCGAAAGTAATCACAAAAGGATTGATATAAAATTTTATTGTGCATTATGGTTATTAATTTGATCATTGGTTATTCAAGTGTAATCGTAAGTTCAAATTCGATGTGAGAATAATATATGATATTACTTCTAGTTGAGAAGTTGACTATTATTGGCAAGATAAAGATTTGATAATAAAATATTATTCCAGAATGGGCTAAGAAAAATCTTTTATGATGCTTGATTGGAATATTTATCGAAATTGAATTTGGTATGTGGATTATATATAAAGTGGCATATTAGATGAATATATTTGAGGATATTGCAAAGAAACCTATTTCTTATTGATGAAATTGATTTTGAGATTGTAGAATTCATCATACTGGAAGCTTTAATCATCATCCTTAGATCTAAATAATGGATCTTATTATGTCTCTTGGAGACTACATGATGTGTATGAAATTTTAATTTAAAGATTTCGTATCTAAGTTGATCAAGAGATTTTCTGATATTATTGTTGAGGTTGTTAATGAAAAATTGATATCTTCAGATTAAGATAAAAGATCTGATTTATATTTATTTCAGATTAAGGGATCCATGTGAATTTATAATTTAGAAATTTTGGATTTAGGAATTGATATGGAGTTCCTTTGCTTTTGTTAACGAGGTCCTAATTGAATCTACTATTAAATGGAGATTTGATTTTTGAAGCTTGTATGATTGTTATGAAAGGATATTTGATAGATATTGAAGATTCTGATGATAGAAATTTTAGAAAAAAAAATAATAATAATGATTTGAAATTCATATATATTCAGATTATGTCCAAATTTGATGGAGCATCGAAGATTTTCTCGTTGATTTGACTTATAAAGATTTTTGGTTTGAAAATTATCGAATTGAATTGATATGAGAATTGAGATTTGATTCATATTGATTATAGTAAATCTATATGATGGTTTAAATATGATATTGGACTCAAGGGTTAATCAAGATTATTGTACACCAGTAAAGTATGAATGAGAATCGAAAGTTAATCTTTGATTTCAATTGAAATTTAAATTTTTGGATAAAAAATAATTTGATCAAACTTTTTTTGGTGAACCTAAGAAATTTTGATTGTTAGATCAGAGTGCGCAGCGGAAGCATGGTAATCTGGATTACTTTGAGTAAGTCAGGAATGTTGATTCTTTGAGTCAAAGAATTATGATAAATGATATGGTTTGATACAAAAATTTATTGATATTAGAAAGAATAATATTTTAAAATTTTGAATTATTTTAGATATCCTAATGTGATTTTTAAAAGTAGAGCTTCCACCTACTATGCTACAAAAATAATTAGCATCCTAATTCTAGGATGAGTGGACCTTTGATTTTTGATTTTAGATTTAGAATATTTAGAGATAAATTTTTTCTATCCTAGAATTAAATTTTATAATTCTCTATTTATTAGAAAGAATTTGAGATTGTTTTATCGAATGATGATTTTGATCTTAGATTATTATACTCAAATATTTATCCAGGGTATAATGAAATTTGAAGTTAGAACTCTTTTGATTATTATTATTTCTGACTGAATGAAAAAGATTGAGGTTATCTATTGATATTGACGATTGTTCTACAAAAGATGATTGGAGTTATTTATAATTTGATAATGAATCGATTAATTAAGAGTTGTTAATGTTTAGATAAAGAAAATTGATATACTTACTTAGAATAGAGACATTGATTTTGATTATAAGAAAAATATAGTTTTGATTTAGATCAATTTTTGAGTTATTGATTTTTATTATGGAATGACTTAATGATAAAATTTTTCAAGAATTAGAATATTTAAGAGTTTGAGGGTTTGAGTAAGAAAATTTCGATGACTAGAAATAGTGATATTGATTCAATCAACAATGGTGATATTGATCTTTATGAAATGACTTAATGATGAAGTTGCATCAGAATAAAATATCAAAAGTTCGAGAATGAGATTGAAATCTTCAACCTTTGAAAGTACGAATAAGAGAAAATATTTTAATTTTGATTGATTGAGGATGTCATCATATGATTCATAGAAGTATATTTTCCTATCTTATGATGGGTTAAATTAAGAGTGGTTAATATTTTGAAATAAATAAATAAATGAATGAATGATGATGAATGAAGTTCTTATGCAAGAATAGAGACATTGACCTTTTTCTATTCACAAGAGATAGATTTGATTTTAATTTGAGTCATGAGATATTGAATTAATTTTTACAGAAATAAGATCATAATTTTGAAATCTTGAAACATTGAAAATCTTTGAGACGTGGATCTTGATAAATAAGAAAATGAAGGTTCCGTTTCAGATAGATATTTGATGTACCACTTTTTCTTATGAAATGATTTAAGAATGAATTTATATCAAGAATTAGAATATTTGTGGATGAGATTCAAGTAAGAAACTATGAAGACTCAAGCAAGAAAAATTTCGAGGACGAAATTTCTTTTAGAGGGAAGAATGTGATAGCCCAGCCAGCCCAAACAAACCAAAAAAAAAAAATGATGAAGACTCCCACAGGGAGTCTTCTTCTCCGACCGGCTCCTAATCGGAGTCGGAAACCTCACCGGAGAGGAGTCAAACTCCTCTCCTTTGGTTCTATTTAAAGGGGAGACCCTTCTCCCTTCTTCCTACCAAAGAATCCGGGGCAAAACGGCGGCAATCGCGGAAATTTTCACGGAGACCCGTCCTGTGCCATCCAATTTCTCGCGGAAAAGCCTCGCCGGCGTCGGAGGTAAGCTTCCTCCCTTCCTCTCTCCCCCCTTCCTTCCCGTGCCGATGTGCACGCTCGCCGGCGACCGAAGTCGCCGGATTTTGTTGCGGAAGAATCTTTTTTTTTGCCATTTTTCCGTCGCGGTGGTCACCGTCGACCACCGGTTTGGCCTCCTTCTGCCGCGGATCGTCTCTCTCCTGCGGCGCCCACGCCGGCTGCGCCGCGGCCGGCCACCCAACGAGGGGACCTCAAGGTCCCCTGTTTCAGCCCAAAACAAGTCCACGGGAAGAAGAAAAGAAAAGAAGAAGAAGAAGAAGGAAAAGAAAAAGAAAAAGAAAAGAAGAAGAGAAAAGAAAAGAAAAGAAAAGAAAAAGAAGAAAAAGAAAAGAAAAGAAAAGAAAAAAAAAAGAAAGAAGAAAAATAATATAATAATATAATATAATAAATAGGATTTTCTCCTCTCTCTTCCGTGAAGAAAAAGAAAAAAAAAGAGAGAGAAGAAGAAAAGAAAAAATATTAAATTAATTAATAAATAATGATATAAATAATAAAATATGAGAAAGAGAGTTTCTCTCTCTTCCCTCTCTCTCTTCAGCTGAACTAGTATTTTCTCTCTCTAGAATTGGACTTTCTCTCTCTACTTTCTCTCTCTAGAATCTTCTCTAGATTATTTCTCTCTCCTAAGATTTTTAAATTTTGAGAAGAATGATGATGAATTTAAATGATTCTCGTATGGATTTTTGATCTGTGATCGTCGGACGATACACCGACATCCACTTTGATCAGATCAGGTATTTTTAGATTTTATTTCTCATGATCTTATTGAATTATCCACATGATAATTTTAGCATGATTTGATCTGATCGATCAGAATTTGTTGAATCATATTGTCTGAAGAATTCAAGATGAGTTTTCTCTCTCTAAATTTTCTCTCTCTAAATTTTCTCTCTCTTGATTGATTCTCTCTCTAAAAAGGTTAGTGAATGAAGAAATTTCTTTTAATAAGTCTGATCTGATTTAATGAAGAACCTGATCTATGATTGTCAGACAGCGTACTGGCACCCACCTTAATCAGACCATGAATCTTTAGATTTGATCATCCATGATTTCGATCTAGCCATGACTTGATTTGATCATGTTGATTTCACCAATTGAGATATTGGACCAATCGTAATGTTGGATTGTGTCACCTGATCAATTCGAATTGTACCTCATGAATTCTCTCTCCTCTGATTTTCTCTCTCACTTGATTTTATGAAATCGATGAAGAAACCTCGTCCTATCACTTCGAATCCGATTTGATCTGATAGTCAAACTTTGGATCGTTTAGGTCCTAATTAGATTTTGATTAGATGAAATTAGATGATCGGACCCAATCTAAACCGTTGAAATATGGTATTCGTATTCTTTCTAATTATTGAAATTGATTCTGTATAGGATTGTGGATGTTTGATCATGGGATATCGCGATATGATCTACGAACAGAATTTTTGGAAGAAAATTTATAGAATTATGTGGATTTATTGGAATGCGTTCGAGGTAAGTAATGTTTCACTTTTTCTAGATTTATCGGCAAAATTATAATGTATTTTCTGACATGATTTGTGAAACGATGCATGAATTGGATGAATGGTATTTTGTTATGAAAATATCTTATTTGAAATGTTTATGATGAAGTATGATTGAAATATTTGATTTCATGATGCATTATATTGATTGATTTCGATACACATGATTATATGTTTTTTATTATCGAAATTAGAATATGAAACATGATTTATGAAGAATTATGATATAAGAAACAATAAGAATTGAACAACCTGACTATGTAAAGGACCCTGCCAATGGGGGCATATACGTTGGCAATTGATTGTCCTGAGGGATTTATGTCGCCAGCCAGGACCAGCGAATGTCGCCAGAGAGACCAGCGACAAACCGCCAGCGAGACCAGCGGTTCCAAAGACATGGCTGCCAGATGATTCGCTAGCTACCGCAAGCAGATACGCGGTATTATGACCCTGCACAGGAAAAATATGGGTCATAGCTCATGGTTGACGAAAAGAAATTGAAGAACAAAAGAATATTGAAATTGGAAAGAAACTTGAATTTTTGAAAAAGAAATAAATTTGCATAATTATATTGCAATAATTGAAATTGATTTCGAATTGGATGAACTCTATATGCTTATTTTTATAAATGATTATTTACTAAATGCGATGAAATTGTTGAAGTGATCATGCTTACTGGGCTGTCTAGCTCATTACCTTCTATTTTACTTTTTTACAGATGTTGAGAATTAAGATGATACAAGATATAATGGAAAGTGATCAGAAGCAGAATCTTTCATACTTTTATTTTAGGTTGAAAGGCTTATTGAATTTGATGCAAAGCCTTTGAATTGTTGTTGAATTTATTGAGATATTAAAGAAAAATTTAGGTCGTTATATTTTAGATTTAAATTGTTGACTAATTATTCCGCTGTTGTTTTAGGATAGTATGATAAGATGCCTTGCATGCTTATGGGAAGAGTTTTCTATGAGTATGCGGCGGTTGCCATGACCCTCGATTCAAAATCTCGGTCGGGGGCGTGACATATATTAATGGTTTATGATGATGTATTAATGACTATGATTATGATGATTGATTGATGAACCTGATCAGTGTTACCCATGTAAAGTTTGTGGCTCGAGGTGTTGTTCATCTATTCAAAATTGAGGCTCCCTACTTACATGCTTACATGTACTCTTTTGGCCTTCTTGGATTCATGATTGTATGTTTTCTTAAACCTGATGATGACTTGGACTAGCATCTTATCCACAGGCACTCAGCAAATCTATCTTTTCTGTTTCTTATTTTGGGGCAGAGTTTCTTCTAGATAGCAGATTCAACAAATGGTTGTCCAGATTGACTGGAGTAGGAAAAGAAAAAGGAAAAGAAATGAAAGGCAAATAGTTATTAAGTGAACATTTTCATAATTTGTGATTCTAAGATTATCCACCCAATAATCTTTATACACCCAAAATTCAGAAGCGATTGCATATCTGTTGATTGAAGTCTGAAGACCTGTAAAGAGGACTTAAGAAAACTATTGGCTGTGTACTTGTGACACTGAGATATATGCGAATCATAATTTAGTATGTTAAAAAAAAAAATAAAAATCCTCACTCAAGTGTATTAATTGGTCCAAAAAAATCTTTTGCCTTCATGCTCCATCAAAATTTCTACTGACAAAATCAGTTTAAACAGAGAACAGTTAGCAAAGAATTGTTACGGTGGTTTTCAAATCGAGTAGGTGGCGTGTAAATATTGTTAGCTTCAGCTAATGTTTACTCCTCATACAAATTTTCATAAATGATTAGAATTTAGGAAACTCTCTGTTTGTATGGGCTAGGTAACTCTCAAAACAGTCAAACTAATTCTCCTCCGCCCATAAAAAGTTCTGATGCTTGATATCTTAATTCCTTAATTTGGGCAAAATCTATATGGGTATCATGTAGTGTGCCACCTTTTCCTCATAGACATGATTGCTTTTGAGACTCACAAAAGAACTGCAAGAAAAGACAACCCCCACATCAAAACCATTTGGTGGGTGAATAATCACCTAAGAAGAGGGTGTTACACCCAAAGAGTGTGCCTAAGTTATTTTTGCTATGTAACTTTTGACCGGAGAACGGGATGTTTTTGTTAAAAAGTTTTATGCATGGATGGCAGTCTTGATGCCCATAACAAAAATTTTTTGCATGCTTTGACTGGGTGATCGGTTAGCCACGTCACCCTCCTCCCCAAGGCCAGCATCCCCAATCCATACGTCTCATACTCTGGCTTTACTTTTGCTTTTAGACGTTACATCGTACAGTAGAGTGTGGGTATCTTAGACAAAGGTTATATTGATGGCAGTCCAGATGACTACGTCTGTGCTTCACTATGTGATGATTAGAATGATGGAAAAAAGAGAGGGAGACCGCTGAGTTAAGAGCATATTTGATCGGAGACAGTGGAACTCCAAAGTAGATATAAAAATGGATGATTATTTAATTGGAGGGGATTCCATTTTCATTCTAATTTTATGAAGTGAATAGATGCTGTAGTCTCTTAAAATCCAATCTAGATTTTCAGATAATGTTCAAATCCCATTAACATTCCGATTCTGATTTTAATTGGGAACTAAATATGTAGAAAAATACGATAGTTTCAATTTTTATTTCGAATCCGATTCCGATCATTAACTAAATACATCCTAGGGTTAAGATAGCCTTTATAATGTTTCTCTACAAGAACCAAATCCAAGGCGCACATGTGTGTGTGTATATAGACACACACATGCACCTATCAAACTCCATTTCATGCCTTCTCTGCTTTGGTGGTCTACATGGAATGCATAGAGTCAGGTGTGTTGTCAAGAGTTGGTTGGTTTCATTGAGTGGAGCAAGTTGTTGGTGGATTCAAGCATTGGTGGGGCCCGAGTCGTATCAAAACTGCTTGGAAAGAACAATTAATATGTGCGGTGCTCAATTACGTCCAGCTCTACTCGATGCAAAGTGAAATATGTTGTCATAACGAAGACATGAATTTATGTACCTATTGGTGCATGTCATATCTACCAAGCATATTTAATGATGTAAAGATATCTTAGAAACTTGACATGAAAAACAAATATAAAACCTTTATCTGGTAGAACAAATACAAGACTCTTCCATACAAACGTTAACGGCCGTTGTGACCAACCACCATATTATAGTGATATAAACGTGGAGCTTTGTTATATTTAAACCGTTATAATACTTTACCAAAGGCGTCTGCATGTTAATATAAAACATAAAAAAAAAAAAAAAAAAGCTCAAGCCAAGAACTTTCTTTTCTTTTTTTATTAAATAAGACTCGAAGTCAGATATTTATACATTAAAAATTGTTAAACTGGATTGTTTGGGAACATTAAGCATCGCTGGAATTCAATTCACAAATGGATTGGTCCAAACACCATTATCCAAATCTATCCAACCTTCTACTGGATTATTACTAGTGGGGTCCAAGAATCCCGCCACTTGATCCCCTCCTTGTTGTATCGTCACTCGCGGTGAATTTATGCGCCATGGGTTCTTAAATTCGCTTCTAAACCATTCCTGCGTCCTTCCGTTTTCCTCGCGGTGAATTTATGCGCCTTGGCAAACGGATACCACGGCGAAACAATTAAAATCCTCCCTGTCGTCGTCGGATCGCCATCCGACGGTTCGTCACCGTTTGCCAACAGAAAACGGAGACCTACTCCTCGCCTCCCGCCAGTGGTGTAACCACCTTCCTTTCTAAGGAGGAATCCATAGACCCGGCTGGGCCCCACGACCGATCTAAACGTGTCGAATTTTTATTGGCTTTAGATTGGACTGATCTCGTCCCACTTGTTTTCCGGAAAAACAAAATTACGTAGGGTTCCATTTGATTGTGGTATAGAAAAATGAATGCTAGGTTAGATTACTATCTTTCATATTAAAAAAAAAAAAAAGAAAATAATGGATCTCGTGTTTACAAAAATCATAAAAATTGATATTTGATAAATTTTTAAATAATAATAATTTATATTTGATAAAACTATTTTTAATAAAATTAATATATAATTATTAAATTTATTTTAATATTTTTTAAATTTATTAAATAAAATTTTTTATAAAAAAATTAAGATGTAGATAGCATTATGTAAAGAACTATATAATTATAATCATTATATAAAATACTACAGTATTACATTATCATAGTATTTTTTAATAAAATAATATTACATTATATTAGTATAATATTTCTTTATAATAATATAGTATTATTTTATTATATTATATTAGTGTAGTATTTCTTTACAATAAGATAGTATTATATATTTAGTATAGTATTTTTTTATAATATATAATATTACTATATTTATATATTAGTATAGTATTTCTTTACAATAAGATGATATTATATGATCATAGTATGGTATTTTTTTATTATAGTATTACTTTACAACAATGCAGTATTGCTTCATAATAGTATAGTATAACTTTATAATAGTATAATATTACTTTATAATAATATAGTGTTGCTTTTATTACAGTACAGTATTATTTTATAATAGTATAATATTATTTTATAATATAGTGTTACTTTATAACTGCAAAGATAATTTGATCATTTTACCTCATTTGGATAGTTGTTTTCAAGCTATGTTTCAAATATAGAAAATTTTTTATTTGAAACTTAAGTGGATAGCTGCTTTTAAGTTAAAACTCAATTAGATATTTCTCATTAATTTTTTCTAAAAAAAAAAATAATGAATCTCATATTTACAAATATCATGAAAATTAATATTTGATAATTTTAAATAATAATAATTTATATTTACTAAAAATATTTTAAATAAAATTATATGTATAATTATTAAATTTATTTAAATATTTTTTTTAATTAATCAAAAAAATTTATAAAAAATTAAGATGTAAATAATATTATGTAAAGAATTATATGATTATAGCCATTATATAAAATTGATCAGATGACAATATTATTGTGATATTATAAAATTATTTTATATTAAATAATATATTTATAAATTTTATCATATAGGATGAACTCTAATCAAATATTGTAATTTTTTTTAATATTATTTTTTTAAAAAAAATTTTATCAAGTAAATATAATAAAATTTATTTTTTTTTATAATTATTTTTTTAAATAAATAATTATGAGAAATCGCCAATTTGATACACCCAAGCAAACGGACCTAAAAGCCGACCGTATCGTACATTACATCCGCTTCCTTATTCCATGAATCTCATGGATAAATCCGTCGATCAGAATATACTGGCAGATCTCTTTAATTAAACCCGTGATCCAGCTGGCTTTCCTTAGCGCAGAATGCATCGTTCTAAAACCCAGCCACCCCGCTCTCCCGCTGTCTCTCTCTTCTCTCGGTGGTCGTGGAACAAAGCTCGCTTATATAATAAGCCCGCTCCTCACCCTCTCTTTTTCTCTCTGAGAACTCAAAACCCTAGGCCTGGAAGAGATCAGAAGCCCCAAAAGTTTTCTAGGGTTTCTCGAGTTCCAGCGATCCTGCCTCTCGAATTTGAGCTTTGGGACTGAAGATTTCGCTTTATTAGCTGTTTTCGGCGTTCGATTTCGAGTGGGGCGGCGGTATTTGGGAGCATAGTGGAGGTACTCGAAGGAAGGCAGGAGCCATGATGACGATCTCCCCGGGGTCGCTCCCCATAGGGTTCCGGTTCCACCCGACCGACGAGGAGCTCGTCAACGTCTACCTCAAGCGGAAGATCTCCGGCCGGATCAGGAACGACATGGAAATCATCCCCGAGATCGATATCTTGAAGTGCGAGCCATGGGATCTTCCTGGTATCAATTCCCCCCTTTTTCTTTCATTTCTCGTGTTAGAAGGTCGATTATTTTTTGTAAAAATTCGATCTTGATGCGCTTCGGGTGGGTTTGATGTGGCTGGGCAGATAAATCTATTATCAGATCGGACGATCCGGAGTGGTTTTTCTTTGCGCGAAGGATCGGAAGTACGCGAATGGGAATAGGTCCAACCGCGCGACGGAGGCCGGGTACTGGAAGGCCACGGGGAGGGACCGTCTCATCCGGTCTAAGGCTGCGCCGGGCCGGCAAAACCTCATCGGCATGAAGAAGACCCTTGTCTTC
This sequence comes from Elaeis guineensis, assembly GCF_000442705.2. Classification (NCBI taxonomy): domain Eukaryota; kingdom Viridiplantae; phylum Streptophyta; class Magnoliopsida; order Arecales; family Arecaceae; genus Elaeis; species Elaeis guineensis. The sequence continues at coordinate 122,247,156 of NC_025998.2, forward strand.
CACCGAGGAAGAGCGCCGAAGGGCATCCGGACCGCTGGATCATACACGAGTACCGCACCACCGAGCGGGAATTCGAGTCCGGCGATCAGGTTCGAAGCTCAATCCATTCTTTAAAAGGAAAAAAAAAAGGACTATTTGTTTTAAGGTGTACATATAGTTTTGGTGTTCTAATCTGGATGTTCTTGTGGTTGCTTTTGCTATATGATGGGGTTTTAATTCTTATGGCGGTGAAAAAGATGTTCATTTTTTATAGATTTTAGTGTAATCTAGTCTTGTTTCCAGTATACTGATGTCATGGGATCATTTTTTGTGAAGTGATTCTATTATTTATGGCACGGACTAGTTAGATCTGATTCTGGTGTCAGTAGATATGCTCATCTTCTGACATGGTTTTTATCCTGATATCCGTATGTTTTGATGTGTGGCATGTGAAGTTTTTAACTTTAAAGGAATTTTATCTGGAAAGTCGTGCAGCATGGCAGTTACGAAAATACGTTGTGATCATGTCGTGGCGTTAATCTGTATCACCATCAAATTGGACACCATCTGATACCCCGATGGAACACGTGCTTGTTTACTAAATTGCCCATCTTGTAGTATGGGAAATGCTCTGTACGTGTAAGTTCTTGTTTTTTGCCTTTGCATGCATGCACTTCTTTTACAGAAGATTGAGGTATGTAGATAGTCGTGACTTTTGCTTTGGTGTCTAAATTATTGGCTGCGATATGTGTGTATAAGTGCATATAGCTGCCAGCATAATGAGATGAGTACTACTAGGTTCACCTTGTTTACCTGTAATAGAACCTATGTGGAAATACAGGCTCATTTAATCCATTTGTGAAGAGACTTTTCTCAAACATGTTTCCAGAATGCTTTCATGTGTTTGTTTTACCTGCACAGGCAAAGGTTCTTCAAAGATATGAAAGTGGATTGTTTGGGTCGTGGTGGTGAGAAGCTTTGTTGAAGTGGATTTGGTAGCAGGGTTCTACATGTTTCTGCTTTCACTCTTGGATGCTTTGGATTATCATCCCCAATTTAATCTATATATGCTCTGATAACTTGTCATATAATTCCATGTATGATGCATAATGAACATTTCATTTTGTTTTGGTTCTTTGATAATGACATTACAGGGTTGGGGTTTTATGGAATACTGAGAAGGATTTGAATAGCCCTTTGACATTTTGGTGATGGTAAAATAGCGGTTCGAAAAATCATAACGATTCACTAGTGCATCTTGCAAGTGGTAACATTGTATAAGTTCAAGCTATTGTATTTTTATGTAATGTTAACAAATTTATAATATAAGATCGGGTGGAATCTTCAGTTTGAACTCAACCTAGCTTCTGCTTCTTTTTTAAACCTTCTAAGGTGATGTGGTATATATTTTTGCTTTGGAACATAACATTCCTCTGAGATAAAATTATGCAATTTCTTTTTTAAACCCTTTTTTATTAAATTTATTGGTTACTGAAACATGCTATTTATAAACTTCTTTTTCTCTATTTTTGACTGGTAAAAGTGGAAACTACTCTTGTAGTATGGTTAAGTATCAAAAATAGGCAATTGTTAGTTTGGATGTTTAAGAAAAATGTGAATTCCAGTCGGAGGATGGTAGATGTTGAAATCGGTGGAGAGAGATACCAAAGTCTGCCAGTTTCTGTGTTGGTCAAAAGTTTGGGTCAAAAAGGTGACCAAATACAGAGGTTCAAAAACATTGGGTCTCTATGTATCTATTTTGAAGCTGATATAGATTCTCCATGTAATAGACTATATCATTTGTGTAAATAGTTTCATTGCACGCCAAGTTATATGAAAGCATGTTATTGCTTGTTGCTGCGATGTTCTTGCCAATAAACTACTAGTATGAATGATGATGAAGAGTATTTTTGTAGATTGCAGAACAGTATACCATCAAAGGCTATTACAAATTAAACGTAAGAAGGATGATGATTTTTCAAAAATTGGATATAAGATCATCTTTATTTACCAAATATTGGATGCAAAAACTGTTGGCAAATTATTTCTTGAGAAGATGCTTGAGTGAGTGGGAGGTCTAGCATTGCGTGTAGATATTTAAATCTTTCCCCTATTGTACCTACTGTTATGATTGTGACTTGTATCACTGTGTGCCAATAGGGACATTTTTGTATATAGTCCACCTACATTTATATTGTCTACTGGCTATGGCTACTTATCATATCTTACTTGTTGCAGTTTTTCTTCATAAATTTTCACTGTGATTTTTATTTTCTGCAGGGTGGTTATGTCCTTTATCGCTTATTTAAAAAGCCAGAAAAAGGGTTCAAACTCCAAAGCTGATGAAATGGAGAAAAGTGGCTTCTCTCCAACCCCAACCAAATCCTCTCCTGATGGTACCCTGCATGAAGAAGATAGTATGGAGGAAATCTCAACCCCAGTAAATCAAAAGTCTCCAGAATCAGGTTTGCAAGAAGAGCCTCAATCCTTGCCTGATTCGGTTGAACAGCAGCCAACAGTTATTAAGAGATGGCTTACTGACAACATTCATTGTTCAGCAACTTGCTCTGTAGAACCAGATGAGAGGTCTTGCAACGTTGCTGCAGATAATCATGATGCCAAAGCTGGAATGCATGTAAGAACTTTGTTCATCTTAGGTTCTGGATATTTTTTTTCCACTTTTTATTGTGTTTATTTCATTTAATGGAATGCCTTCTGATAAATTCATTCCTTCAAGCTTGTTTTCTTGATTTTGGCATGTATTCTTGCTTGTACCGTTACACTAACCAAGGCATGATAATCTCCATAAGTGTAAGCCTTTCCTCTGCAGGATGTCTCAACACAGTACCATGGTCCACATCATCAGCAAATAGATTCTAATGGCTTTCCGAATTTCAGTTCCCCAATGCTGCCTTGCACAGACGACCAGGAATCCCTATGGAAGATGTTGATGATGCCGATCGGACTCTTTCATGAGTTCTTAGATGCAGTTCTAGGTAATCCAGATGAATATTCTCCTCGGCATCCGATGCTCAGAAAAATTCAGTTGCTGAGAGTGTGCCAAGACATGGCATCTGGGATTCAGCATCATTCAGGGATAGTGGGACCAGCAGCGATATCGATACTGAAGCAGGACTACCTCAGGTATGTGTGCTTGTTATATCAATTGATTAATGTATAACCAAAAAAGGAACAAAAGCTGAGACTTTCTGTTATTTCAATTATACAGGAACATGTTAGTCTGGAAGCTTCTGAGTGGTCTGAAGAACATCTTTTCTGTTAAATGAACTGTTACAGATGAATTCTTCTTATGGATATCCAGAAACAGAACCATCTGAGTGCACCTTATGAAATGCAAGTTTACTTCCATATGATAGCACTGGACCAGATGTGTGCTCAGTGGACCCTGCCTCAGAATCCTTGCAATATTTGTTTGATAGCATGGAGGCATCTAATAACCAGAAGAATATTGCAAATAATGGAGATGGTCTTGAGGTGACTGGAATGAGTTCAGGCCTCATCAACTGCAGCATCCATCAGATTCAAAGAACATTCTGCACAACAGAGCACCATAACAAGTAGGTTCCGTTTACAGGGTCCAGTTCAAAATGTGTCATTTGCCTTAGCTGGTAGTGAATCAAGCAGCAGTGGAGATGATCATGAAGACAAAGAGGCAATGAGAAGGCTTTGCAAGATTTGTGTGATAGCACTGAGGAATCATTGACCCAGAAGGATACACCAAGTAATGAAGATGGTTTTGAGGGAACTGGAATCAAGATCAGGACTCGGAAAGCACATCCTCCAAGTTTGAACAAGTTATCATCAAAGCGGGGCAGAGTATTTGGAAGGATTCGTTTGCAAGCTTCTCTTGAAGTGGGATCATTTTCCGCTATTGCTGGTGAATCAAGCAGCAGCAAAGATGACCAGGTAGACAGAGAATCAACAACAGAGGTATGGTGTTTTATTTAGTCCATATCTAAATGGGTTTTTTGTAGTCTTTACTTACATTTGCATGAACTTAATATACCTTAATCTAGTCGCTGCAGGAGAGCATGTGGATGACAATCTTGCTGAATTTAGGGAGATCTCAAAGCCTGCTCTACTGGACAAGCTCGAACAGTTATCTATTCATGTAATAAGGAGCAAAATCTATTGTGTTACTTGAACATATTCTCATTAAATTATTCTTTTGCTACACTTATTTATCATGTAGATGATGCAACACAGCTCAGAGTTGTATCAGGAATCAAAACCTTTGCTGAGGTTGAGAACGAAAGGCACTTATGATGATGCAAATGTCCTGAAAGACCCTCCCCACACCCAGGAATATCAGGAACTGGTTCAGTTGTTGCTTATTTGTCCGGCTTGTTCTTGCAGTAATCCTTCTGCTGATGTGTTTTGGCATATGGAGGTGCATAAACTCTCAATATGTGCCGATATAGCTAAAGTTCACTGTATAATTTTGCTTGCATAGGGATTGTCCTTCACATTCTCTGTAAATATGGAACTTCCTGACATGTAGGGAACTTCAGATGCTTACGGTGGTTTGTATATACCTTAAACTTTCCTTCTTGTTTATCAGTAAATGTGAGCCTACCAGTTGTCATGGTCTATCTGTTGTAGAAGCCTTCACAGCTTGCTCTGTTTCTCTCGCCTTGAGTCATGCCAGATATTGCTGATGGTGCCAAATGCCCAAAAATACCAAGTAGCTAGTTCCTCTGAAGCTAATTGAGCTAGTTAAGGAGTTTATGGGGACAATGCACTTGGTGCTCCAACATTTATGAAGTATATAGGTGATGTTTAATGAAATAAATCAAGCGTACAAGCAAATAATTCCTTTGTGCTATGGTTATTATCTCCAGTTGATGCTTTGGGTTACTTTTCACACATTTTATCATCATCAACGATGAGAGAAAATTACATGCGCTGGTTGCTCTGTTGGTTTTTGATTACTTCTCCAATTGCCCGTTCATAGTCTTCTGCCCTTGGTAAAATTCTTTGCAGCCAGTCTGTAACTAATTGCACTTGAGACTGTCAAATTTAAAATTTAATTTCATGTTGGGCATTACTGAGCAACTTGAAACCTTGTTTGAAGTCAATCTGGAAAGTCTGCTCTAGGTTGAATGTTGCTGGTATTATATCCAATTCGACATTAAACTGCTGTCTTGTACTAGCTGTTTTACATTTGCTGTTGTGAGGGATGGAAAGGCTGCTTTGGTATTCATTCTTCATAAATTTGAGAAACTTTGATTTTCTTTGCACAAGCAAGGTTGGCTTTGCATAAGATGCGATCGTTTCAATCTGATGGCGTCAATAAAGTGGTATAAATAAGATGCCTAAACTTGATGTTTTGGAGTTTTAACTTGAATAATGATTGGTATCACTGAAATATGGGAGGAGGAGTCAATTTTTATGATCCTAATCAACTTCTTATAATCCTAATCTTTTTTTTTTTTTGGTTGCACTTTTGGGTGCAAATTTTGGCAAATCTAGCAACTGGGGCTACGTTGGCTGTTGTGGCGTACTTAAGCCATATGAGTTTTTAGCCTAGGCTTAGCCAACTGTAATAGGCTATAACATGGCTATGCTCCCCACCAAATTAAAAATGAAGTCCAAGTGGTCATGTGGGCTCCAAATTTGACTATAACATGCTTTCGGCTCCATATCTAGACATGTCAGTCCTGCAAGGTGAAATTCTTATTGCATCGCGCACGGTGCAGAATGAGTTGCATCACATACGGTGATTGGCGCACACGGAACACCCCCTCCCTCTCCGGCACGTGATCCAATCACTACGTGCACGTAGTGCGGTGACAAAGAATTGCTCATCGCTCATCCTGTAAGATACTCCACTTAAGCAGGCTTTTTTAGCTGAAGCTGGCATTATAGGCAGCAAACATACATCAACATATAAATGTCATGGATCCATTTAGATTTCAAGCATAATATAGTGAAGGTGGGCATGTGACTCATTTTCCATCTTTCAAAAATCCAATCTACCAATCAACAAACATTTGTTTGACCGATATCATCCCTTTACCATTTTAGCAAAAATACAGGAGTTCGATTTTAGCTGGAGTCGGTCCTAAACAGACCAATTAGACTTACAATGGAAGATATTGATTAAAACCCCTTCCAATCTCAAAAAAAGAATCAAGGCCACTATATCAGCTTGGTGTTTGAGCAAGAACACATTCAAAATCTTCTAAAGCTTTAAGTCATGTATCACCGCACTTTTTTCAAGATTTTATTTGCCTTAATCAATCATGCAGACAAAGGATAAGTTTTTAAAATATAATGAAGCCTCTACTAGAATAAAATTCAGGCAACCAATCACTACAAAAGTTATTTATAATGCATTTTAAGTAAACTTTATTATCTTTTATTTGAAAACATGCAAGACATAGATAAAGTCTAAAACTAATTAGCTAATTGATTTCTCTCATGATAAATGTGAGATCACGCAACTATGGATGGTGGAGGAGAGAGAGAGAGAGAGAGAGGTCCAATGGACCATGCCAATCCGATGGTGGATAACATGCCATGTTGTAGCTTGTATTTCACCGATTCCCGATTATGTATTATCCACCATGCATATGCTTCGAGATTTGCCCGGTCCATTTGGACTTGATCAATGCAATAATTGAGAGAGAGAGAGAGACCTTCTCTAATCTAACCTGCAATGCTAGTGGAATGGTCTTCCACCACCTAAATCTCCATAGCCTGCATGTCTTCGGCTGCAAACAAGTTCTCCACTTCGCAGTAACTTGGTAAGTGGGATGGACACCTCTTAAGAGAGAGCACCATGGCCGGCTTCTAACCAATAACCTATATACTCGCCACTAAGGAAGCTCGTGCCCACAACGTCCTACCTGTATCTCTGCCAGCCCATCAAAGTTTACTTCGATTGTACGTAGGGTTGGCTCCAACAACAAAGGTAAATTTTTCCAAGTCCACTTCGAGGCCATGGAACCTAGGCTGAAGTTGACATGTGTGAGCACCACTTTTGTCTATAATTTTGATTCTGAGGACAATAATTAGGCTCTAAGTTTCATATTTCAAACCAATTAAAGAGGCCTTGTAATATTTACTAACGTTGCTCCTGGTTCCTTGGCATCGAAGATACCTATTCTTCTTCTTCTTCTTCTTGTTTTTTTTTTTTTTTTTTGCTTTTTCTTTTTCTTTTTTGGATTTCATGCAAAGCAAAGTAGTTAGGTCTTCATTGTAAGCATAAGCGCATATCCATCCTTATCTTGCTTATGACTGCAAATTATACATACCCAATGCTTTACAAAAGATAAAACCATGGATAAAGCGAATGCATCTTTCTCAAATCACGAGGCTTTAGTTTGAAAATCTCAATGGCCCACCATTGCCAATTTTTTTCACATATAAAACAGGCACCTCTAGTAATAAACCATCATCTCTTCTTCTTGTTGGTGGACTCCATTCCATGCTGGTGAAAGGTGATTGTCCCATGCGGAAGAAAACAACAGGTCATTGCCGTGGAAGTTGGAACCGAGTCACTACTCCATCCCACTATTGCCTAGCATTGAAGGAAATGTCACGGTATTGAACTAAATGCCTGCTTCAGCATAAAGTCCGGTTGCACAAGAAAAGCGTGGACCAGGTACTGTTTTCCTATCCTTTCCTATTATAAAAGAAGAAAGAGGCTGGTGGTGCCTTATTGTCCTTTTGATAGATGAGCTAGCGGGGCTTATTCTTTCGAG